>NW_028261385.1:97124987-97464987 GCF_051295495.1 Thamnophis sirtalis | reverse complement strand
TGTTGTGGCGGAGGTCCGAGGCCAACCACCTACCCTGCACCATCCGGGAGCCCACTAGGGCCCCCCACCCAAACAGACTCGCATCCGTGGTTATGGTCACCCTGTCCGGCTCCCAGAAGCAGCAGCCCCGCTGAATGGCCGGGGAGAGCCACCATGCCAGAGAGACGGGGAGCCCCGCCGGGAGACGGAGAGTCCGAAGAGAATTGCTCACGGGCCCTTTCTGAAAGGGGATGAGCTCCCACTGCAGGGGCCTGAGATGAAGCCTGGCCCATGGAACCACCCCGATGCAAGAGACCATCTTGCCCAATAACTGTGACAGAGAGAGGATGGAAGTGGACCGCCTTGCGCGAACGCGGAGGCTGTCCTGCCGTTGTTGAGACAGACTCACCACTCCCAACCTGGAGTCTATGACAGTCCCCAGATGCAGAATGCGAGTGGAGGGAGAAAGATGACTCTTGGCAAAGTTCACAAAAAAAAACCAGGCGTTGAAGGCTCTGAATAGTGAGCCGAAGATCCGAGACGGCCTGATGAAGGGACCCCGCCTGGACCAAGACGTCGTCTAAATAACATTGGAGACGAACCGGCACAGACCGCAGATGAGCCGCCAGAACCTTCGTGAAGGTCCGTGGGGCCGAGGCCAGGCCGAAGGGAAGAGCCCTGTACTGGTAGTGGCGGGACCCGTGAGAGAACCTCAAGAACCGGCGATGAGTGGGTAGGATGGGAATGTGAAGATAGGCCTCTGTGAGGTCCACGGAGGCCAGGAAGTCCCCTTTCCTGATGCCCTGAAGGATAGATTTGAGGGATGACATTTTGAAGCGCCTGTACACCAGGAACCTGTTCAGGCGCTTGAGGTCTAGAATTGCCCTCCAGCCCCCCGTGCTCTTCAGGACCACGAAGAGATTGGAGTAGTGGCCCAGGCCTCGTTCCCCTCAGGGAACCGCCTCCACCGCCTGAATTTCGAGGAGGTGGGCGATTGCCTGAACCATCAGGCGGCGGCGCTCCCGACTCCGAGACGGAGGGAACGACCGGAAGAGGTTTGGAGGAGTGGAAAGAAATTCTAACCTGAGCCCGTGATGAACCGTGGCTCGGACCCAGGCGTCCGACGTGATCTCGTCCCACCGATCCGCATAGAGGGAGAGGCGGCTGCCGATGGGACGACTCGGGTTCGAGTCACTTCCCTCTGCCGTAGGGACGGCCGCCTCCTCCACGAAAGGACCGCCGAGCCTGGCCCTGGAAGCGATTCCTGTCCTGAAATGGCTGCCCGGAGAACTGCCTATCAGCAGGAAAGGAAGAAAAGTGTTGGTTATAGCCATAATCAGAAGCCCTATAACGTTGTCTACGGAAGGGACGTGACTTAGCCTCGGCCTTCTTAGCCGTGGAAGGAAGGACCTTCTTCTTGTCCTTATCCTCTACAAGAATGGGAGTAAGGGCTTCCCCAAAAAGATTGGGCCCCTTGAAGGGGGCGGCCGCCAAATCCCACTTTGCCTTGTTGTCCATCTGCCAGTGACGCAACCAAAGGAGCCTACGAGAGGTGACAGAGGTGGCTAAGGCACTGAAGCAAACTTGACCGTATCCAGGGTCGCATCAGCTGAGAACTGGCAGGCCGCCATGATCTTAAATAGATCCTGGTGGATCCGGTCGTCCTGGATAGGAATGCGCTCCTGAAGCATCTTAAGCCACATGACCGTGGCACGGTTAAAGTAGGAAGCCGAGGCCGCAGACTTAATAGCCCACGCCGTGGCGTTAAAATTATTCCGCAAGCTAAGCTCTGCACGCTTCTCCTCCGGTTTCATCTTATCCGCCGCGTCGCCCGACACCACCGGGGAGGAAGAGACTAGGGCGGCCACCGGGGTGTCAATGGTTGGCAGCTGAATGGCCTGAGCAAAGGTCTGTTCTACGTTATAGTGCCGGCGGTCATTACTGCCAGGAGTCGAGAAGTTAGAGGGGCGAGCCCACTGGTCAGTCAAAACCTCCAAAAACAGGGGAGGAGCAGAGATTTCCTCCTTGTTGGTGGCCGTAGCGGAAAACATGGCCATGTCAGGATCCCTAGGGGTGGGCACTGAAGGGTCCCCAGTCCCAACCTTAGTGGTCTGCCGAGCCTTGTCCAAGAGAATTTTAAACATGGCCGGAACAAAGAGGCCTTTGGAAGAAGGCTCATCAGAAAGGGCTGTATTCTCATCATCCGAGAAGCCCATCTCCTGGGGAATCTCCCCCCCCCAAGAACGAAGCTTCACTGACCATGGAAGGAGAAGAAGCTTGATACTGAACCCTGCCTAGCCCCCCATGCTTAGAAGAAAGGGAGCCCTTGTCTCGCTGGGCAATGCCCCGTGAAATGGCTGCAGAAATAATCCATTTAATCCCTTCAGGAAGATTATCCAGATCCTCCACATCCCCATAAACAGAACCAGGCCCCTGGGGGGCCAACCTCTGAGAGGAACAGGGGCCCCTGGACATACCCTCCAGGGGAGCACCTGCAGGGGATGGAGAACGTCTCCTCCTGGAGTAGGCCTGAGATCTGCCAGGGGAGCTAGAGGAAGATGCCGGGCTAAATCCCCTAAGGGAAGACCTGCTGGACATAGGCCCAAGGGGAGACCTGGACCTGTCCCGGGATGAAGGCCTGGTTGACTGGGCCTGCCTCTCTGCCCTGGCAAAAGTCTTCTCCAGCGCCCTATGCCGCCTGGCCTCCTCCCTAGTGGAGGACCTAGAAGGGCGCCTAGTGACCAAGGAGCCCTGGGGGGGAGCCCCCCACCCCACCTCCAGGGCCTCCTCACCCCCAGCTGGGCCCACCACCTGGCCCTGGGGAATCTCCGCTCCCTCGTCCATTCCCCACTCACATGTCCAACGAAGGGAGCAGGAACACAGGCCTCCGAAAGTCCCATTGGAACCAGGGCCTGAAGGTCTGTGGGGGGAGCTAGGCCCAAAGCCTCGTGCTAGGCCTCACCCACGAGGTAGGCCAAAACAGGCCCTGCGCACGTGGTGACCTCCTAAAATGGCCACCGGAACTCCGTGCGCGGGCAAAAGTAGGCAAAGCACTCCAGCAGCTCAGCCAGGCTTCCAAGAGCTGGCGCCGCGCTAAATCGAGCCGCAGGGGAGCCGCACGGCACTCAGGCACGCTCCTCTCACCCCCGCACAGCCCCCACAGTCAATAAGATAATAAGCGGCGGAGCGTCAGCCGCCTGGGCTGATCAGCTGTAAAGCGGGTGGCTCACGCGCTCCACGTGGCACCAAAACCGCTCCTGCCGCCGCCGCTGCAACGCGAGTTGCTTGGAAGCAGCTGAAACACCGGAGCTGGCACCCCCGCGCTCCCGGGGATAGGGCTGAGGCTCCTGGCCCGCGGGGGGGGGGGGAGACCAAACGCCCCACAGGGCCCTACCCAACCGCCCGAGGCAGAGATCTGTCCCTTGGGGCCGCAGCAGTACAATTTAGAAAATTTGCAAAGTTTTAAAGTGCCCAATTAAACCAAATGGGAGTCAAATTGAAACAATAAGAAATCCTACCTAAAATTATTCACAGTGCTTGGACCAGACTGAGAGAATCTGGGCCAGGAGTGGACAGGCACCAGTATTTATAACTTTCCTCTCAGTCTTGGACCAATCAGGCTAAGATAAAACCCACACGTGACCACTCCCTCCTCCCACTCTGGAAAATTAAACATTTCACTTACTTATAGTTCATACTCTCTAATTCAACACCCCTTACATCATTTTTTAAAAACCAATATGAAGATAAATTTGCCAAGATGGAAGGGTAGATGACTTTATCACGTTAGACATTTAATTATAGAAAATAAAGCCATCATTATGGAATACTGTATATACAAACAGAGGGAGCGAGCAGATGTTCCAAGCCCATTTTACAGGTATTCTAGTTTAGCTACTGCCTCTTTTAGCAACCGTTTGCAATTACAATGGTAATGAAAAAGTAGCTTAGCAACCAGTCTACATATTTACAGCCTTTGCAGATGTGCAAAGCAAAAGAAAGCTGAAGTAACACAGTTGTCATTTCACTCAGTGACCACTTCACTTAACAACCAAGTTGCCTGTCCCAATTGCAGCTGCTAAACAAGGACTACCTGTACTGTCTTATCTTCAAAAGTATCACATAGGTCAGTGATGGGCAACCTTTTTGGCGTGGTGTGTCAAAAATCGGCAAAAAATCGAGCATAACTCGCGTTGTGTGTCACTTCGACAAAAACATAATTTTGCACAATTTATAGTTGCTGCTAATGGCGCTCACAGTTCCCGTTGGCACTCCGCTGTTCCCTGCTGTGGTGCGGTCGTAACCGACAGTCCCAGGAGTAGACTCTCTGTGCCGGCCTGACTGGAGAGAGGCGCGCACTGTTCCCGCGCTCCTCTCCTGCGGGTCCTCCCTCGCCGCGCTGATGACGTGTGTGCGCACGGCACGCACGCCTTACCAGCAGCCCCTGCGCTCAGAAAGGGGCGGCGGCGATACAGTAAGTGAGTGTGGGCGGGGGAGAATCACATGTCCCGCCCCCCCGTTCCTCCAGCACAGATTCTTTCATCCTCGGCGGCCGTGCAGGAGCCGAGGATGAATCGCATGAAATCCTGTGCGTGTCACCCCAAATGGCTACGCGTGTCAGCACTGACACGCGTGTCATAGGTTCGCCATCACTGACATAGGTCATTAGATGAATTCATTGCAAGTATATGTAGCTGTCAACTTACAACAAATGAGACCAGAATTTCCATTGCTAAGCAATGCAATTGTAAAGCAAGACTCTCACTTAGTGATGGCAATCCCTATAGTCCCATTTGCTGTTGTTAACTGAATCCCATAGACATTAGGTGAGGCAACTTCCTGCTGGCTTCCATGACCAAACTCAGTGGGGAAGCAATCAGGAAGTTGCAGCCGAGTTAACCTGTTGGCTTCCCCATTGTCTTTCTGGGGAAGTCAACAGGGAATACTGAAAATCACAACCATGTAATTGCACTTGGCAACCAATTGTAAACTTAAAGGTGTTGTCAGGCATGCAGTTTGGGATCACCTGACCATAAGTGCAAGAACAGCTGGAACTCCAAGGATCAGTTGTAACCATGCCTTCGTAGCTTGGGATAATCTCTGACCAATGGTTGTAGATTGAGGACAAATTATTATGAGAGCCAGTTTGGTGTAGTGGTTGAAGTGCTAACCTAAAAAGCAGGAGACTGTGAATGCTAGTCCTCCCTTAGGCAGAGCTGGCTGGGTGACTGAGCAAGTCACACTCTTTCAGTCAAGGACACCCCACCACAGGGTTGTTGTTGCAGGAAAAATAGAAGGCAAAAATACCAAATATGTTAGCTGTCTTGAGGTGACAATAAATACACACACACACAAACCACACACGGGATAAAAATATAATAATGTAATAATGTTCAAATATAATTAAATGCATTGATTTCAATCTTTCTTATCTATGTTGGAAAGAGTGAAATAAAGCTGCAAATTGCTAATACTTTTCTGTCTTTTCTGTGACTCAGTATCACTGCCTAAATTCCAGCCATTCCAGCCTACAGGGCTTTAAAGGAAAAACATTTGTCTTCCATTTTTCACGTAGAAACACTGCTACTATCTCCTCTAAGGAAATAGCAGAGCTGTGAAAGAAAAAAAAAACATATCTGTGTGCTAAGCTACTGAATCAGCAAACTTCTGAATTTTTTTGTATAGCCAAAATGTTCTTGCCTGCCCCTTTCAATGTCACTGCCGAGGTTTCTGTCATTGTTTCTAAATCTTCCAGCCAAAAAAAAAAAAAAAGTCATTTGCAGGAAAAAGGTCTGTTACCCATCTGTTCAAAACTGGTGAGATTTTGTCATTTCTTTTCTGTTTGTAAACAGTAACAGTTGAAGCGCTCATCAAAGTGCTCACAGCAAATTTAGTAAGAGTTGTATCACAGGGAATATACACCAAGACAACAGGACATACATAATGACAATGATATAATACTGGTGTGCGCGTGCACGCGCACACACACACACACATGCACACACACACACACATGAAAACACTCCTAAACAAAAGAACTGAAAACCTAGGGTAGAATTTGATGCAAGATCAAAGTAACCTAATGAAGAGTGAAACATAGTAAGAAAAGAAAAGTAGGAAAAAAAAACATGGAAAGATAAGAAAAGTAGGGAGATAAACAAGTTACAAAATCCTCTCCTCTCACTAATTCTAAAATGCTTTACTGTTTTCTTTATTGTTCAGATGAGAGAACTGGGGAAAAGCATGTAGAAGCAAAGTATTATGTAAAGATATTTTTTTCCTCCCAGAGCACTCTGATACAATTGTCTCAATTAATTTTTGGCTGGCAACTAGAAATTGGATTTTTCAATCCCTCAAATCTTTCCTGTACATACATAATTTCTATTCTAGTCTGAAACTAGTATAAAAGTAACCTCCTGATTTAAACTTCATCTGTGTTAAGAAAAACTCAGACAGACATTCCTAACACAATTTTCTGACAAAATATTACAGTCTAAAGGCATTAATAGAACCAAGTGTCCCACTAATCTACTAGCTGCCATACTCTGCATATGCCTCAAAGGCTTTCAGACTGGGCAACTGCAAACTTTTCTATATCAAACTTAAAATTGTAAGTATTCATTTTGTTGTGCTTTGAATCAAGACCTTCAGTGTCTCATTGCCATTTCCCACTGTGTTCTTGACCTGGAAAATAAAAAGAAAAGCTAAATTTATGCTGTGTGACTTGGAGCAAGTCACATTCTCTTACCACAGTTACCCATAAGGTTGTTGTTTCAGGGGAAAATAGGAAAGAGCAGCCAACCTTCCCATATCTATCATTGGCCCATAAGCCCATTCTTCTCACTGACTTAGTTATTTTATTTCATTTGTACTTTTAGTTTATTTTGTGAGGGTATGCATGTGAGGTCTCACTTCTTTTGGTCCTGTGGCAGAATTCACTGGAGAAAGCAATTATGCTGGGAAGATTTAGCAGAGGGTTGGATGCCATCAAAGCTGGCACCAACCACAGCATAGAAAAAGCAGTGCAAGATCAGAAGAATATCCCAAGAATCGGACACGATTGAATGGATAACATCATCATCATGATCATCATATGAGTGAGTGCCATTTAGTGTAATGGTTAAGACACCAGGTTAGAAACTGAGTTCCAATCCCACCTTAGGCTCAAGTCCAGCTGGTGAGTTTGGGCCAGCTCCTCTGTCTCAACCCTAAGGAGGAGGCAAGGACAAACCACTTCAGAAAATATTGTCATGAAAACTGCAGTGACTTTTTGTATAGTTGAAAGGAGGCAAGACTGACTTCAAGGTACACTTGCACACAGATGCATAAACACACAGATGGGTATGCATATATGTGGTGTGTGTGTGTGTGTGTGTGTGTGTGTGTGTGTAGAGATTTCCAAAACTGTTTTTCTTTTCATTCCATGTGTGTGTGTGTAGAATATGAAAAGAAAAACAGTTTTGGAAATCCCTGTTTAAAAAGGAGCCCACATTTTCTTATTAAAACAAGTTCTTAGTGTCAAAAATCCTATTTCTTCACAGAAAGTCATATGCAAATTAGAATTTGTGACATACAATTTTTGCCCTTTTGACTTAAAAGAAAAATCAACATGACTACATTATTATTATAGGCCACTGAAGCACAAACAATGTAATCCATTTGAACATCAATGTTCTATTTTAAGATTTATAGAAAGCACACATACAAAAATGAAACTGAAGAGATATTTTTACACAAAAGTTTTCCCCAAAAAGGAAAAGAAAAAGGTATCAACAGATGAAAAAGAAATACTTGCAGTAAGTAAATGCCATTTGTCAAGGAGAAATTGTCTCTGGCTGATTTAAACAAGTAGTCCTGAATTTACAACCATTCGTTTAACAGATTAACAAAGTAGGAAAGAAACCTTGTAAATCATCTAGTCCAACACTCCCATCCCCACCCCCACCCCAAAGCAGGAGACCCTAAACCATTTCCGACAACTGTTAGGAACCGACAAATGTCATCAACTGTTCAAGTTATAACAGCACTGAAAACACCATAAAAGTTTGATCTATGTCACTTTTTTTCATATCTCATGAATAGAAATGCTTTGATTTTAATAGTATGGAGAACTATCAAGCAGAATGTAAGCACATTTACAGCAGTTCAATCCCTCTATCATCTACAATTCTAAAAAATATTTGAAACATGAAAAAGCGTAAAAGCTATAGAAATATCAAAGCCAACAATGAAATCTTTCTCACAGCAATTTCTGTTGAATGTTCATTCTACTAATATATTTTCTTAGCTGTTTCTCCTATCATACTAGTTCTAACTCCTCTCTTTTGTTTTTTTCTTCTTCTAATTTTTAAACCACAAAAACCCTAAGCAAATTTACAATTCAAACAGTAGAAGAAAATACCCTTTAACTCATACAGGTTGATTCTGAATTAAAAGACCTGGCAGTTTTAAATCATAAGTTGGCTAGAAGAACCTTAGTTTTACTTATTTTTGGATGATCTGTTTGTTGGTACATTGTTAGTTCTAAAGAAACTTCCAATGTAAAACCTCCCCCTCCCCCCAAGTACAAGTCGTCATACAAATGCTGTCATTATTGACTTGCCTCCTGACATCTGACACAAGAAGACAAGTTACCACATTTTTTAATGGCACACATACTCTAGCCTGCCTCACTTCCAAGCCTCTCTTCGAGGATGCCAAAGAAAAAGAGCAAAAATCTGTGATGGGACATGTATCAGTCTACCAAAAACTCATTAGTTTAATAGAGCTATAAAGTTACAATCTGCAAAACCACAATACATGGATCCTATTGGACTTTTGTGTTTTTACCATCTTTTATGTTTATTCTGTTTTTCTGTTTGTTCTGTAATAAAATTCCAGAAGTATTTTTTGTTTACCTCAAAACATAGGACATTAAGTAGTAAGCAAGTAAGTAAGTAAATAAATAAAGGACAAGAATCATTTACCAAAATCTACCCTTGTTAGTATGCACTGCATTGGATGGTCAGTTGTATGCCTTGTCGTCGTTGCACCACTTTCATAACAAGATGCACACAGATCGTAATCGTAGCAAATTAAACACTTGTATCTGCGACCTCGGAAATTGCCTTTTAAACATGCATCGCAGCTGACACCTGCAAAAAAAAAATAAACAGAAAATCATTAGCCATTTGCATGAACAATCAACATCTATGCAATTTCATTGTAATACCACTGTCCTAAATTACTATCAATTCTATCAATTACCTTATAGTTGAAAATTAATGTTCATGATTTCATAATTATCCTAAACATGCTTCTCACATTACATCAATCAATTAAAATGCTGACTATTCATATTCTCAGATAGGGCTCTCCAACGTGAGGGTTTCCAGGTCCATTTTGAGACCAATAATACTACTTACAAAAAGTAAGACCACTAAGGCATGCTTACAAGTTTATTTCAAAAGAAGATGGTATTGTGTGCAGCCCATTTAAATGAGGGTAACATGTGAGACAACAGTAAGATAGAGAGGTGGACTGACAGACAAGAATGGATAGAAAAAGACAGTACAAGCTTGCCGGCTGCCCAGAATAGAAAGCACCTCCTTCATGGACTGCAGCAAAACAGGAACTATCAAGTCTTTAACTTTAATCCTATTTTCACCCTCTCCATCCCCTCCTTCCCGCAGACTAGGAGACTGATGGAGATATGCAAGGCTGTGGAATTCAGCAAGTTTATCAAACAAACTGAGACCAACAGGTGTACACTGGAAAGAAGGCATTGTTCCATGTCCAGAGAGGACAAGCAGGATGGCTGCATGTTTTGTCTCCTATAGAAGTGCTTTCATAGCAATGCCCAGGACTGAAACCTCCTCTTTCCACTTGCGTGTTCCCCACATCACTGGTGCAGCTCTTGTTACCAGCAGCTGCTGTCCAGAAACTCTGATAGTGACTATAGGTGTTTATGGCAATGTATAAAACTTTCAAAGTTGCAGACCTAAAACTAATAAACCGGACTTTTTGAAAGGCTTGTGATGAACTAAGTTTGAGATCCTTGCCCTAAAGTCCGAAGACTTTCTATACTCCATTATTTTGATAGTTCACACTACCAGATAAAAGCATTTTTATAAAAACCAAACGGATATAGTTCTTGTAATACATTTCATGCTGACCAAGGCATACTGACATAATACTCGTTTAATAAATGTATCTTAACTATATAACTACTGTAAGTTAAAACAAACAGAGACTGAGATTACTGCTAAATCTTTGGTTTGAAAGGAATCTGTACTAATTGATTCTGGTTATATACAGAGAAAAATTATCACTGGTTTGTCCATTAAAAGCATATTGTTTAAAGTTGTCTAGAAAAAAACTGATAAAATATTTCAAGCACAGATTAAGAGCATAACATAGCTGAAGCAAATAATGTATGGCATTAAAGGCATACCGTGTACAGAAATATTCATATTAGCTTTGTAAATATGTCAAATTAAAAAATAAATAAATTCCAAAATGTTATTGAATTTCAAAATCTTCCAAATCCTATTTTCTACTAAAAAAAGAATCTGAATTTTTTTTTCTTTGTTCAAAAAACAGCTGAACTGAAATATTTTACTGGAAGGGAAAGCAAAAAGTAGATTTGTAATTTAACACATGTCTACTTATAAATTTCCTCAAATGTGAGTTTATTTGGGTTCCACGATACTCATTCTAAAGTATTTAACTGCTCCATTTAGTATTGCAATCTTAGTAAGCTTAAAAGAGAATCATGGACTTATAAGAACTGGAAGGGACCATTTAGAAACATCAAGACTAACCCCCCCCTCCCCCCAGTCAATGTAAAAAAATACAAATTCTTTGTTTGTGTGTCTGGCTTCTTCCCACTACCTCTCTGAATAAAAAAAAACTAGTAAAGGCAACAATCATTTGATCAAACCCTATTTTTATGTAACTTAAATTCCATTACGGCATTTCATGTTTTGAACACCAGAACACTAGAGAACCATCTTGATCTTCTATGTGACATCCTTGCAGATGTTTGAATAATACAGTTTTCCCATTCCATTTTCTTTTCTCAAGGGAAACATCCTCAATTCCTTCTTTCTTTCTTTTATAACTTACTTACTAGTCCTTTGACCATTGTTATTGCCTTTCTCTGAACATGCTCCGATTTCTCCGAATCCTTCTTGAATAGTGCCCAGAACAGTCTAACTAAAGCAGAATAAAGTGGAACACGTGCAAGCTGTGATTTGCAAATTACATTTGTTGATGCAGTCTAAATTTGTATTTGACTTTTGCAGCCAGCCACACTACACTCCTGTCTAATATTCTATTTCTACTCAACTACTATTGACTAAAAGATCTCTTTTACAAGTATCATTACCATATTATGCTCATGCATTTGATTTTTGTTTCCTAGCTGAACTTGATGTTTTTCTTTATTAAAATTATTGTTATTTTCAGGCGATTTATTTTATCTGCTAAAATTATTTTTAATTTTTGTGTAATCTGAAAACCTCCAGCAATGGAGTACCCACAACTCTGGGAAGCAAGCTGTTCCATTGAATAATCATTTTCTCTTTCAGGTTGAATCACTCTCTAAGAAGCTTCCATCCATTGCTTCTTGTCCTGCTTTCAAGTGTTATGGAGAAAGGGTGTTGGTACTTACCTGATATGCCTCTTCTCATAGTGGGGGGAGGAGTATCCAGAATGGGTTGACCTTGTCCTCTCATGATTAGATGAGTAAGATAAGCTCTTTGGGCAACGCCCCCTGGCCAGCCGATATTCCCCATATTTGATGAAGAGCTCTATCCGACTCATTGCACCACTCACTCCAGACTCTTAATTCAGTTCTTAGCTTTATCGTCTTCGACATTATATAACTTCATAAAACAATGAACGTAATACTTAGTCGTACAAACATAGTCAGGGAGGGACTGGATACTCCTCCCCCCACTATGAGAAGAGGCGTATCAGGTAAGTACCAACGCCCTTTCTCCATAGTGAGGGAGGAGGAGTATCCAGAATGGGACGTACCAAAGCCTGCACGTCCCTAGGGAGGGAGATCCCTGAGGCCCCATTCCCCCCCCTCAGGGCAGTTGACGCGTGGGCCCCGCCCTGTGAGTCGCCTGCAACGCCCTGTGGCCAAAGAGGCTTCTGCCGAGGCAAAAGAGTCCAGTTTATAGTTCCTAGCAAAGGGAAAGGGGAAAGCCCACGTGGCTGCCCTGCAGATTTCGGCCAGGGATATCTGCGTGGCCCAGGCCGTGGATGTGGCTGCGCTCCGCGTGGAGTGAGCTATGATATGATTGGTGTCTGTAAGCCCTGCGATTGGTATGCAGTGGCAATGCAGGTTCGCAACCACCTGCCTATTGTGGTGGAAGTCACCTTGTTACCCAGGACCTGGTTGGAAGGAGACAAATAGACCTTCGGATTTCCTGTTTGGCCCAGTTCTCCTGCGGTAAATCCTCAGAGCCCTCCTTACGCCCAGAGTGTGCCACTTCTCCAATGGGTGAGAAGGGTCTGGACAGAAGTTGGGCAAATCAGTTCCTGGGCTCGATGGAAGCAGGGGCCCACTCTGGGGATGAAGGACGGATCCAGTCATAACCCCACCCTGTCTTGGTGGAAGACGCAGAGATCCTTCCTGGTGGACAGGGCTTGCAGTTCATATATCCGCCTGGCGGAGGTGATGGCCACCAGAAAGGCCACCGTAAGAGTCAGGAACTTAAGGGAAACTGTTCGTAAAGGTTCAAATGGAGCGTCTGTTGGAGCGTCCCCTACCCTGTGTAAGTCCCAGGAAGGATACCTGAACACCATGTGCGGTTTGGGGTTGGAAGCCCCCATGAGGAATTGCCTGACCATAGGATGGTGAGACAAGCTCTGGCTCCTGCCACACAGGAGAACTGACGAGATGGCTGAAACCTGTCTCCTAATCGTGTTAGGAGCTAACCCTCTGTCCCGGCCTCCCTGGAGGAAGTCCAGAATCTGAGGCACTGAGGCCTGGATAGGATTGTACCCCAGGGAGTTACACCATGAGGCAAAGGCCCGCCACATGGAGCCATAGATACGCTCTGTGGAGGGTATGCGGGCAGTCTGGATAGTCTGCATCACCCTGGGGGAGAAGAGGTCTTTTCCCAGGATGCTCCGCTCAAGAGCCAAGCAGTCAGCTGGAGCCATTGAGGGTCTAGGTGCTCCAGCGACCCCTGGTTGAGGGATATCCTCTCCTGGGGGATTCCCCAGGGCCTCTCCACTGAAAGCGACTGGAGATCTGCAAACCATGGCCTCCAGGACCAGTGAGGCGCCAACAGAATCCCTTCCGCCCCCTCCCGAAGGATTTTCCATATGACCCTGGGGATCAGGGGTAAGGGCGGAAAGGCATACCGACGACCCCTGCGCCAGGGGCTTCGCAGAGCATCCACCCCTTCTGCTCGTGTCTGGTACCTGGAGAAGAACCTCGGGAGCTGAGCGTTGAGGGGCGTGGTGAATAAGTCAACCTCTGGGCGTCCTCAAAGATTGCTGGCTGCAACTTCCACTCCAAATTGTCCACCTCGGTCCGGCTGAGCCAGTCGGCTCTGATGTTCTCCACCCCTGCTATATGTTCTGCCCTCAGCGAATGCTGTCTAAGATCATAGGCTATCTGAGGTGCTTCTGCGATTTCTCATAATCGGACATCCCATTCTGAGTTTGTGGTGGGTTCTGGCATGGGGACCAGCCTGTCCGACCCTTTTTCCCCTGGCCATAAGGATGCTATGATTCTATGGCTAGGATTAGTGCAGAGATATTCTGAATGTAAACACAGACGGAGTTCAATGGTCAGCCACCAGAGTGTGTGTAAAGATGAAGTGAGGGAAGCTAAGGCTCATAATAAAGAAAGGCCTGCCACAAAGGTAAAATAATAATAATAATAACAACAACAACAATTACAACAACAACAATAATAATAATTTTGCTATTCCAAAAGCACTGGAATTACATTTAAAACAGTTAAAAATTGACAAAATCACCATCAGTCAAATGCAAAAAGCTGCACTGCTTGGATCTGCACGCATATTACGAAAATACGTTACAACGTCCTAGGCCCCTGGGTGGGGCCCGACTAGTAACCAATGCCAAATCCGGCGAAACAACTGGCCGCTGTGATACAATTGTATAATAATAATAATAATAATAATAATAATAATAATAATAATAATAATAATAATAATAATAATAATAAAATACAAAAGGGGGCATTTTCCCACGTTAAAAAGAAAGATTAAGGAAACGATTGTCCCTTGCTGGGAGAAAGTGGCCAGAAGGTGACAAGCAGCAGGGGTAAGGCAGAACTATTTAACTCATGTTTGGCATCTGTCTTTACCCAAAGGGATAAAACAGTCCAACCTATCAAGAACAGCACCCCAAAAATCAGATTAGGAACCCAAGATGAGATAGGGAAGAAAGTAAGTGAGCACCTGTCTACCCTAGCCAAAGTCCAATTCCCAGGACCGGATGGGTTACACCCCAGGGATCTGAAGGAACTGGCAGAAGAGATCTCCAAACAACTGAACTATATCTATCAGAGATCCTGGAGTACCGGAGAACTACCATAGGATTGCTGATGTGGTTTCCCTCTTCAGAAAGGGAGAAAAACAGATCAAGAGCCCAAAGCCAACATGGGTTTGTCAAAAACAGATCATGCCAGACTAGCCATATTGCCTTCTTAGATACACTGACAACACTAGTGGACCATAGGAATGCCATCGATATAGTTAACTTGGACTTCAGCAAGTCCTGATAAGGTAGACCATAACATACTACTAGATAAAGTAGAAGAATGTGGGTTAGACATTGTCACACCAGATGGCTTTGTAACTGGTTGACCAACCGCACACACCTGTACTCCTCGATGGAACTGCCTCTTCATGGAGGGAAGAATGCAGTGGAGTACCCCAAGGCTCTGTGTTGGGCCCAGTACTCTTCAACATCTTCATCAGTGATTTGAATGAGGTGTGTAAGCTAACAGTTGGGTTAGCAATATATATGCCATGATAGTAGTACTGTTTCTTTAAGTACTGCTGTTATCTCAAGCGGTCATAAGAAGGAGCCAGAATGACTGTTAGCTCTCTGTTTGTTACATGCTGATTGGTGGGGGGACTCATCAGATTTGCAGATGACCCCAAGCTGGCAGGAATAGCCAACACTCCAGAATACAGGCTAAAGATACAGAAGGATACACTTGAACATTGGGCGCTGTCTAAGAAAATGAGATTCAATGAAGTAAGGTTCTACCTTTAGGCAACGAAAATGAAGTGCACTGGTACAGAATACCTTGCTCCACAGTAGTAACTGTGAAGGGGATCTTGGAGTCCTAGTGGACAACCCTTTAAATATGAGCCAGCAGTGTGCAACAGCTGCCAGAAAGACCAACACAGTTTTTGGCTGCATAAACAGAGGAATAGAATCAAGCTCCCATGAAGTGTTAATCCCACTTTATCAGGCCTTGGTAAGGCCACACTTGTAATTTTGCATTCAGTTTGGTCACCATGATGTAGAAAGGATGTGGAGACTCTAGGGAGAGTGCAGAGAAGAGCAACAGAGGGGATCAGGGGACTGGAGGCTAAAGCCTATGAAGAACAGTTGCAGGAACTGGGTAGGTCTAGTTTACTAAAAGGAAGGACTAGGGGAGACGTGATAGCAGTGTTCCAATATCTCTGGGGTTGCCACAGAGAAGAGGCAGCCCAACTATCCTCCAAGGCACTTGAGTTCAGAACAAGAAACAATGGGTGGAAACTAATCAAGGAGAGAAGCAACTTAGAACTGAGGAGAAATTTCCTGACAGTTAGAACAATTAATCAGTGGTACAACTTGCCTCCAGACGTTGTGAATGCCCCAACAGTGGAAGTTTTTAAGAAGCTGTTGGATAGCCATTTGTCTGAAATGGTATAGGATTTCCTGCCTAGGCAGGGGGTTGGGCTAGAAGACCTGCAAGGTCCCTTCCCACTCTGCTATTGTATTGCATAGTATTGTATTGCATTGTATTTTGCTCTTTGCCTAGTCGCCCACACCCTTGGAAGGCCTTCAGAGGTAATCTCTAACCTGATTGGAGGCTCTTCTGTCCCTCCACTGAGAGCTGCAGCCTTTAGCAGCCGGGCTGATTACTCCTCCCCCCTCTACTTGTGTTTTTCCAGGCTGCAGGGGGCTGCAGTCTTGGGCCACGTGGGTCCTGTCCTCCCCCTTCTTCCCAAATGGCTCTGCGGGGCAAATACCATAGCCCCGCCCTCAAGAATTAGCCACAAAAAACACAGCTTGTGCTACTAAGAGCTTCTGGCCGGCCTTCTTCTGAGAGCCTTCTCGCCCCCCCCTCTCTTTCTCCTACTTAAAGGAGAGTGTTCTTAAGGGGGAAGCCTCTGGAATTCTCCTGTTCCTTGGCAATCAGAAAAGGGACAGAAACGGGCTTGCATACATCGTTAGGCAAGGTTGCTGTAACACCTGAGGACAAGCCGAAGGGGATCCTCCCCTGGGGGAGGAGTTCTCAGGTTGGGGGTGGGGGGTAGGGGTTCTTCCTGCAAGCCTTATGGCAGCTGCCTCTGTGATTCATCTAGGAGGTAGGCTTGGGGGGGGGATTGATCCACCCCCTGCCTCTTTAACCTACTTGATAAGCCTCCTTTTGGCCCTTTGCTGCCTCCCCTGCCCTTGGCTAATGTCTCTGTGATGGTTTCTCACCTTTTAAAGAGCTCCTCAGAGCCTCCGGTGGTGGTGTTGCTGGAGGGCTGAGAGCTGGGCTCCTGTTGGCCTCCTCTGAGCTGCTGGGGGCCGCCATCTTGGACCACGTAGTTTCAAGATGGCCCCCGGCTCCAAATTCAAAAGGCTCCTCTTCGCTGGAGCACATGGAAATGGCTTGTGCCTTTGCAGGCTGCCATGCGGCTGCCGCTGCCACTAGAAGCTGTCTCTCTCGCCTCCCCCTGCCTCCCGCAGCTCTTTCTGAGCCTCTCCGGCTCTCACCTTGTTCACTGGTGATAGCTGCCAGCGCAGGCTTTCCAGGGCGTTTTAACAACCCGTGGTTCGTGGCTCAACCCCTGAGGGGAGCGAGGAGTGATAGAGGGGGAGGGGAAGTAGGGTAGAGGGGAATATTGGAGGGAAGAAGGAAAGTTGGAGGGGGGCGAAAGAAAGGGTGTACGGAGGGTCGAAGTGGTATATTGGGTTTGTATTTTGGGGGGTATTGTTGACAAGAGGGATGGCTGTGTTTATTGTTCAATGTTATATGGCCCCGGTTATGCACAGTATACATGTGACTGTACGAAATGAAATGAAAATAAAACATATTTACATGGAGAAAAAAACCCCTGAGGGGAGCGGAGGAGCGCTCCTGCTCCTGAGAAGCCTCTGTGGCAAGGGCTTGCCTCTAGGAAGCATGTGCCCTGTCCTCCTGCTTGCCCGGCAAAGGTCCTCACTGAGTGACTCCGTCTCACTCAGTGGCCAGGGCAGCGTGCCGCCCCAGGGGGCTTGTGGCAGTTCAGTCCTTGCAGAAGGAGGCTGTGCGCGATGTAGGGAGGCAGGATTCGCTGGGTCCAAGTTTATTTTCCTTAATCCTTTGTAAATTACTGGAAATCCAGAGTGATGCAAGCTTTCCAGGGAGTGGATGAGTCAAATATGGGGAATATTTGCTGGCCAGGGGGCGTTTCCCAAAGAGCTTATCTGACTCATCCAATCATGAGAGGACAAGGTCAACCTATTCTGGATACTCCTCCCCCCCCCTCACTATGGGGAATAAATTGATGACCTCTTCCCTGTGAGAGTCCTCCAAATACTGGAAGACTGCTTTCAAAATTTCATTAGTATCTCCAGGTACTTCCTGCAATGGTAAAACTGTAAAATTCAGAAATTAATAGCAGCTATTCAAGGAAGTCATTGTGTTCACAAATACAATTTCATAAGAAAATCAAGAAAATAAAGAGTGATGCACTGATTTGAAAACAGTACCCATCTTTCCAACCAAAACTCTGCACTGGATTAAAATTTCAAATTTGTATATCAATTATGTTATCATATTATCATTTATCACAGTCTGTCTTAATGGAGTTGGAACTCAAATATTTATTTAATACCTTTATAGAGCTGCCCATTACATATACACATATCACATCACATGTGGCTCTGAATGGCAAACAATTAAAATCTGAATAAAAACAATAACCAAATTTGTAAAAGCACAAACAATATAATAGGTACCACAAAAATCTAATTATGTGGTAGACAGTATACAGTGCACAAAATTATTAGTATAATTTTCAATACAAATTCAGTACATTTTAATTTAAATAAGGAAAGGTAAATAGTTTTGTATTTAAATGTTTCCAATTTTTCTAATATAATTTTATATTCAAAGTGGCATATTTAGCTAACACTGAGGTTTTTATTTTTTTCTCTTATATTTCAGAATGTTTATGTATTTAAACCAAATAATCAACACAGAATACAGTTGTTTTATACAAAGCATTTAAAATAAAATGCTAGCAAACTAGGAAGCATGATATTTGGTTAGTATTATCAGTAAACTATTTTAAGCTTCCATCTGAAAGTTTAAAAATAAAAGCAAAATAATTCTATAGCATTTTTAGATGGAAGATTTAGGTGAAATTAGTGTTAATATTGTTAAATCCTTTTGTATGCTAAAACTTGGAAATGCTAGTTTTATTTAGAATCTTCCAATAGTTATATTTTCCATTTCAATTGACCCCATGATTTATCCAAAGTCTTATTGATGATACTGTCTCTGTAATTAACATTGCAGAAGGATTTAAAGTTTGATCATGCTTAATAATTATAGTGTATTAAATACAGTAGTTATCATTAACTGCAACATGTATACAGTTTTGAAAGTACAGATTCGGTTCTAGTGAAGTAGGTTCCAGAAAATTCTGAATTGAAGATGTTAAACAGAATTTTCTTTGCTTTTTGCACTATAAGACATTTTTTATGTATTACAATTCTTTAGTCTAGTGAAGAACCTTTATTTTAATAAAACCCAGCAATGCAGATGTTTAGTTTCTCCCTACGATGTGGCTTTCATCAACAAAGATTGGTCGAGACAATATTGTAATCGGGATTGAGAACCAGAAAGTATAAAATAGCCTTAGTATTTTTCATTTGTTTGATATTTTCATTTCATGTCCTGAAAATATTGTGTCAACGACTAGAAAGCTTGTGCGGATCAGACATTTGTTTTTGATGTACTTTCGTATTCCTCTTTTTCTTCTCAGGAGTGTATAGATCTAATATCACTGCTTCAACACTTGACAGAAAAAGAGGATTGGCATTGCTGCTGTCTTGACAGAACAGCCAAGTGATAAAAAGGCTGAGAAAAAGAACAGAATCGGCTGATCTCAAATTGTGGATGAGGATCATCAGTGATAAAATGTCAAAGAAGATTCCATTCCTGTGGCAAGGTCAAGTCAGAGGAGACTGCTGCTACTTGGTGAAAGCTTTTGCAGTTGAATAAAAAGGCAAAGAGGCAGAAGACAGATTAGAACAGCACCTCAATCCAAGGGGGTTCACTCTTTCATATTAGTTTAATAAAACATTAACATTCCATAAATTTTAGCTTCTGCAAGAGTTCATAAGGTATGCCAATCTGTAGGAGGTAATTTATTACCTCAGAGCTCCCCACCACAACTCAAGTACCTCCACCACAGCTGACATACAGTAGTCAACGATTATAAAAACTTCAGTCTGTTTACCGAGGTGGCGCAGTGGTTAGGGTGCAGTACTGCAGGCCACTTCAGCTGACTGTTATCTGCAGTTCAGCGGTTCTAATCTCACCGGCTCAAGGTTGACTCAGCCTTCCATCCTTCCGAGGTGGGTGAAAGGAGGACCCAGACTGTGGGGGGCGATATGCTGACTCTGTAAACCGCTTAGAGAGGGCTGAAAGCCCTATGAAGCGGTATATAAGTCTAACTGCTATTGCTATTGCTATTTCTCCTAATCTAGGTTATTCATCCACCACGAAAGCAGAAGAGATACTGAAAAGTAATGTGGATTCTTCCCATTAAATTTGATTGTTCAATATAGGAAGCTTCCAATAAGTGTGGAAATTCTCATAGTGAAAAACTATTATAGCAGATCAGGTCTTTGCCAACACAAGGAAAGATAGAAACTACCTCATCTACAAAAAAAAAAATAGCTTCCAAATTTTTACATAGAATAGGTAGAAGAAAATCAACAATAATTAAAAAAAAGAATAACGATTGCTATAAACAATATTTACACTGGATATAAAGCAGTCATGGAATCATTTTGGTAAATAGCTTCACTATTTTGCTACTGCTTCTCGAAGCTTTCCTGTCCTGAAAATATATTCTACAATGTTTTGTATTGCCTTGACAGCCAAGGCAGGTTTGAAAAAATATTAACCTAACTCTATATTATTTGAAATGCTCTGCCCAATGTTCAGAACTCATGTTACAAAGTTACAATACTGTTACGTAATAATACTACAAGGGTAATCCTTCACTTGTGTCTATTTGTTCAGTGAACGTTCAAAGTTACAACAGTGCTGAAAACAGTAACTCACTGTTGGTCCTCAAAGTTATGGCAATTTCAACACTTCCATGGTCACGTTATTAAAATTAGGCATTTAGCAAACTGCCCACCTAAACGTAGAAGAATATCTTGAATTGGGGTGGGTCCTTGGCTAGTGACTGGTGGAATTTGGTTAACAGTGGCAATGGCATGAGCGCTGCTAGTGTTGGTTTAGTGTTAATCTTGGTCTTAAACTTAATTTGATTATCTCTTTTGATAACCATTCAAAAGCCAAAAAACAAAAAGACCAAAATTTCACTCCACTAGCAATCAAACACCCTCATGAACAGAGATAAAAACCAAGATTAACACTCGATCAACAATCAATTCTAGGTGCCCAACTCAACCAAGTGATCCTGGACAGCTAACAATTCTAAAATTATAAAACAAATTTTAAAACATTGAAACATATTACATATTTTCCCCAACAATCTGGATTCTCCTTTTAATAATCTTGGAAGGATGGAAAGCTGAGTCAACTTTGAGCCCCACCAGGATTGAACTCCACGCAGTGGACAGAGTTTGCCTGCAATATGGCACTTTAACCACTGTTCCACTAGGACTCATGTTATTACCTAGGCTTGGTAATGAAACTTTTGCAAAAAAACCACCATGCTTGGACAGCACCAAGGATGCCACAATTGTAGTAATATATTCTAGTTCATACTTAATTTTCATGATTGATTATTTCAATAATTTTATAAAAATGTTTTAGGTATGACAGTATTTTTTTGTATCAGAGATCAAGCACTCAGAAATATGTTTGCTATACAAACAACTTATAATAAATATACATGATATATCATTTTTAATACCAACACAACTATACCTAGTATATTATTGATAAATGATATATGCATGTCTATTAGTGGCAACTCAATATAACTGCATTCCAAACCTGAGTTACCCCAATATTTTCAGCTAACGCTCTTTTATTTTAATGGATGTCTATACTACCCAACAATGGTGTTACAAATAAATTAGCTTTTCTGTCTTTCAAAGCTTGAAACAATTTCTAATGTTATTTTATGCCTTCTTGGACCCTCCCTGCTTAATTCTCCAACAGAGTTGAAATGCCAATAAAAACAAGATACAATCTTTGAACATTATGACATTAGAGAGTAGAAGCCTTTCTCACAATGAAGGCCCACAGCAAGCTTATTGCAATGCATGCATCCTATTACCGGTATTTAAATTTTGTTACTCAGAGATACAGAGCAACAATTAATTTCATGGATATTTTTGCATTAACCCCATTATTTCTATATTTAAAAGAAACTCGTGTTCACAATCTTGTTTTAAACTATGGTTTACTTAGCATACAGGAACGTTTTTCTATTTCAAATTCAGGATAATTTTGTTACAGATTACATTCTTAATGATCTAATTTTACCAACAACCTGATTAACTAAGTACTTTGTGCAGTATTGATTTCTAAAGCTACATTGCATCATTTTATTGTTCCTAATATTGATTCAAGACTGTAGAAAATACAATGCACAACATATATGGATAAAACTTACATGGCTTACATTCAAAAAGGTTTAGGAATCACAGGACTATACACAAAATAAAAACATTTTTTTATTTCAAGTGCATAACAAAACAGTCTGACTCAAATGAATTCTGTTGAAACGTTTTATCTTGGCTGTAATCTCGTGGAACAAAACACTACGAACAAATCACAAAATATTTCAAATGCAATGAAAACTCAGGATCATTCCCTTGCTTTTCATCTTAGGTCTGCAAAAGTGAAGTGATATTCCCTTACTGAATGCTACCCATCTCCCAAACTTCAGAAAGTTTATCCAAGGGCATCACTGTTTACCTTAGCATGTCACATTATAAATCCCACCCCACAACATAAAGAATGGATAGGTGATTTTTTTTTTAAAAAAAAATAACCTCTCCGGGTGGCTGAGCTACCACATAATAGAACAAAAAAGAACAGTTAAATTATTTAACATTCTTTTTAATTGGTGCATCAGCCCGATAAGGTTGTTTTTTTTCCTTAATTTCTTTGACTAGGCTGTCAAAAATGTGATGCCTGTTTGCCAGATGCAAAAGAACTATGTTATTCTTCTCCAGTGCTGCTGCTTGTGCAAAAGAGTGGGTGAAAGAAAGAAAAAGAAGACTGCTAGAGCTTCTTAACAGCATGAGTAACATAAATATTACAAAACAGAAGAGAACACATACACAGCATATAAACATTCATTCCCAGCCAGTATCTGTCTGTAACACTCATACAACCCACCTATACACTTGAATGGATTCTGTTTCTAGATACAAAACATATTTTTATTTCATCCTTGGGACAAAAAAGCATATTTTGGTTTATGCCCAACATACTAAAAAGGGCTCAATTCTTTGCAGTTGAAATGCTCTACATTTATCAAGGGATGACCAAAATATCCTAAGTGGGAGATATTGTTTTGTGCACTTTGAATTTAAACAAAACACCCATCCTGCGATAGTTTATCCTGACCACAAAATAAATATACTATTTTATTCCAAGAATTCTGTAATTGGCTTTTTAAAAATCCAACATTGCAAATAAAATGGCATGGACATGTCAAATCCTGTTACTACTGGTCAAAACTAAGCAAAGAGAAAAGTAAATAGAAATAGGGATCAGAAAAAAAGAGTGCAACAGGCAGAAACAGAGGTTAATAATATCCCTGGATCCCAGTCACTGAATTATCTGAATAAAAAACACTGTATCATAGGTCAGGTATAAAAAAAAGTTGCACATTGTACATTCAGATGATGGTGTATTACAGCAAAGATAATTCAGAAGACTCAACTCAAAAATAAAAGCAAGCTTTTGTAACTTTAGGTTTTGTCTAGATGCTCCTAATAATGAAAAGGTCTGTAAATGTGAGCACATTGACCATTACATTGTAACTATACATACGTTCTCCAGTGTGGTTGTGAGAGAGTCCAAGAATGGGTTAACGTACCCTTTCTGCCCAGAGACTGAGTCAACAAATTGTAGCCACGCCTCCATGCATCTCTGTCTGGTTCCAGTTTTGACTCAGTCTTGCCCGAGAGACATATTTTCTTTGGCTGTAAGATTTTCAACATTCTTTGGATCAACCAAATACTTCAACTGAGCTGTTATTCGCGAAGGACTCGGGGTCGGTAGCTGCACACATCTATTGCTCGCCACATGGCTGGCTCAGAGCTCATTCAGTGTGTTGGTTCTGCCGTCCGCCATTAGTGCTGCTGATGTTTTCAAGGTCAGAGTCACCCGTTTATCGGCGACTGCCTCAGGATTCCACTCACAAACCACCTGATTGAGGAACTCCCCTTGCCACCTTCAAAGCATCCTGCCACATTTTCGAGGCCAGGTTCATCCATTTATCAGCAGCCGCAACAGGATTCCCCTGACTGACTACCTGAATGGGGAACTCTCCTGAAGCCACCCAGAGTGTGCCGGCTCTCCCGGGAGCTCCCAGAGAAGTCGTAGCCACCATGAGGGTATTCTCAAAGTCCCTGCATGACCCAGGCATACTTAAACAGCCAACTTCTGCGATCTTCCTCTCGATCACCAGTGAATCAAGGCTCTAGCCTTGCAGAAGGCTACCTGCAGCGAGCCTTAATTCAACCACCTGCGAGATTCAAGGTTTTCAGCCTCGTAGATCGTCAGATCACGATTGCGCATAGTCTGGTACATTAAGCCCACCTGCAGCAACTGCATGAGTATCGCTTTGTATTCAAGAGGTTCCATCAAGGATGGCGGATCTCGCATCTGTGGGAGAAGGGGGCCACCCCAAGGGCCTGCTAAGGAATCAGAGGGAGTGCAATCGACTAGCAGATCATCTGCCCTCTTAAAGAGAAAGAAGCCTTCTCTCCTCAAGTGTCCTTCCAGGGTGACAGAGAAGGACAAAAGAAGACAGAAAGCTCTAGACAAGCAGATCTCTAGGGCTGAAAGGGAGCTGACTAATCAGGGGAGATTTACAGGACTATCTCTGGCCATCCCCCCTACCTCCCATCTTGTAACTATGGAACCAGTATCCGCTTCCAACTTATCAGGCCAACCCAGTTGGTCTCCAGGAGGTTATGAGTCGTAATCTCCCCCATTGTCTATTACAGAGGACAGAGAGTCAACTTATGATCCATTTGCCTGCATGGCATCTGCAACCCGGCAACAGGATCCAATAAGACCCAGACTAGCTCCGCAGGCCACGTTCATGGCCCAATGCCCGAGATACCTGAGAATCTCAGACTTATTATTTCCCAGGTCACTACTCATGGCATAGTGACTGGTCTCCAGCAAAGAACTCCAGCTGCCTCTGTAGCTTATGAGCCCTACACTTGTCTGTAGCAGTCTCAGCCTCCTGCAGACTTACCAGTATTCCAAGAACATCGGGCTACCTTCCCCTCCCTGAGGAGCGAGGCCTC
This sequence comes from Thamnophis sirtalis, assembly GCF_051295495.1. Taxonomy (NCBI): domain Eukaryota; kingdom Metazoa; phylum Chordata; class Lepidosauria; order Squamata; family Natricidae; genus Thamnophis; species Thamnophis sirtalis. Next base: position 97,440,066 of record NW_028261385.1, on the reverse strand, counting down.
TCTCCTGGAGGATAAGATCAGAGAGAACTTGACCTTTCTGAGGACAAGGGTCTAACCCCTGATCCTACTGCCTTTACACCTTTATTCCCACCAGTCCTATTCAAATCACTATTATACAAGGCCAGGGCCAGGGCCCGAGTGGGAACCAAGCCCCCTGCCCCAGAAACACCCATGGGGCAGCAGGACCCAGGAGAATGGCTATTCTCTGAGCCTCTGGAAGAATGGGAAGAGATTCCAGTTCCTAAACTATTCTTGGATGTAGTCCAAAAACAATGGTCTCGACCAGGCTCTTTTCCACTCCCGGTGTGAATGACAGGCGGTTCTATAATATGGCGTGTGAACTCACCCAGGTGCCAACTGTAGATGCCCCAGTGGCGACACTTGCTCCTCTTCCTCAATAATGTCAGGCAACATAGCGGACAGCTTGAGGGCAGAGGACAAAAGATCTGAACTGATTCTACATAAAATGTACCAGTCTCATGGGCTAGTACCATGGGCTATTCAGACAGCCTCTTCACCCTCCTTTTTTAACTGTACATCCTTGATTTGGCTTCGTCAGTTACAGGAAAGAGTTTCACCCCAGAATGTTTGGTTACAGCAAGACATAAATAAGTTGTTGGCTGCTATGAAGTTCTCAGCAGATACCACACTAAACTCTGTGAAATATGCCTCCAGAGCTCTTTCATCATCTGTTACACCTCGGAGAATGCTGTGCTTTCACAATTGGCAGGCGGACGCTAAATCAAAATGGAGACTAGCTACACAGGAAACTTCCTTTTCGGGGAGTCTCTAGACCTAATCTTAATAGAGAACAAAGACAGGCGCAAGATATTACCCACTGTGACCAGACAAGCGGAACATTGTCCCTCTCCACATTTCTGCAGGCCGGCCTTTTGGTCTCCAGATCCTGAATTCCATCCACAGCAGAGATACTTTCCTTCGAGAACAGACAACCTGATAGATCTTTCTTTCAAGACAGATCTAGATTCCAATACCAAAACAAGCAGCCCTTTCAGGGGTCTGGCACCTGCTCCTTTCACAGGCCTAAGTTACTCACAATCCATTTCTCCTATAGGCGGTCTTATTTGCGTATCTATGGAAAGGGATCACATCGGACACATGGCTCCTCAGCACTGTCAGATTCGTCTTCAGTTTAGAGTTTCACTCCACACCCCCAAACCACTTCAAGATTTGCTCTGTCTCTAAAAACAAAACAAAGCACGGCCTCATGCGGACTGCAATCCAACACTTGTTGAGAGCCAGGCCGTCAAAGTAGTCCCAGAGGTCCAGAGGAGACAGGGATTCTATTCCAATCTGTTTGTTGTACCGAAGAGTTCGGGGGTGGTGGAGGGCAATACTAGATCTCAAAAATTTGAATGTCCATTTTATTTACAAGATTTTCAAAATGTCTTCACTCCGATCAATGCCTGGAAGACATTTGGGGGGGAGATTACCTTGCCTCTATAGACTTGACAGAAGCATATCTTCACATTATGCTTCTTCCAGATCAAAGCAGGTTCCTCTGCTTTTTGTATCCAGGGGTTCACTACCAATACAGGGCTCTGCACTTCAGCCTTCCCTCGGTCCCCAGAGCCTTTACCAAGGTTCTGGCAGGGGTAGCCACTCACCTCTGCCCCATTCCAGTAAGACTACAGTGCTACATTGACGATATTCTTATCTAGGCAGATTCCCCTTCTCGGACACAGCAGGACCTTCAGTTAACGATTCAGACACCAAAGGACGATGGCTTCTCGGTCAATTTTGAGAAAAGCCCCACTACTCAATTTCTCAACTTAGGAGAGTAGATAGATACCAGAATAGGGGAGGTGTATCTGTCCCAGGACCGTTGGGACAGTTTCGGGGTCTTGATACATCAAATTCTGAAGGAACACACGGTTCCCATATCTCTTCTATCATGACTACTGGGAAAGATGATCTTGTGTATAGACATTGTGCCCTGGGCATAGTTGCATGCCAGGGCACTACAGTGGCTCCTCTCCCCATTCCAACGGAGGGGCAGCTGTGCTTCCAGCGTCCAAATTCAGGTCTCATCACCAATACTACTCTCTCTACGATGGTGGACATCTCCAGCTCTGTCCAGGGGTTGCACCTTCAGGGAACCACCTGACTTACGGTGATCACAGATGCAAGCCTCTTCGGCTGGGGGACTCTTCTCCACTTGCACCTGGCTCAGGGACGATGGTCACAAAGTGAGCTGAGAAACAACATAAATTGGTTGAAGCTCCAAGCAGCGCATCTGGCCTTTCGCCACTTTCAGGACTTGCTCTGGGGACAGCACATCCTACTCCTGATGAACAATGTGGCTGCAAAGGCCCAAATTAATTAGCAGGGAGGGACTCATCCCAGAGCCCTCTGGATCGAGGTGGAAAGATAGATCATTGGGCAGTGAAACATCTCCTGTCGATCAAGGCCAAGCACATCTCGAGGGTGTCAACTCAACAGGAAGATTGGCTCAGCAGGGCCACAGTGGACCACGGCAAACGGCAGTTGCACCCTGCCCTCTTCAGAGAGATCTGTCAGAATTTCAGCCCTTCGGAAGTGAACTTGTTCGCAACCCTGATGAACGCTCAGCTGCCAAGATTCTTTTCCCGTTTTCTGACCCTGGGAGCAGAGGGTTCCAACACCATGCGCAGTCAATGGCCCAAGGGGTTACTCTATGCATTCCTCCTTCCTCTAATTCTGGAGTTTTTAAGAAAGATAGCATCAGAGAGGGCGGAAATCCTGTTCCTGGCCCCTCATTGGCCAAGGTGGCCTTGGTTTGCGGACATAGTGAGCCTATCTCTATCCAAAACCTGAAGGTTTCCTCAAGAGAAAATCTCCCTTTGCCAGGGGTCCTGGCCCATCTGGAGCCACAATGGCTTAAGTGGACCATGTGGCACTTGAAAGGGGCCTCCTGAGGAAAGATAATTTCTCCTCCAGGGTGACAATCGAAGCATCCAGACAACTGTCCACCACCAGGATTTATTATGCTACATGGACTTCCTTCATTAGGTGTGCCAAAAAGATCACCTAGACCCTAGTGGCTTCTGGATGGCCTGGATAGGGATCTCTCCCACAACACAGTTTACAGACAGGTGGCAGCACTGTCCACCATGTTGGCAAGTGAGGGATGGGGGAGCCTGGCTCAGCACCCTGTTATCAAGAGATTCATCAGAGGTGTAGCCAATCTGAAACCCCCGGTAGTTCAGAGATTTCCCACCTGGGACCTATCCAAGGTTTTGCAGGCTCTCATAACTGAACCTTTCAAACCCCTTAGGACAATCAACCTTCACACCCTGACTTTTAAGGTAGCATTTTTGGTAGCCATAACATCAGCTAGTTGCATATCAGAGCTAGTGGCCCTCTCTGTGAGGGAGGACCTTTGTATTTTTCATCCAAATAAAGTAGTCCGCCAACTGGATCCTTCCTTCATATCTAAAGTCAATTCCTGGTTCCACCGGGCTCAGGAGATCATTCTTCCTGACTTCTGTCCTGGATCATCCCATGATTTGGAACGGAAGTGGCATAAATTAGATGTTAGGAGGGCTCTCTGAATTTACATGAAGAGGACCTCCTCCTTTAGGAGAATGGAGGCTCTCTTTGTATCGTTGGCTGAGGGCGTGTATCGTGCAAGCCTATGAGGATCAAACCTTACTAGTGCCGAGTGGAATAACGGCCCACTCAACTAGAAGCACTGCTACAACAGCGGCATTGACTATCCAGGCTCCCATTGAAGGTATCTGCAGGGCAGCTACTTGGGCTTCACCGTCGCCCTTCATCTGGCGTTATAAGCTGGATGCTTTTGCATCTGCGGAGGCTTCCTTCGGATGAAGGGTCCTTCAAAGAATGCATACATCAGGGACTCTGATCAGTCAGTTCCCCGCACTTAGGACTTCTGCTCTGGTATGTCCCATTCTTGGACTCTCACCCAACCACACTGGAGAAGGAATGTTGATCCTACCTGATACGTTGCTTCTCAGTGGGTTGCGGGAGAGTCCAAACCCACCCTATAGATGGTAGGTCTGTAGTCCAGGGGCCCAGAAGGCTTTTAGATCAGGCCATTTATTCACAGCTGCGCCTTCATCGAAACTGGAACCAGACAGATATGGAAGCATGGCTACAATTTGATGACTCAATCTCTGGGCAGAAAGGACATGTTAACCCATTCTTGGACTCTCCCACAACCTACTGAGAAGCAACATATCAGGTAGGATCAATGTTCCTTTTCTGACATGCCAATTAAAAAATTAAAGTCTCGTGCTATTTGTAATGTTATCACACTATTGAATTTAAAAACTCTAGATGAAATACATCCCAAAGTACTAAAACAACTGGACAACTGGATGAATTGGACACCAGAAATCCCGGAGAACTTACAGCTGGGATAGAGAAAACATAACTCTTCAGAAACAGAAAAATTCAGCAAACTACAGATTGATCACTTTGACAGAGAAACCAACAACCCAGAAAACTTGTAGACTCCCCTTCATAAAATATATTCAAGCACCTCTCTAGGATTTTACAATCTGGGTTCCTATACTATGCAAGGGGCTGCATTTGAGGGCTCAAATGGCTTCTTCCAACTCTGTAAATTAAAATGGAATGTTTTCAGGACAAATGAAAAACAAATCACGCAAATCTCATATACCATATAAATTATTTTTAAAATTTTGGTTATTAAATCCAATCATCATATTTTATATAGCTCCCTATGACAGTGGTCCCCAACCTTTTTATCGCCGCGGACCAGTCAGCCTTTGATAATTTTACCGTGGCCCGCTGAGCGCGCGCAGGGGTGGGAGGGCGTTGTTCGCGACGACACATTGTTTATATATCAGATTGTTTTGATTAAACAACTTTTATTTTATTGTATTAAACATGCCATACTAGGGCCTAGTATCAATGTTTGATACTGATCTGGCTGGGTAACTTTAGCCCATTCACTCTATCTAAGCCCCCCCACCTCACAAGGTTGTCGTGGGGGAAATAGGGGGTGGGAGTATTAGGTATCTTCACTACCATATATAAAAGGAGATACTATCTTAAATAACAAAGTGGGCCCCCACCTCCAAAATATACTAAAAGAAAAAAGATTCCATGTGCTCAACTAATTTTTTTTTAAATCATCACTATATTATGGACTACAGACATATATATATATATATATATATATGTATGTATGTATGTATGTATGTATGTATGTATGTATATGTATATGTATATGTATATATACATACATACATACACACACACACACACATACAGGGCGGGGCATAACCTTTTCCTAGGGGGTCACAGCAACACTTGTAATAACAACACAAATAATTCATACACCATTCGAAAGCCCATCAAAAACTGAGTTTATTGACACGATTTAATAGTCAGTATGACCACCATTAGCCCTTCGAACAGCATTCAAACGAGGTGGATAAGAACACAACAAATCTTCAAACAGTTCCGTTCGATTTTCCAGATTTTTCAACAGTTTCCAAATTCATTCTCAAAGTTTCAACCGAAACAAATTTAACATTTAATAGCTCATTCAATTCAGTTTTTTATGGGCTTTAAAATGAGGTGTCGCGGAAGTTGTAAACTGCTGTCGATCTTGCTGTGACCCCCTAGGAAAAGGTTATGCCCCGCCCTGGAAAATCTGGAAAATCGAACGGAACTGTTTGAAGATTTGTTGTGTTCTTATCCACCTCGTTTGAATGCTGTTCGAAGGGCTAATGGTGGTCATACTGACTATTAAATCGTGTCAATAAACTCAGTTTTTGATGGGCTTTCGAATGGTGTATGAATTATTTGTGTTGTTATTACAAGTGTTGCTGTGACCCCCTAGGAAAAGGTTATGCCCCGCCCTGTATATATATATTTGTTTTCTGAGGTTTTCGCGGCTGTTAGTATGTAGGTCTCTAGTTGTTCGGGTTTTCTCCCGCGTAGAATTGGAGATGTCTTGGCGACGTTTCGACGAAGTCTCATTCGTCATCTTCAGGCGGCTTCAGACTACTTCAGGTTTGGTGTTTCCAGGAGTAGTAGTTTCCACTACTCCTGGAAACACCAAACCTGAAGTAGTCTGAAGCCGCCTGAAGATGACGAATGAGACTTCGTCGAAACGTCGCCAAGACATCTCCAATTCTACGCGGGAGAAAACCCGAACAACTAGAGACCTACATACATATATATGTATGCATATATACATACCGTACGTATGTACGTACGTATATATATAATGTCCAAATAACAGGAAAAGCGCTTCAAGGACCAAAGTATATTCCTTTTTTGCAGCCTTAAGAGAACTCTCGTTTTTTGAGGCTCAGAACCAGGCATTCTCGTGGGCTGCAAAAAGGAAACGCGACCGGGGAGCGCAGCCTCCAAGAGTCCATATCACCAATAACTACGCATGGGGGGAAAGGAAATGTGTTTTGTGAGGAAGAGAAAGAGCGTGCTTCACCGATGCCCGTTGGCGAAATTTTGGAAGAGAGGCAAGAGACTTCAGGCACCGAGCCCCCACCCCTGGCTGCGGCAACTGGAGCGGGCGGGAGGCAGGGAAGGGGTGGGCAAGACCGCCACTTTTCCACCGTGCGCTGCAATAGCGGCAGCGGCGGCCTGAATCTGGCGACTGCCCCTCACCACCTCAGGCGGTGCTCATACCCTCCCCTTTCCTGCGCTACCGTTAGACTCCTCTCAGCCCCCCACCCATGCCCGCGGAGGGCGCACGCGCGCCAAAATCACGCACCCCCCCATCTCCCCTCAAAAGACCCCCCCTGCCCTCGGCTGCCCGCCGTTCTCTCTCTCTTTCTCCCTCTCCCGCCGTTCCTTCTCCCGCCGTTCCCTCCCTGGGCAACTCGGAGACGACTGAGCCGCTTTTTCTCTGGCTGCGCGGCCCGGTGCCAGGTACTCCACGGCCCGGCACCGGTCCACGGACCGGGGGTTGGGGACCACTGCCCTATGATATTGAAAGCATGTATCAGATGTTAGAAAATCTGAACGTAGGAAAAAAAGAAAAACTTAATCAAAACAGAATTTAATCTTCCATAAAGTACTTATTGTAATGCTAGCAAGATTTCCATTGTGCCATAGATAAGATCAAATATCAAATGGAGTCACATTGTATCTTTAGGATGAAAAGCAGATTAAATAGTATTTGCCTCCTTTCCTCAGTCTATAATATCTCTGTATCTACATATGATATTGAACAAGATGCCAAAGAATCCACTTGTTCGATTCAAATCTTCTGTCTCAACCAATCGGAGGAATGTATGCTTGAATCTAAAAGCACAGCAATAGGCAAACAACACTGCTGAGTTGCTCAGTAACACTAACATTCAATGGGGTTCCTAAACTACAACACAACACGGCTGACAAAATCAATAAGCAAAAATATGCTTATTCATTTCAAGGTATTGTAAGGAAGAATAATATTGTGAGATCATTGATTCCACATTAATTTGAGTTTATTTAACTGCACTTCTCCCCCTCCTTTATTTCTGTTACTAGTAGTTCTTGACTTACGACCACCACTGAGACTTCTGTTGCTAAGCAAGACAATTGTTAAGTGTGTTGCATCAGAGTTTTTGCTGTAATTGCTAAGTGAATCATGTGATGCTTGAGTAAATCCAAATCTTAGTTGCAAGCTTCCCAAAGGCATCTGGTCACTCCTCACATGGATTTTAGTACAGTCCAACCAATATTCAAAGACTATATTAGCTATCATAGTCACGTAAGAATCTAATAATGGCCAAGTAAATAATGGTGTTTATTTCAGCAAACATTAAATATATCATGAGCCTATCCATTTCTTCCCATTCACATATTTGAAAAACAAGCTATCATTTTAGAAACTGGCAGGGAAAATTGATCAAAAAACAAACAAACATCAAAATTCACTTCAATAGAAAAAGATCTACCACTGAGTACCTGCTGCAGTTCACAAAGTACTGGAGTTATAAGTGAAGGTTTTACATGAAAATTATTTCCACCTGTTCTAATTGTTCATCATAGTTTCTTGAAATGATAAAATATAGGTGTTTTTTTTTTTAAAGATAAAATATAGGTTTTTTTAAAAAAAATGGGAAAATGGGGGAGGAAAAGGGTAAGAGAGAAAAGTGGAGGGTGAAAGAGAAAAGGAAAGCATTGATTTCCAACTCCTTTTGGTGCAATAGAATAATGTACTAACATAAAACTTCAAGTTTTTACTTTTATATGATAATTATATACTAGCCATTTCTATAGCAACAAACCTATCTAATCAACAAAACCCAAAATCAAAGTTTCAATATTTTTCTACCTCAAGCACATTTCAAAAGCTGTTTCCAAGTAGAAACAAAATGGTGTCCTTTTCTTTAATAAAAGCAGTCAATTTAGCCATCTCTGCTAACTCCATCAACTTTTGCAGCCATTCGGCCATTGTGGGAATCAAAGTATCCTTTCATTTTTTTGTGCATAAAAAATCTTCTTGCTGCCATCAACATATAGAAAATCAAAGTTCCCAATTTTTTTCAAGTTCTTTATCCATTAAACTTAAAATAAGAGTCTCTGGTTTTATCTTTATATTCACTTTAAGAATCTTGTTTTAAGACGTGAATCCTACTCCAATTATTTCTTTGCTTTGTCACATGTCCACCTTAAATGATTAAAAGTTCCATCTTTATGTTTACATTTCCAAAATACAAGGTGCCTTTATACATTCTTGACAATTTGTCCAGTGTTAGATAACTAGAGATATATCATCTTATAAAGTTTTATTTTAAATTATAACAATGTTAATTTTAGATGTTTCGACCATATATTCTCTCACTGTTCAAGCATTATACTAAATCCAAAGTTCTTTGCCCATTGAATCATGAAATGCTTTACACACACATTCTCCAAGTTCAATTTCAATAGCAATTTATAAATGTTAGCATCATTACTACACAAAAGCTTCCTTGGGAGATGCCCAAAGGGGCATCTTTGAAAGAACCTTACTTTATATTTATGCCAAACTCTTAGAATGGCACATCTAACAAAGGTATTATTAAAATCAACATTTGCTTGAACCTTATCATACCACAAATAACTGTGGCATCCAAACCTTAATTAATCACCCTCTAGCTCGAGTAATCTCTTATTTTGGAGTGTCATCCACCAAAACCAAATAACAGGCATCAAAGGATAATTTCAAATCTGGTAAACCAAAACCTCCTCTTTCCTTAGCATCTTGCAATAATTAATATCTAATTCTTGATTTTTTTCCCTTGCTTGATAAACATAGAGGTGTCCATTTGTCATTGTTTAAATGGAGTATCAGTTAGAAGTATTGGTAAAGTCTGAAACAAAAAAAAGCATCTTTGGTAAAACATTCATCTTAATCACAGATTAAGATTATACCCAATGATGATAGTTGCGATTTGTCCCATAATAATATTCAAAGCAAACATTTACTCTGAAAGGAGAAAGTAATTTAACTGATCATGCTAACCAAAATATGGTATATTTGGTTTTAGCATGTTTCCTGAATTCATGAATGTTTATAATCCATAGTTTATGGATAATTTTGGCTGATTCAGTAAATCATTATTAAGCATGTATGAACTCTTATCTTAGTCAAAGTTCTGCAGATTCACTCAACCAATTTAGTTTATCAGTGCAATTCTTATGAAATGTAATCCTAATTGAAATGCAAACTTTAGTGGCAGGTGTTTTATCTATGTCATTTAAAACAACAATAATATACCATATCTCTAAACCCAGAAAATTGTGCTGAAAAAGTTGATTAAAACTTAAATATCCTAATTTTGATTAATGGATGTCAATTCCAAATAATCTATCAGATTTATCAGCCACTGGAAACATTTCTGCTGCTTGAGTGTCCAGTTGATAATCTAAAGTTTTATTAACTCCCCAGGTTCTTTCTTATGAAGATGCAAGATTCTAAGTCTGTCTTATTTGTATGTATGTTACTCAAATTTGTATGTAAATTGAAACAGGCTATTGTCAGTCAAATGTTTGTCTTAGTATGTAGTATTTACTTCACATTTCTATACATGTAAAACTTAAGAGTTACTTCCAACTCCACATTTTAAAAAATAATTATACAGCACATAATTGTATAGTAATGATTATTCTCCTTCTTCAAACTGACAAACAGCTGAAACCATGCAATGGTTTCATGAGCATCACCAAATATACATCCTACATATTACAAAAGACATGCACTACTTGGTGAAGCTCATGAAAAAATTATGTAGATTCAGGGATTTATGAAAACATTGTGCAGCTTCAGTAGTTCATCAGCTTGAGGATGGAGAATGCCCATCACTGTTAGTAACAAAGAGCCAAGGTGGCGCAGTGGTTAAATGCAGCACTGCAGGCTACTGCTAGATCAGCAGGTCAGCGGTTCAAATCTCACCGGCTCAGGGTTGACTCAGCCTTCCATCCTTCCGAGGTGGGTAAAATGAGGACCCAGATTGTTGGGGGCAATATGCTGACTCTCTGTAAACCGCTTAGAGAGGCCTGAAAGGCCTATGAAGCGGTATATAAGTCTACTGCTAAAAAAAAAACAGGCAGTCCATTTGTAAGTATGCATTGTCTATAAATCAAATATTCTTAACATGGGGACTGCTTATAAAACATTTTAAAATGTAGGGGGGGGGGGAGGAGTAATTGTTGCTGGATGCCAGAAATGAGAGCAACAAACAAGCTGTTCAAAGGCCCATCACTAACTTGTTATATTTTTTAGTGACACTAGTAGAATTGCTTAGTGATCACAACTGGGACTGGAAATTCCATTGCCAAGCAGAAAATCACATGATCATGATGGACTTACACTGTCACTTCCATTTCAGTCATTAAGTGAGTCACTGCTTTTATTAATCACATGGCCATGGCTTTTGATTTTAATTCTACATTCTTGATCAATGGCCGAAATGTTCACAGCGACCTTACCTATTTTATCAAAGCAGCTCACATGACAACTTTTAATTCTAGCTTAGATATAAAATATTAGAGGCAGCAAAAAATCAACAAAATCTTAAGTATACCATCTTATGTATAATAAACTGTTCTGCAGAGATCATTACACTGTCCACTATGATATTTCCTGTTTCACAAGGCGTTCATCAAACATAATGGTTCAGCTATAATGTATTATAGAGAAATAAAAAATCATTAGTACTAGATTGCTAATCAAAACTCCTTCAGTGAGGTAATGTCAACATATAAATTATAGGTATTAATGTTTACCAGATACTAGAAAACATTCAAATCAATTTATAGAATTGTGTAAAAAATGTAGTCAAAGATGACATTTCAGAAATAACCATTTAAAAGTCTACAAGCTGGCTTTAATCTAATTCAGTAGCTCTTTAATAACTAAAATGTGAAATGGTTTGTCATAAGATCTGACAATATCTAATGGAATGTGCATTTTAAAAGTATTTGTGAGGCAAATTTAAAGTGTATCAGGTAAATTAAGTGGTGAGTAAAATGGAGATCATAAGTTTTAATCAAGGTTTTGCTGAACAAATCAAAGAAATGCCTACAAAAGAGAAATCTTTCTTCCTAAGCCTTTCAAGGATACCACTTCATTTAAAAACAACAACCTAAAGCTTGCTTTCAAAAAAACTGACAGAATTATTTAGAAAAAAATTCTGAAGAAACCAAGCCATTAGCTAATAAAAGAATGTGTGTTTATAAATAATTAGGACTACAAAAAATACTAAATGTACACCTTTTAAAATAATGTATGTGCCTCCCATCTATACTTCAGTGGTAGTTATTTACAATATTCTTAAACCAAATCAAAAGGGTCAAACTTTAAATGTATATGGAAATTACAATTTTAGAAAGATTACATAAGAGGAAATTATTTTAGAAGTATGTGCAAAGTCCATTGAGAAATATCTCAGTGTTTTTCACTAATGAAAAAAATCAAGTCCATTATTAGAAGCTGAAAATAAGTACAGGTAGTCCTTAACAGTTCATTTAGTGACCTTTCAAAGTTACAACAGCACTGAAAAATGTGACTTATGGACATTTTTCAGAGTTGCAGCATCCACATGATCATGTGATCAAAATTCAGATACTTGGCAACTGATTCATATTTATGACAATTGTAGTGTCCCAGGGTCATATGATCACCTTTTACTGATCTGATCAGCAAAGTTCATGGGTAAGCCAGATTTACTTAACTACCAAGTTACTAACTTTATCAACTGCAGTGAGTTACGTAATAACTGTGGCAAGAAAGGTTATAAAATGGTGCAAAACTCACTCAACAAATGTCTCACTTAACAGAAATTTTGGGCTCAATTGTGATTATAAGTCGAGGACTACTTGTATACCATGATTTAGCTGCCCACCCTGTCAACGTGAAGTAATTACACTGAGTTGAAACTAATATAATACAGATGTGTTCTATAAATGGGCTGGAAGATCCCTACAGAAATCGCTAGATATACGATTCAAATCCTCTGTTCACCCAAATGCCAACATACAGGCACAGGCACACTACTGAGATAGAGGCCTCCAATCAAATCTGCCCCCTTCCCAAATCTCTCCTAGAATTTTCAACTCTGGCATCCTTCCAGGACATGATAGGAGATAAATATACATGGGCATTATAATGAAGTAACTGTGCTCATTTCTGCAGGAGGATGCAGGGAAAATGTGATATTAACTGAAATCTAACAAGGTTTCATCTTATTAGTTCATATTTTTTAATGTTCATAGTTTCAAGAAAGCAAAGGATAAAATTCATAAGTGCTTAAAATCAGTTTAGGCGCTGACAAGGGTGAACTATTAACAATACAGGTAAGACAGAGATACTGCTGATCAGAGATTTCAGGCTCATTACTTTCTTTGGGAAAGAAAGATTGTCAATTGGCGTATCTTTTACCAACTTTTGCTGACTCACTGATAGAACTTTTGAAAGAAAATGGAGTTGATTATTCATGTGCTAGTTACTTCCAGGTTGAGACAATGTCTTGTATCTGGATCATTTTTTAGCTACAGATTTAATTATTAGAAAATACTGGTTGCTGGCTGGCAATCTTGGTATATATACAGCACCTCGCACGCACTGTTTTCCTATTTGTTCCCCGATTGAAACAAATGTGCCAGTAAAAGTCTCCTGAACATAAGCTCAACTCCGAGTTTACATAGACTCATACTTTCCAGGTTTGGTATTTTAACAAATAAACAATCAATTCATTCTCTGGCATATTTCCTTTTTTCACTGAGATACAATCATCTACCAAGTGGAAGAAAAGAATTGCAAAACGGAAGCATTTGGGAACACAAGTGTCCTTTAAATCTAGATGTTTTTCTTCACACTGGGATTAATATAAATATATCTTCAAAGTTATCTATAACTTTGTCTATGTAACTGTTCTTAAATATTAATACAAGAATATAAAATTCTTATATACTCATGTATTTCTGTCCCTTACTACTACCCCAGCACAACCCAACTATTTTTCTTAAATTGATTTATGCTACTACTTATGTTTTCCCCAACATTGTTTAAAATTTCTCCTTTCAAATTCTTCCTCCATAAAACCAATCTTCTATAAAAACTTTTCGTCTATTTACTCCCTATATATCACTATGTCTCTGTAATAAACCATAAATTATGTCAATTCTTCATTTTCTCTCCATTTTGTGATACACTGCAATCTCTTAATTTAATACAAATTATATTAGTAAAATACATTTCCCATTATTTGAAACAGCATTCTTATATTCACAAAAAGTCACTTTTTCAATTTTTTATTAAGTAAGTCACAAGTATACTAAACTATAGTTTAATAAATCCCAATACTAGGTACAAACTTCTAAACCAAATCACATTATGGTTTACTATATTCTGTACCACAGCCACTGAGTACTTATTAGTACCAGACCTTAACAGAAGTATGCCGTGTTATAAACAATTCCTAATGGGCTTAAGCTGTACCCTTTTAATGTAGAATAATTTAAAGTTAGGCAAGCAGAAGAAATTTATTGCTTCAAGACATGGTACTTAAAAGGTTAATGACGTTAAAATCAGGTTTACTAGAAGGAACAAGGAACAAGTGTCTTTCAATCATTATTAAATCAGAAAATTAAAAATGGAATTTGGTAACTCAAGATAATAAGCCTTTGAGTACTGTAAAAAGACACTTGTCCACCATGCTGTTTATGAATTTCCCAAGGTCTTCATCACATTAGGTGCTGTTCAAAACAAATTGCTGAATTAGATGGACACTGATCATAGAAGGATGAATTCAAGATAAATAGCAAATACTGAAGCAGAATATAATGCGTACAATAACTGGAACAATGTACAAAAAAGCAGTATCGCGATTCAGCTTTATTTACATACCAGTATCTCTCCACCCCAGAGTAATCTCTGTAAGTACTATATTTTTAATTAGTTTATCTTGGAGTCTGTATTGTACAGTAATGTTTTGAAAACTTTGAGCTAAACACCAAAGAGCTAAAGTGTAGAATTCAGATATGCAAAAGCTATTCCTAGCTCAAATTTCCGTAACTAAAGATTAATATTCAAATGTTTAGGGAGATAGAGAATTGTTTATAGTGAAAACAACTGTCAACACAGAACTCCCTAAAACCTAATTAAGGAGTTCATCAGATCTTAGCTCAGTAATAGAACTATTAAACCAAATGCAAAAAAAGAGTTGCCAATAAAGGTGAGGCACATTTATCACTTTTCTGAGAAAAGAATAAATAAAGCTAGTTGCAGCATAATGGCTGCATCTAGATAAACTTCAGCAAGGATCCCAGAAGCCAGAATATAAAAGATGTTGTTATACTAGTGGAACATTATTGACTGTATCAGCAATAAACTGACTCCCTAAAAAATATGAAGACAAGTGGTGCAAATATATTCTAATATACAAGGCAAATGCCTTGCTGCTTGTAAATAATGAACAATGTGGCCCTGATAGGCTGTGGCCTCTAAGATTATCAACAGTTGGTTCTCTGGCTTCAATTCTCCATGTTAATTGTCAAACAAGAAGACAATAAACTTTTAAAGAGAATTATTACTTGCTTGCTATTGACACCTGTCCAACACATAAGGACCAGATATGGTATCTGTGCTGATTCTCTATTATAGTTAAATACTGGTATACTGAAAGTAGCGGCAAAGCTATATTGGCATCATACATTCAATATAGTTTTTCTTATGAATCCAGTCAAAATAATTTACATAGAAAACCTAACAAAATAGCAATACTTTGTAAAATTGATCAGAATAACTTTTTCTTCATCACTAAAATCTATTGAAGAATACACCAATTTTCAGTCTCTTTAACACTGACTTGGCACCTCTCAATTAATAAGCATAGGATTCAGCTGTAAAACTAAAAACATTTACAAATTAAAGTAATTTCAAATAGTTTTCCCATTTTACTGTCCGCTTACAATCTCTCCAAAATCTAGGAAGCTTTAAAAAAAAAGAAAATTCACTATTATTGCTATTTATAAGGAAATCACTCAGATGAAGAATTGGTATCAACAGGATATATACAAACCTCACAAGTACTTGGCATCTCTCCTTTATAATTTTAATCAGCATAGCTATAATGGTGCCTTATTCCGCTAGCATGCTTTAAATCTCCATACAACTTGATTGCAGCCCTTAAAAACAATTTGAAAACCATTCATTCCTCAAAAAGACAATAGTAGTCTACAGCTTTACTGAAACAAACCAAGAATTTAATTAGTCCAGCATCACTTCCAGCAGTGATCAGCCAAAAGGTTCTATGAAAACTAAGAGGAGAGCAAAAATTTTCTGCTATCATTTGGCTCCAATCTTATTCAATGGCATTCTGCCTACAACTTGAAAGATCCATTAACCTATAATGGCTAATAATTATGAGAGAGCTATCTTTCATGAATTCCCTTATTAAGCTATTTAAATTATAAAGAATAACTATATTCTGATAGTTATCAACTAATAACTGATGGAATTCCAATTATAAAAGACAATAACCAAGAGCAAATATTGAAAATCTTTGTTCAAATAAATGGTTAATTTCTTCAATAACTTTAAACGTAAAAGTGCTGTTTGTCATAGTTCTTCATTAGAGTACCACAAATCAAATGCCTGTCATGTATTTCCATAACAATATTTCAGGCCCACTGATAATGAAACCTTTAGTTTGCTTTCTCTGATACTAATCTTGCACAAATCTGAATAGAAGTTGTTTAAACAAGTAACTTCTGATTATTGACATCTTCAAAATATGAGAAGAAAGAATGATCCATCAGTCCTGCATATAATTTTCTTTCTTCTTCTTAAGGATATTATTTTCCAAATTCTTCTTATTTCAAGAATGAAAAGGCAGAGAAAGTTGAATTATCACTTTTGTAAACAAAGCAAAAGATCCTACTATATTCTGTCAACAACAAGATTTTCTCAAGGAACCATTCTTATAAAAAAAATAGTTGCAAATACCTATAAAGTACCACAAGACACAAGGATGCCTGATGAGAGAAGTACCTAAATAGTGATAATTTTACACATTGGACAAGACTATCTATAAAATTTTAAGTTTGCAGGAAATCATTTAAAAACTCAACACTTTATCAGTCAATAACATATATCCCACACATCCATCCATCAATAGCTAAATATGCCATCTGATCTGTCTCTTGTGTGTTTCTCTCCATTTGAAATTATCTTTCACTTTTCTCTGGTACCAGTACTATATACTCTTCTGGAATTCAAGAAAGGGTGCATTTAGATGAAGTTTATCCAAGTTCAGGATCAACTTCTTCCAATCTCACATTTTCCTGTGCAGGCATCTTAACCTTAGTCCAACTATCCCCAAATATACTTTTAAGTGCACAAGGTACATTCCCTCCACTTTTCGGGCCTATGATCTCCAACCGTTAACCTCCCTCCTTCCTCCCTGATATGCATTTTCCTGCGGCCTTGCCGCAAGTCGTTCTCCTCCTTAGGCTCGCCTCCTTCGCTCGATGATCACAGTTTTTAACCGGCTACGGTGGATTCCCGGTTACCCATTCCTCTCCGGCAACTACAACGCCAGTCCTCATCAAACCTTCCCCAACATCTGTCCTCCACACAGACCCTCCGTTCGCCCAGGAAAACTTTTTCCCCTCCATGCGCCCTACACCAAGCGATCATAAACCCATCCCTCTTATTTCATTCCGCAACACTTTTTACGCCCGTTAACCCTAACCCTTCAAATGGAGGCACGTCATTCCCATGTGCCGCAGGACAAACCCTCAACTCTGTCCCAGATGCCAGCCGCCCCGAAAGTCCATCCTTACTCATTCCTATGACCACCACCCCCAGCCGCGCCACAGCCATCCACCCGGCTCTCGCCCGATCCCCTTCCCTCCTCTCTCTCTCAAGGACGCCCCCCTTAAAGGCAGAGATCGTCCCGGAAACCGGGGAAACTTTCGCTCAATAACTATCCCCCCCCCAGGGTGCGGCCAGGGCCGGCCCCGAGGCTGCCAGAACCGCCTCGGCTCGGTTTTTAGGCCGCACCTCAGGCCACCCGTGGATCGGGTAGGAAGAGGGAGTCGTAACGGCCATAGGCCCCATGACAATGCAAAGCGGGGCCGGCCCGCCCTTCTGTCGCTCTGGCTGGCCCTCTCGGACGGGCTCGATCGCCGGCTTCTTCCCAGACCCACTTACTACTCCCATCACCACTCCTAGTGCAGCGTCGGCGGCGCCATGATGAGCCACCTCTACCTCGCTGCTCTTTCCCTCCCTCCCCACCAACCCCACCGCTTCCCGGTTCGTATCGCTCAGCGCCGGCCTGCTCCGGCTTCGCACTCACCTTCATGTCGGGACATCCTAGTTCAGAGGAGAAGACGGCGGCAGCGGCCTGTCCCGGCCCAGCCCAGGCCCGTCCCGGGCTCCAGTTCCCCCCTCCCACCCACCCCCCGGCTCTCGGCTGCTCGGCGCCCGCTCTGCAGCTTCGGCCCGGCCCGGCCCGTCTTGGCCTAGCCTGGGCTTCCCTCCCCCCCGTCCCCAAGTCGCCCCTCTTGGTGGTGTGCACGGCTCGGGAGGGCTCGCCGGGGCTGGGGAGCGAGCGAGAGAGCGCGCGCGCCTGTGTGTGTGTGTGTCTGTGTGTGTAGGGAGGGAGGGAGGAGACTCGGTTCCGGTGGAGGAGGCGGCGAAGGTTGGCGATGGTGGCGGTAGCAGAGCGGAGAGGGCCTTTCCGGGTAAAGAGAAGCGGCGGTGGCGGCAGTTTCCCTCCCCCCCTTTCCCCTAAGCAGCAGCAATGAGGCGGGCGCGGCGAGTGCCGCCGCGGTGACACGGTGACTTCGTAAGCTCGCTCAGCCCCAGGCCAGCTTGTAGCGCCGCCTCCCCCCCCCCACCCTCCCCAACACCCGCTCGACCACGACAGCGGCGGCTCTCGTCGGCCTCTTTCGCCTAGTCCCCTCCCCGCGCCATCCGCGCACACACACACACACAGGGCGGGCGAAGGGAGGAAGGGAAAGAGAAGTAAGAAAAGAGAAGGAGCGAGAGAGTCTTTGGACGGTAACAGCGCCGCCGCGACCTTCTCCTCCAGCCTCTTTTTCTTTCTCTCCCGCGGAGAGGAAGTGGAAATCGCCCCGCAGGAGAGAGGTAGCGGTGAGGGAAGAGGCGGTGGCGGCGGCGGCGGCGGCTGAGCAGCCCAAGGTAGAGCCTGCCTTCTCTTAGGACTGAGGTTTTCCCGCTCGTCCCAAAGCCGAGCTAGGATCGTGCGAACTGAGGGCAAGGCGAGGCGTTTAGCCATTTAGAAATCTGTGGAGATTCTCAGTCATCAAGTTTGTCTCCCCCGCTTTTTTTTTCCAGGAGACAACTGGACTTTCTTGTTTTTGTCTTTGAAGACGTTTCACCTCTCATCCGAGAAGCTTCTTCGGCTCTGACAGGATAGTGGGGAATGGAAGGATTTATATTCCTTGCAGACAGCTGGTCCTTTGCATCCTTTTTAGAGGGTCGTTGAGGAATTTGGAGGCTTTGTTTGTCCTCAGGGTCACCACGTCCCCCCCCCAAAAAAAAGAATCGTCCTCAGTCCAGTTCCAGAATTTCCTATTGTACAAACTTTACAGGTGGTTACCCGCATCTTTAATTCCCTGGCTTGGGTCTGTAATGTATGCTGAAAATAGTATTTTTTCCTCAATTCTCCCAATTATCTTAAAATCCCCAGCAAATTTTCTCAACTAGTTACTGTGCACTGAACTTCCACATGGGAACAAGTGGTATTTAAGTTGGATAGTTGGTATGTTCAAATAATGAACAGTGGTACAGAGGATCAAAAATGTGGGCATAATGAAGTAATTGCAGCTCTGAGCCTATCTTGTATCACTTCCTCCTAGAGCAATTATCAAGCAAAATGCAGGCAGCTACATCAACGTTTAGGTTTCAAGATTTTACTGAGAAGAGCTTGACTGCCTAAGGAAAGTGATAGCGGAACAGATACACATTACAAATTCTCTCCTTCCTGGAAGAGAAAAGAGAATATCTGTTGTGAAGATGTCCTCCCTTTTCAACAGTCAGAGAGGTTCATGGTCATTCTTAGGGAACTAGATTTATAAACTACATTTTGAAGAATCCATACAATGGGGGGAAATTTCAGAATCTAAATCTGTGCCTTGTGGATTTATTAAGTCTATGAATGTGAACATTTTCCTCAGTTAGAGGAAAATTGATATTAGAACTTTTTCAAACTACCTCTTATTTTTCAAAAGTTCCTCAATAAAAACTAGTTAAAGACAAAGGACACAGAATTTCTTTATTTTTGTCTCTTAATTAATGGCTACTGCTATAAAGTACTTTAAGAACAAAATTGGAAATCACTAAGTCAGTGATTGCTGATTTTTCTATTTTCTATTTCTATTTCACTCCTTTCCTTGAGCAGCAGTTATACAACATCAGCTTTTTTCCTCAAGACTAATTATTAAATTGGGAGAACGAATGATGGAGTTTTAAATGAAGATGTTCCTGTAGGAGACGACCAGGCTGAGCCTGAGGGAGGGGTCAAGTACATCATCAGTTTAGAATCTAAGTCCAGCCCATTTTGAATTCTGTTGACTCTTACTTACGCCAATTTGCTTTCACCATTAGTAGCTCAAATTCTTGTGGAACGTTAGCATTCATTAAACTTGTATTCATTTGAACCACCTTAACTCCTGATTTCATATGTGACAGCACGATTTGTTTTATGTTAGAGGGTATATTTGGAATTTTGAAAAGGTACTGTTATAAAAAAACTGCACTATGAGAGAGCCCATTCATAGTTATCATAATAGTTTTTAAAAATCCCACCCCCAAAAAGGCAAAATAGTGTGCATAAAAAATAAGTAATTCTTCAAATCCTGAATAAAGTACTCATAATATGTCAGAGGTTTATAAGGCAAATCCTGAATTCACAATTTTCAAATCCAGTAAAACTCCAATAATCTATTTTATCATGCCAGTTATGTGACCTTAAATTGTGAAAAACGAAGTAGGAAGAGACTTCCTTAGTTTTCAGACAGGAGACTACCCAAACCCTCTCTGGATTTTTTTCTTTTACTCCCAACATATAGTACTATTTCATTAATATAGTGTATACTATCTCTTTAAGAAATATCCTTCCCATGTTGCCCTGCATATTCAAATTCCTTACACATACATATTCCTTACAAGTACTTTTTGTTTCGCCTTTACTTTCCTCCTATTCTTTGATCTCCACTGCTATCCCTAAGTTTTCTTCCTATGGCTGAGCCATCTACAGCCTGCATCCACCACTTTTTTTTAAGGCTTTCAAAATTTCCTGTCTTAGTAGCAGTATTTTTTCTCACAATTTTGGTTAAAAACAAATAAAAATTATAATGTGCATCCTAAAACAGGCTTATTTTAATATAAAAGTACTTTGAAATCCAGGGGAAAAAATGGAAAATCCCACTTCTACCTATGTGTGGCTTCCCCTACGTTGTATCATATTTATTTAGTTTGCATCTTGCCTTTATTATTTTTACAAATAAATCAGGGTGGCGAACACATCCAATATATCTTCCATCTCCTATTTTCCCTATAACAACCCTGTGAAGTGGGTTCAATCCAATGTGTTTCTTAGCCCAGCCAAAAGTGTGACTCTCCCACAATGTGAGGTCCTAGCTAATGAAGATTAAGGATACTAAAGAAATGGTAATTTGCAATTTTTCTCAACTACCGTAATTCCTTAGATAAGGTAAATTGACAAAATAAAATTATGGAGACAGGTTCGTTTCTGCTGGTCACTGCCTCTTATCTCCCTTACTGAGATCCTCTACTGAATTTTTTTTTAAATTGTTCCAGGGAATGAAGAATGGAACCCTACTTTTTTGTATCCAATTATATACATTTGTGGAAGAATCTGTAAATTAGGTAATTTACTTATTTTTCCTTGAAGTCGTAAATTTTTCCTAATCCTGGCAATATACAATTTATGTCTTAATTTGAATGTCAAATAAAAAGAAACAAATTTTCCTTAATATTAAAATCCTTCTGATGGGGAGGAAAAATAAGACGGCTGTTATAGTAATCTGCCTTTCTTTTCCAACATCCTTGTGGGGAAGAAGAAAAAAAAACTTCAAAAAATGAGGATAAAAAATTAAAAAGGAAAAAGAGAAAAAATATCTACCCTGTCCTATAAAGAGGTTGGATTTTTCTGGCTTTTCAAGGGGTACATTATATTTAACAAGTGCTTCAGCTTCTACATTTGTTTATTCTTTAAACATATTTACTGAGAACTAAACCCCAGTGATTTTATTGTATCCAGAGGCACACGTTTTGGATTGCAATTTTAATAAGGTTTTATGTAACTGCTGTGAAATTCTTTAGACCTAAATAACACAATTCAGTTTGTTAACATAACATCATAAGTGTTCTAGGTTCCATTACCATGTGTCCACTATCATATTCTTGTTATCACCATCTGTACTATGCATTTCATACACACATTCTATTTTAAATCAGATGTGTACATTACTTTACAGTCCATTTTCCTCTTTTCCTCCTCTTCTATGCTGAATTTTCCAAACTACTCTTTTCTCCCATCTTTTCTGAAGGCATTTTTGCTTCAGTCTCAAATTATAACAGTGGTGGTGCTCCTTATTTTTACTCAATTGAAATTTGTGGCTGAGAATGATTTGAAGGCATTTTTATTTTGAAAGAATAATTTTTGGATAAAGCAGAAAATATTATTTAAAATATTTTTAAAATACATTAAGAATAACCTAATATCCCAAACATAAAAAAGATATATTTTCTCCAATCTCATTTTATTACAATAAAGAACTGGCCGATGAAGTAAGCTGTTTTGCTCAAATGTAAGCATACTTTTTTGAAGAATATTCAAATTTATGTTAATTCAGTACTGTCCAGTTTTTAAAAGAAATGTACTGTACTATAATCGGAAACTGGGGAATATATCTTACTAGATTGGAAAGTAGGGAGACCATGAAAGGATAATTGTAGATTTGTATCTTGAAGGTGTTCTGGGATTAAAATGGTGTATAGGAAAAATGCTAATTTGGGTTTCATGAAATCAAAACACAGTTTTTGCCCCAAAAAAGAATTGTCCTGTATACAGTGTTGAAGTGATAATGATCAATTATTGGCTTAACTTCTTATATACCAGTCTGGTGCACATTCACATTGAAAAAGAGAAACTAATACTCCTTTTTTGGTTTATAAAACTTAAATGAAAGCTCAACTTTGTAATAGTTTAAGTAACCTAGGAACTGAGCCTGAAAAATACTCCTTTGCCTACAGTTTTACCATCAATTTCAGAAAACCCAACTTACAGATGTGTACTGAACAATATACAGGCTAAATGTGTTACAGAACTATAGAGTAACAAGTGTAGGCATTTGTCACATCTTTAGAGTTGGCAAAAACTTTGGTTTCACAATAGAATCCACTATCCTCTTATCCCCACCATTCTCCAGAGGATGCTCTGATTGATAAATGATTCCCCCCCCCCAGTTCTGAAGATGTGACAAATGGCTGAACTTGTTACATTCTAGCCCAAGACAATTGATTTGTATGGTGTATTTCCTCTATAGAATCTGAAATAAACCATGTGTAGGAGGTCCCAAGTATCAGATCCACAGACACTTGATGCTGCTTTTCCTCATAATTGTTGATGGACTTGATATTTTTATGCCAAGAGTAGAAACCCTAACTTGCCAACTGAATTCATGACAAAGAAATTCTTTTAACTTGGCAGTTTCTAGTTTGTATACCAGCTGCTGTGCTGTAGCAGCTTTCATAGAAGAGTTACAGCCATATCGTATTTATTTCACTGAACAAAAACAGAGATATTTTAACCCACATTCAGAATTTTCTATCAGACATCTCATGAACCTTCACTCTCAATTTTGTGACAATGCAGTAATGAAGTTAGAGCTGTTTTCTTGTGGACAGAACTTTTTCTGATTTCCAGAATTGGAATGGTAAGATCTCTTATACAAGTAATCCATATATAATAATGCCTTGTCCCACTTAAGTAGAAAGGCAGGATTATCAAAAAAAAAAAAAAAAATCAGCTCAGGATTGTCAGTGTAAACTAGCATTATGAATACTGGTACTGTTTCCCCCCAAAAAGGAGACCAAGTCTTATATTTCTGGGGGCTCCAAAATAAGCATTAGAGCTTATTTTTGGGAAAACAGGATATCAAAGTGATTAGTTCAGCTGGGTACCCCATCCTAGGCATGTGCACAAGAGGCAATGAGCGCACAGAGGCCGAGGGTGCCCAGCAGAGCCTGCCAGCCCCTTGGTTGGAGCACTGGCGCTGTGCAGCGCAGGTTAGTCCAAGCAGCAGACAGAAGCAGAGATGTGGCGGGAAGGCGGGCCGCAGGAAAGTGTGACATGTCTGGATTGCCTACCTTCCCCCCCCCTGCTCTGCCTCTATCTGCTGCTTGGGCAGGTAACTCACCTGTGCTGCGTGTGCTGTGCAGCACCTGAGTGCACCATCACCGCCTCCGGTGTTGGCCATCCCCCCAGCTAATAGGGCTTATTTTTGGGTAGGGCTTATATTAAGAGCAGGCTAAAAATTAATCTAGGGCTTATATTCTGGTTAGGTCTTACCATATTTTCAGGGAAACGGAAGCTCTCAATTTACAACCATTTGTTTAGTGACTGTTCAAAGTTATAATAGCACTGAAAAAAGTGACCTACGACTATTTTCACATTTATGACTAGTGTTACACTATCCCCAAGTCATGTGAACAAAATTCAGACACTTGGTAACTGACATATTTATAATGGGTGTAGTGACTGGGGTCCTTTTGAGATCTTCTGGCAAGCAAAGTCAATGGAGAAGCCAGTTCACTTAACCATATTAGTAACTTAACAACTACAATGATTCACTTAACAACTATGGTAAGAAGGGTCGTAAAATGGGGCAAAATTAAGTTACTAAACGTTACACTTAGCAACAGAAATTTTGGGCTCAATTATGGCCATACGTCGAGGACTACCTACTGTATGTTTACCGCATCACAATTAAAGCTTACGAGGCTTCCCAAGTAAAGTAGTCAATTTCTCCAGCTGAAATTGATCCAAGTAACATTCTCATTTATTTTTATTAAATTATCTATTTACGGATAGCTATAAATTGAAGAAAGGTATATTTGTTCAGTTTATTTCACAAAAAAAGTTTGTACAATTCTTCATAAACAGGAAGAAAAATGCTCAAGGTTAAGAACATGAATGAAAAAAAGCAAAACTGACAAGTTCAGTGACAAAAATAACTTTGGTTACTTAGCTTGTAAAAGATCATGTTGAAGCCCTGTTGAATTCATGTGGTAAAAATAGATGGAGTTTTATTTGTTTTTAATTGGTTTCAGTCTTAACCTAATTTTGCAGAGTTTTTAGAAAGAATTAAACCATTTTTAAAAATAAATCTGAATGCAGGATCATCCTAATCTGCCATCCTAGTTTCAGAGACAACTGAGAAAAACTTGAAACAATTACTATGGTATTGATGAATTGGTTTTAAATATTAAAATAATGTAACCTATGTGTGTATGCGTAGATATAGATATCTGTCTCTTAAATACATTCCAAGGTACAAATATTCTCCACTTGCAAGAAATCAGCCAGGAAAACTTATAAAGACTTAACTAGGTCAACTATTGTCAAAAACTATTTCCACTGTAGGTATACAGGTGATTTAAAAATCTATATAGAACCATGGCCACACTGAAAATCCTCACTAACTATGGCCCCATTCTGACATCCTTGCTCTAGAAAATAGAACAAAGCCATTACATTCTTGTACAAGTACAGCATTTATATCTTTATGACAAATTATTGATGGCACTAGTTGGATACAATGAAAACATAGTGTTGCATAGCTGCTCCAATGTACAACTGCATGTTCTTCATACTGTAACTTAAATTAGCCTGTACGTCCGCAGTAGATCTCTGTAGTCCAAATACATTCAGAGTCTCACTGGACTTACTTTATGAGAAGAAGGGTCGCTTTAAAATTTAGGATAGCAGAATTGCTTGTACAGTGTTATTCATGTATCAAATAGGGCAAAATATTTCTGATACAAATAAGGTAATTACAAAGTGTTTTTTAAATGCACAGTGCTTTATAATTACCCCATAGCTAATGTGTGTAGCAGCAATTACCATGGGTCAGTTTGTTATGCAGAACACTTTGCAGTCTTCAATGTGGTTAAGAAGCAATACCTCTGCAATTAATGTATAGTTAAAACATATTTGGAAAGAAGGGGAACACTCTATTAATTGCCAGCCTAGTTTAAAGATTTTGTAAAATGCACAGAAGCTGAATGCTGTATCATTTCTCCTTCACATGAAATTAATGCTGATCGTTTTCTGTTGGCACAGTCTGTTCCTCATTTGGGCTGTATTTACTTTTAAGGGATCTTCCAATATATCCCCAGTATTCTTTCCGTATAATGTCTTTTTCCTTAGAGAGGATTTCACACAACTATAAAAAGGAAAATTACAGTTTTACTTATATTTAGTTCCCTTCAGTATGCACAGTATTTTACAGAATAATTTATTGAGATCTTATAGTAAAGCAGGAGACATTACTGTAAATTATACAGTAATTAAAATTTATATGCTGTATATTATACAATAAATTAAATTAGCAGGAATAAAGGGCAAAGCCAGTGAACTGGGTAACAGTATTCACTCTGAATTCTTCATTATTAAATACTTAACAGTCTTATTCCAGGCTCCTTTCAGTTCAGTCCCTGAAACTTCTTATAATGCTTATAATAATAAATTAAACCAATTTCACTGATTTGGGTTAGGGTGATAAAATATCTACACCGAAAAGGATGACGTAATGTTTGAAATATAATTGGATCACTTAGGTACCAATATTACGCTAGAAGATGCCAATTTTTAACTACCTAGCTAAAGGAAGAAGAGTTATCATAAATACTCATCATCTTATTTAGCACTGCCATCTGCATACAATTTTATAAGCATAACCAAATCAGCTACAGTTGCAATTAAAGTGCAATAATATATGGGAAAGAAGAGGTTATACCATAAGACCCTTAAGGTCAAATGATTAATGTATTTTATTATACTTGGCCTAAAACACCATGGTAACTGGCATGTTTGAAACCAACAACAATAAGAGTATGACACATTACATGAATGAGCATGTCATTTTCTTCATCCTTTTGGAGATTTACTATAACTTCTCATTGTATGATTCAGTGGGCAAGGAACTTAGGATATAACATAATGCTTGAACAATGGGAGAATATGTAGATGAAAGGTGTAAAATGTACATTAAATTACAATGTACAAGAACATTTTTATAAGAGGATTATTTTTAATATTTAACATTGGACAAGTTGTCAAGAATGTATAAAGATATGTCAAATGAATGTTGGAAATGCAAATGTAGAAAAGGTGACTTTTATCATTTATGATGGACATGTGATAAGGCAAAGAAATATTGTAGTAGGATTCATATTCTAATACAGAAGATTCTTAAAGTGAATATAAAGATAAAACCAGAGACTTTCCTTTTGGGTTTAATGGAAAAAGGCTGGGGGAGAAATTGACTTTGATGATATATATATATATATAATATTATATATATATATATATATATATATATATATATATATATATATATATATATATATATATATATATATATATATATATATATATATATATATATATAATCAATAATATTATAATTTATATTTATATATTTATATTTATATTTATATTATTATTTATATTTATATTGATGGCAGCAAGATAACTTTATGCACAAAAATGGAAGGACACTTTGATTCCCACAATGAATGAAAGGCTGCAAAAATTGATGGAGTTAGCAGAGATGTTCAAATTGATTGCTCTGATTAAAGAAAAGAACACAATTAACTTTGTTTCTATTTGGAAATCACTTTTAGACTTTATGCTTGGTGGAAAAAAACAAAACTTTGATTTTGAGTTTTGCAAATTATATAGGTTTGTTGTTATAGAAAGGTTTGTTGTTTATGTTATTATATAAAAGTAAAAAGTTGAGGTTTGATGCTGTTATCTTATTCTACTGCACCAAAAGGAGTTGGAAGTCAATGCCTATTTTTTCTTTTTTCCGTTTGCCCTACACTTTCCCCCTTTTCCTCCTTTATTTTCCCATTATTGTCTTTTGTATTTTATATTCAGATAAACTAATACAATTTTGAATTGTCAAGAAAAAAAAATAGATTTACTATAACTTCTGTTAAGGACTGCAGGTTGGGGGTGGCTACTGTAAAGAACTTTAAGCTTTAAAGAACTAACCTCTAATGCTTTGCTGAGAGTTTCTTCCTTGTTTTCATTCTGGTTTTCTAACATGTCCTCATATATGTCCACCAAGAAGGCAATTAGATAAGGGGAATTATGACTTGGCTGCAATTCCAGTAGCTGTTCTAACAGGTCTGGATATTTTGAAAGGCCACGATCTTGCAAAATCCTGAAATGAAAAAGTTTGATGAACATCATATTAAATTTCAATCAACTTGCCATTTTTAAAAAAAATGTAAACATTCTAGAAACATGGGTATTCTAGCTCCAGTCTCATGTTCTGCTTGCTCATCTTAATAGCAGCAGAAGGAAAAACACAAGGATGTAATCAAGCAGGGAGTTATTTGGTGTTTTAATTAAAATTAAAGCACCTGTGCTTTTCCCTCATCCTTCATTTAACTCTCAAAACAAACCTTATCTTTCCTCCTGGACAGAACTTCTTCTGCCCACTTGCTACAATCTCTGAGGGATGCATTAGGTGATGAAATGTGATCTTTTAATGGAAGGACCATTAAACCCAGGGCCTAAAATTAGCCAGCTATCTTACTGCAGTATTTTAAGCATTAAAAGAACTTATACTACTCTACTTTGGCTATGGAAAGGATACCACCTATCCAATATAAAAAAAGCAAAGCATTTTTTACTGTGAAAAAGTTGTGGTTTGATGTTAATGCTTTATTTTACTATAACAGAGGGAATTGGAAGTCAACACTTTTTTTTTCTTTTCCCTAGCCCTTCCTCACTTCTCCCTTTTTCTCCCCACTGTTTTCCTATTTACTTTTGTATTTTGTATCTTATTTTATAACCTAATAAAATATTATTTAAAAAAGCAAAGCATCTTTTAAAATCATGTTCTGTGCTGTTAGCTAGTTGAATGTTTATTTTTATTTATCGTGTAATTTACATCCCACCTTTGTTTTGTATTCAAGGTCTCTTGCCTATTTTTTCCCATAACAACTTCCCTATGAGTTGGGTTAAGCTCAGAGAGAATGACTGGCCGAATGTCACTTAGCTGACTTCCCTGCCTAAAGGAGGACTAGAACTCATGGTCTTCCACTTTCTAGATCAGCACCTTAACCAGTACACTACTTGCTTTGTCAGTTCCTTTTATTGGAACTGTTAGCAGGACATTCTCTGAATAAGTGTATTCATAATTTCTCCTATGGAAACCCTTTTCATGCAGAATAAATAGAGTCCCATATATGGTTCCAGAAAATCCCAGGGAAGGAAACTCTCTTCATTATAAAAAATCAATAGTAAAATGACATTTTTGAAGAGTTTCTGGATTTGCTAGTCTTAAGAGAGGGCAAGTAATTTGCATCTCCTCTTACCATCAAAATACATTTTGTTTAGTGAAACAAAAATAGTGGTTCTGTGGCTTCTGCTTAGCCACATACGTCAAAGCACTTTTTATAATCAAAAAGGTAAAAAAAACCTTTAACAATAATAATAAAGCAATAATATTTTTATCTGAATCCTGGGCTGGTACCAAATTCTACCCTTCTTTATGTGCATTAAATTTGTAACACATAGCAACATTAAACATGTAGGTAAAACAATCTCACCCTCTCAGGTAGTTCCAGGCACTTTCATTATGAGGTACCAGCTTGATCATTCCTAGGGTGTACCTGAAAAGGAAAAACAAACTGGATAAGGAAACTATGGAATAACCATATATGTGTCAAGGTAGCATAAATCCTGAATGGCACACACAGACGCATCAATTTATTGAGTGATTTTGTTTATGGATACTAGACATAAAATATTCTAATTTTACGACAGAAATCCAGAGGATTTTGCACATGCGTCAGGGACTCTGTCATCTTGTAATTACCTTAAAAACATTCTCCAATTTATAGAGATTTGAAGGATGCTTTAGCCAATAGTAGGGACAATTCCATCCCTACTGTCTTTGGGTGCACATAGTTTAATATTTTTGAAACAATATCTGGGTAATTTTAACCCAGATAGTATTCAGCATGCTTTACTGTATTATTAAAACAAAAAGAAAAAAAAGGGCTTATTTTAAATTCACCTAGTTCCTTATCATGGAAATGTTTTAAGGGTTTATTCCAGTAATGCAATAATCCATAGAACTGTTCCATTCCATACTTTGGACAGTTTTTGTTTTAGAGTTACTCCTAATGATACTTTTACAAATCAAAACATTTTCTATATAGATAAAGGAGAGAGAAACCATACATCGAGTAGATTTATATCACAAGATACATAATGCCCAAAGTATTTCCAATTTTTTAAACAAAAAAAAGTTACCGTATATACTCGAGTATAGGCCGACCCGAATATAAGCCGAGGCACCTAATTTTACCACAAAAAACTGGAAAAGTTATTGACTCGAGTATAAGCCTAGGGTGGGAAATGCAGCAGCTACCGGTAAATTTCAAAAATAAAAATAGATACCAATAATGTTTTTGAATATTTATTTCAAAGAAAAACAGTAAACTAGCGGTGTATTCAATGAAATACTTCACTCACCTCATGATGCTGATGTCCCGCTGTGATGCTGATGTCCCGTGCAGCCGCGGGAGCGATGTCCCGCCTCCTATGACACACGGCACAGTGATTCCTATCATTGGATCACTGTACCAGAGGAGGTGGGACATCGCTATGTGGCTGCTTGCCATAACAAGGAGGAGGTGGGACATCGTTGCAGAGCGGCAGGAGGGGGAGGAAGGGGAATCGTAAGACAGCCCTGCATTACATTAGACCGTGAGGAGGGGGGATGGTGCAGTGCGCGCTGCGCGGCAAACTGACACAGAGGGAGGGGAAACTCACAGGGGCACTGGGCCATTCACGAGTGTCACCCAGCGGCATGGCCCCGCCCCTTTTTCTCCTCCATTTCGGGCAAATTTTTCACTGACTCGAGTATAAGCCGAGGCGGCTTTTTTCAGCCCAAAAAGTGGGCTGAAAAACTAGGCTTATACTCGAGTATATACAGTAAGTCATTTTTACCATATGAATTATATGTTGCAAATTCCAGGTTCTCCATCATACCACACCCTCTTCCCAGGTTTTTTCCCCATTTATTTCCAAGTCTATGAGTTAACTGGCCTCTTTTAGGAGTACTTTCCAGAACGATAGGGATTTTCTTACAATATATTTTGTAGTTCTATAATTTTGGATTACCTCTCTTTTTTGATGTGGCTATATCAAGTTGTAATTGGAAAACTGAAGTGGCCATAACCCCAAGCTACAGTGCAAAATGCTTAAGTTAGCAAAAGGATTCTAAAAGTCCACTGGGGATATGTGTACAAAATTATCCATAAAATACACTACATGTATACTTGTACACCCTTGTATTCATTCATGGAACAAGATAAAACCAAATAAAACATTACATACTGAATTTCTCTCTCTAGAACAGCAGGATCATTGTAACCAGATGTGTTTGAAATCACAAAGTATCTTTGGTTCCAGGCGGAATTATTTCTGACATCTTCTTTCAAAAGTTGCTCAACATATTCCAATTCATCATCCCACAGCTTAAATTCCTAAATATATAAAATTGAAGGAAACATAAAGACACTGCATCAGGAAAATTATCTCATTTCCATTAGTTCTAACCTTAACTGAGACAATTATAGATTTAAGAGTTAGTGAACATGCATTCTCACATAATTATAGCAATTACAGAAGCAACAACATGACTATCTTGCTACCATATCTGAGATGTCAAAACCAAATTAACCACATGCTAAACGTCAGATATTTATTATATACCTTGTATACTATTTGTAGGGAAAAGTATTACAGATATGATGAACTAACAACCTGATCTGTCTGAAGCGTATTAATGCAATTATCAAAACACACAAAACCACTTCCCCAACTTCTGTTATAAATGACATCATGGAATTCAAACAGCATCCATAGACATCATTTCACTTTCTCAGCAGATAAATGAACAACTGCCGTTTGTTCCTTTTGGGTGGGGTGGGAGTGGGGGAGGGGAAATAAAGCAAAACAAAAACTTCCAACTTTTCCTTTCATACATTTCCTGCTCAGATTAACAATGAGCAATTGTTAATAACAGCCACAGGAAAATACCTGAATGACCCATTGTCTATGTTGCCAAGCATGGTAATTCTTGGCATCCTGGTTAAGAATGTTTGCAATAAATTCGAGTTCTTGTGATGGGTCTTTCAACCACTCTACCAAAACTCGCCGGTGGTGCCTAAAAAAAATCAAGGATGTTAAAAAACAGTAGTTAGCACGTGTTTTGTAATTGCAATCTGGTTGCTTGGCATACTTAACTGTTCATACTTACAGCCATTTGCCAAGCACGTCAACCATGTGATCACCATTTGCAGTCTTCTCTGCTAGCTTCCCCAGAAAGTCAATGGCAAAGCCAGAAGAAAAGGTTGCAAGTTGCTACCATCTGCCAAGAAGACACCCTCTCTTCTCTAGGAGCTGGCTGAAAGAACTCTCTGCCAAGCTCCATGCAAGAAGGCATGAAGGATTTCAGTTCCATGCAAGTAGGCACAGAGCTGAAATCCTTTGGCAAGGAGCTCTTTCAGCCAGTCCCTAGAGATGAGAAGAAGCCAAAATTCAAGCAGGATGTTCAGCGCTGAATGGAGGTAGCATGGTAACATAAGGAGAGCCTGGGGCCTCAGGGATGGGGGATCCTGGGAGGCCTGCACAGACTGCACATGAGTGTCTTCTTGCTAGGATTTCGACAGGGAAGACTTTCAACTCCTGAACCGAAAGGCACTTGTGCTGTCTGTGTCAGCCCTCTCAGGGTCCTCCCCATACTCCTTACTCAGGACTATATCCCTTTAACAACCCTCAAATCCCTTAACAACTGGGAGTGGTGATATTGTTGTCATTGAAAAAAGCAATCACGTAACATCTTGCTTGACCAACCACTTTGTTCAATAACTGAGTTTCCAGTCCCAAATAAGATAATAAGTTGAGGACTATCTGCAATCTCTTCATTATGGGAATGCTCCTGCCAGAAAAACAGCCATGAACGAGATTTGCATGAGATGCTGAGTCTGGTTATGTTAAAACTTAAATAGGATTTGTACATTAGTATAGAGTTTTTTTAAAAAAAAATTCTCTCAGATTTTCTTCCCACTTTTAAAAGTTTTTGTTTGTATGAATTATATTTTATATTGTTTCTCATAGTTGACTGATGGGGTTTTAATATTGTCTTATTTTTCAACATAGGCTGAAAAACTAATTTGATTTTGCATTCCCCTAGGAGGATCCTGGGAGTCTAGGACCACTATGAGAAATGTTTTATTTGTGGGTTAGACAAACTCAGTTTATAGCAATAGCAATAGCAGTTAGACTTATATACAGCTTCATAGGGCTTTCAGCCCTCTCTAAGCGGTTTACAGAGTCAGCATATTGCCCCCAACAACAATCCGGGTCCTCATTTTACCCACCTCAGAAAGATGGAAGGCTGAGTCAACCCTGAGCTGGTGAGATCTGAACAGCCGAACTGCAGTCAGCTGAAGTAGCCTGCAGTGCTGCATTTAACCACTGCGCCACCTCGGCTCCATTATTTCAATGGCTTATGACCAAGTGTTCTGTGCCAACCCTGAAAATGATTTTATTCACTAATCAGGTTAACTGAATTGTGTGAATAAAGGGATTGTTAGCTCAGCAGAGGTTGAGATCTTATAACATTTGGAAATGTGACCTGCATACATCCACTAAAAATATATTTTAATTGACATGGATGTAAGAAACTTTCCCTTGTAATGATAGCTTTACAACAGCTCCTTCACTTGCCCAAACTATCATTTGATGCTTCAGAGATGCCTACAAACATATGCCATACCTACTAAAATTGCCTCTTCAGTTTGTAATCACATGGCTAATAAAACCTGTTGCACAAGAAGTGTGGCAATGGTGCATAAGAGAGAACACCCAAGCATATAAAAACCACAAAGACAAATTATCCAACAAAGCACAGCATAGAATCACTGAACCGTTGTTGTTGTGGATTCCCTGTTGTATTTTTCTCCTTGACAGATGCAGCCCCTGCATCTTAGATGAGTCTGTGCTTTGTTTAAACACCCTTGTTTTGCTCCCGCAGTAACTGAGATATATTATTTCCATCACATTGTTCCAGCACAATATACAAAGCATAGCCAATATAATAATATCTTGTCATTTTAAAAAAAACAACCAAGACCACCACAACAGGAGCATTTTCTCAGATTATCTCCGTCATTATCCTCGTACCAACAAAATCTGCATCTTAAAGAACTCTCACTATAACTTTCTGTTTAACTTCCGCTTAACAGTCTGTGTGTAACAATTCTGCACTACGTATTACAACGAATCAAATATTTACATATATAGGAAATAACTTTTTTATTTATTTCATTTATTTATTCTTTAAATCAAATATTTATTCTTTAAATCAAAGAATCTATGCTTACCAGACTTGGTAATTCTTTGGCTGATCTTCAATGATAGCAGTAATGTAATTGAGTTCCTCATTTAAGTCTTTCTTCAAAGACTGCAGAAGTACCCTACGGAAATGCCTACAGGGGAAAGGAAGGGGCAGGAATTCTTGTCAATGAGTTCAGCTGCTTCCCCATATTACTCCCTACTACTGTCAGTATTTCAAAATAAATCATTTCCAAATAAATAATAGTTCAGGATGGGCAATTTTTTTGAGAATCAGACTCCCAAACCTGTAAGATGGAAGATGGCTACATTTGCTACATTTCAGAGACGGCTCATAAGTTCTTGCTGAACTCCCCAAATTATCAACTCGAGCCCATAATGGTTAGGAATGACAGATGTTGCAGTCTGACAGCATTGAGGACTGTCTCACATTGATGAATATCTGCTGCTGTTAATAGTAATACATTTCCTAGATAAGCTCGACTTAAAAAATGAACTGTGTCCAATCAGTAAGAACGGAAGCCACAAATAAATACAACCCATTCAATGAAAGAAAATAACTATGGGCTAAACAGTCTGTTCCATTTAATGTTTTCATTAACTTTGCTATTGTGAGGATCATTAAGCTTTTTGTGTGTTATGACTTGGCTTTATGAACTAAGTTGTAGGTTGTAACTTTGTAATGTCTATAGCATTTTGTTCATTTGGTAAACTTATTATAAAGCTAATCACCTACAAACCACTGAGTGTACTCATTTAATATAGCTGTATTATTATTATTATCATCATCATCCTTATTGTTTTCTTTACTCCCTCCTTAATGGTGTTATAATGATAATAATGATTATTCTTTGCATCTTCTGAGATCTTCTGCACCGAGAAACAAATTCCTTATGTGTCTAATCACACTTGGCCAAATAGAGAGAGAATGTGTGTGTATTCATGCATTCATTCATTCCTAGAGTCACTTGGATAGGTGACACAAACAAATAAATAAAAAGTTTACAAATATCACATCAAAAGGCAACTTGTAAATAATCTGAATCGTCTCAGTATTTTAAAATTGTCTTCTTTTAGAATTTCGGAAGAGAAGAACAACAACAAATCCCAAGATGGCTACATACCATACTGTGTAATTTGCAGCATTAAGTCCAATGGCATCCCCTGTTAACTTGAAAGCTCTTTCACTCCTTTCATCATGTTGCAGAACGGCCCGGAAGTAATCATACACATCTTTAACTAGGCAGAAAAATTTAGTTTGTCAAATCTGTCTTTGGCTTTCCTTTGCCACATTTACTCTTACTTTTTCAGATACAAAACTGTTTTTTCTTCATGCCCCATATTTAGCACAAATTACTGGTGTCCTTAATTTTACAGCTCTTTGTATCTTTTCCTACATTCTCTCTTTTAATATTTCCCACTAGGATCCTGGCTCTCACCTTCATGTTCTTGTACCTTCAAAATCCACCATCTCAAAATCATCTGCACTGATCCTCTTATTGCCTACTCCCGTGATGGTGAACCTATGGCACACAATGCCAAAGATGGCATGCAGACCCCTCTCTGTGGGCACGTGCGCCATCACTAGCTACTCTTATGGATTCCGTTGCGTGCATGCACATAAGCCAGCTGGTCTCTTGTGTTCCAGCGTGCGCACGCATGCTCCAGTTTCGGCACTCGGTGCCGAAAATGTTAGCTGTCACTGGTCACTTGTATCCCAGAAAACTGAAAAAAATCTTCTGATACTCTTCTTCAAAATTGCTTCTTTTAATTTTTAACTTTAACTGAATACAGGCAACTGGATTTGCTGACATCTATCACATACTATTTTATTTTTATCTTATCTTCCATTCCATTGTTCCAAGGACAAGAAACAGCTCCTTGCCCCACATCTTTATTTCAAATCACCATGAGTCCACTCAGAGCAAGGTAGGTAATAATATTCTAAAATGCATAGAATTGCAAACAGAAGACTGATATGTTAGGATTCTGTTCTGTTCTATTCTCCGAAAACCTCATATAAAGCAAAGTTGTACAAACTGAGACACTGGAAAAAAAAGAGATTATGAGGTAAGGTGTCAAATTTTGTACCCCGAATATATTGACAAAAGTATTCATAATTTTTAAGAGTTCTATTCTTATGCATTGTGTTATTCAAACATATTTTTATCCTTGTTCCCTAGTCTTATGTAAAATAAAAACATTTCATCCACCTTTTCTACAATCAGAATTCTAATGTGTATCATGGCAGACAAATAGTGGAATGCATTACAGCACCATGAACTTCATTTTCATTCCTTATTATTTTGCACATATCTGTACCCAGATAAAAAATTTTGTCCCAGAGCTAAGGATTCTTTACCAACTTTGGTGCAAGTTACTATGTCCGTCTTTGTTTCCAGTGTTAAAAAGATCCTTTTTCTATTGGGTAAGAAGCTTGGATGAGATTTTGATGGACATTTTGATACCACAGTAATAGCAACTGCAGATTAGAATAACCACAGAACACATTGGTCATTGGTGAGGACATCAGGGTTTTGATGGAAAAATATTCTAGTAGTTTTGGCAGGAAAAAAAATCTTGGTGTTTCCAGACATTTGGCACCAATTGCATAGTAACTTTCTTTTTCCCATTTAAAGTGAATTCTAGATCAAAAATTACTACTCACATTACATTGCATCAATATAATTGTTTCCTGATGCAATAATCTGCTTGTTAATTTCTTTGCACTTAACATTTGACTGATGGAAAAACAACCTACCTTTTAGAACTGAGTTTTAAAGTATGACATTCATACTTCTGGGATTATTTAATAAGTAGATAGAATAACTTTTAATTAACTGCAACCTCGTGTAATAGCTTATAACAAGCAAAGCTCTAATCTTAGTTTCTTTCATGTCTTGATGATCTAATCACCTGTTTCATCTTTGAATCCCAATGAAAAACACACTGCAGAATTCCAGATACTTATGGACCATTATGAAATCCTACAATTTATTCCAAAGTCAACCTCAGAGTGTTCAGCAGCCCGAAAAAAATAATAATTTTAATTTACACTGCTCAGTAATGTATCAGCCAGTACAATTCAATTAGACTACAATAGTGTCTCAGTGAGAGAATCCAAAAACCAGTAGAGAAGATATACTTTAGGTGGTCCATTTATTCCCTACTATTGAGAAGAAGTCTCTCAAGCTTCCTCTAAACTTACATTTTTCACTATATATGATCTGAACAACAGGATGTGGCCCATCATCTTGAGGAACTGGGTCAATATCTGCCCATTCCTTCCTGTTCCTGTAAAAAAACAAATCAGTCAGCAGGTAGCAAATGCAAGAACATTTGAAGGAAATATATAGTTCAAGGGTGTCTCCTAAATATCAAAGACTTGTTCACGTATGTCAGGGTTGTCAAACTCATGTCACAGCAGCATCACATCACTTATTGGCATTTCCCCCCCTTCATTAAACCAGGCATGGCCGTGGCCAGCACATGAGGCATCCACCTGTGGTCCAGGAGTTTGACAGCCCTGGTGTATGTTGTAGAACAGAATAGCTCCTGGCTGAGAATTGTATTTGCAATTGGGAAAGAATAATTTGTATGTAAAACAAATCTTTGATATGTTTTAAGCATTCCTATTACTATGGCTCTCTATAAACCTGTACAAATGCAACATCACAAGGAGCCCTATCTGCAGAAACATAGGAAACATGTCTTTTACCCAACTAGGTACCTTGCTGATATATAGGATTAAACAAAGAAGGCATTCTGGGACTTGTACTCTAATACATTTGGTTGCAGAAGGCTGGATAACAATAAAAAGTCAGCCCTATAAACTTAATGTAGCAATATATCCAAGAAAATTGACAGTGTGTATAGATAGCACTGTGACTTGTTATTATTGTTTATCCAATTTGTCATCTAAGGGTTAGAGTTAGGGACTCACAAGTAAAAACAGTCCAATAACTATAAGTTAAAAACCATTATACAATCTTATAAAAATATCCGGAATGAATTTAAATAATGATTATCAATTAAACTATCTGTTTTATATTTCTACCAATTTATATATGTTGAATGTTTTTTCTGGAAAAAAAAGAGCAAGCAGCACAAAATGAGTTCTCCACTGAGACCCAACATATTTAAGAAGAAGAATTTCCAGACCAGAAAATTTATATTTTTGGGGGGAGGGATTTAAGCATTTAAATTTCATGAAACACTATGCTTCCTCAAAGAGTATTTACTGTGGTTTTTATTTCCAACATTTATTTAAATTCAAAACACTTTTCCTCCATGCTGAACAAGCATCCCTGAATATTCTAGATTTGGAATGGAATGAATGGCTGGAGAGAGAACCTAGCTTTTCCTAGGTGGACTTGACCGTTCCTTCATCTCCCCACATCGACAAATGGGATTTGTCACTTGATTTAGATGCCTATCCAACGTGAAGTTCCTTGCAATGAAATTACATCTCAATTAAGGACATTTAGCAATATAAGGGGTGCCTTAAAACATCGAGGCTTCTCCAAATTACTAGCAAAATTAAATCCTGCATTGATGATGTTACCTGGTCTGGTAATGAACTGAGCTCAGAGAGTACCAAGGACTCCACCAGTTCAAGCGAGCTAGATACTCTCTTCCATTGAAAAGTGTTTTTTTCAAAAGGCAACTGGACTTTTTGGTTTTTCTTTGAAGACGTTTCGCTTTTCATCCAAGAAGCTTCTTCAGAAGCTGAAGAAAACAAAACGTCTTCAAAGAAAACCAAAAGAAAAATCCAGTTGCCTCTTGAAAAAAGCATCCTTGGGACACCCATGACCTGGATGACTGAGAATCCCCACAGACCTCTTCCAATGAAAGTTAAAGCAGCTTAACCGAGTTCAGGGGGAAGCGGCTTCTAATCAGACGGCTCCGCCTAGGTCGAGGAGAGCCCTACCTACCTGTACAGCACGTATCCAGCGGAGTCCAAGGGTTCACCGCACTCCAGCAGCTCTCCGTCTCCCGCGGCATCGGCTTCCGTCCCCAACCGAAGGGTGCAAACCTCCGGGCTCCCTCTCTCTTCCTCGTCCGCCATCATCGCCAACGCCTCCACCCACCCCGGAAGAAACAAAACCTGGAGGAGCCTATGAGAAACAAAACGGCCATCCCTCCCCGCACCATAGAGTCGCAGCCGGCTGTACGGCGGAAGTGGCTCTGATCTCACGCGGACGCGCTTTTTGCTCCCAGCCGGTTCCGATGTTGCAAAGGCTGAGCGGGAGGCTGAGCTTCCGCTCTGCGCTTAGATAGAGAAGGGAAGGCGGCTTCCCAGTGCCTTCTGCTGGCATTTCTCCCTAGTATATTAGCCAATCTAATCTACCAGATGTTAAGACACAGAATAGCAAAAATCGCAGTTATTTGTTTCTGCTAGTCCCTCGGTAAAATCTTGGTGATATCTCGACCCCGTTTGGGAAACGCCATTTGTTCGTAGATGAGTGCAGCGCCCAACTATTTTATTTATTTATTTATTTCGTCAAGCAAGTATTAGACAACATATATATGTATAAACTTGATTTTGGATACATGAAATGGATACGAATAATTAGGGACAGGGACGGTAGGCACATTGGTGCGCTTATGCACGCCCCTACTGACCTTTTAGGAATGGGGTGAGGTCGACAGTAGACAGTCTTAAGGTTAAAGTTTTGGGGGTTTGGGTACTACTGCGGTATCCTGCTTTACAGCGCAATTAACCTTCACAGTAAATCCAGGTTGAATCCCTAAAGAAAAATGGGGGGGGGGAGCTGCTCGCTCATTTATTCATTTTCCTTATTCATTTTCATCCCCGCCCCTGCCAAAAGCCATCTAAATTGTTAATTCCATTGTATTCTCCATGCATGTGTCTGATTGTAACAAGGTGAAGTTATAAAGCTGATATTTGAGAGTAAAAACATTTTCCATTTGAAAGCTGTGACATCATTTGCCCCGTTTGTCCCCAAATTTAATTCTGGGAAAGATAGTTCTGGGCCGCCTTGGACTCTTCAAGATACCTGAGATAAAGTGCTATCCTAACTTAAAGAAAACTGAAGCCACATAAGTGATGCCCTCATTGCTGGTCCCTATTCTGCGAAACAATTAGGCTGGAAAAGTAACAGATGGCCTCTCCTAGGGTTTTCATATAGATTATAAAAAGTAGGGAAAGAGAACAAATCCCAGGACACTCCATAAGCAGACCTGAACACATCTAGGAAATGCAAAAGGACACCATTGTGAAAGGCACAGAAGACCACTGACAGTTCTCCTAAAGCTCAGGAGAGGCACAACCCATTCAGATATCAAGTCACCCCACAACATCCTGTGCCAATTCTATCTCATGCCTACATATGACAGGTGGTTGCAAGGATTACACTTCATTCTTCTAGAAATATAACATGAAGCTTTGCTTTGCCCCCCAAAAAACAAAGCATAAAACTTAGTTTTGCTGCAGAGTAACTTTTAAAAAACATAACCTTTCTCCCTTAACCTTTCTTTTGTTCCTTTATTTCAGTGTATATTTTGGCAGCTGAATTGATACAGGTCACTAAAGTAGATAGCCAGTAACTAAACACTAACAAGTTAAT
Source organism: Thamnophis sirtalis (assembly GCF_051295495.1). Classification (NCBI taxonomy): domain Eukaryota; kingdom Metazoa; phylum Chordata; class Lepidosauria; order Squamata; family Natricidae; genus Thamnophis; species Thamnophis sirtalis. The sequence continues at coordinate 97,399,310 of NW_028261385.1, read as the reverse complement.
GCAAGATACCAGCACAAATGGAGAAAGTCAGAAAACAGAAGGTCAGGTAATCTGTATAGCAAAATGAGGTAAAGAACGAAGAAAGGAATGGGCTCAGATAAGAAAGATAGTTCTGAGAAAGATAATTTTGGACTCACCCCAAATCCTTCCACTTTCTCCTTTTTACCGTACCCATCCCCCTCTACCTGAATGGGTGTCTTAAGAGACTCTGCCCTCCCCACTTCCCACTTTTCCCTTCCCCTTTTCTCTGCTAGGATTAATTTTGTAATCACTTATCTCTGTAATTACATATCAAACCTTAGATGCCTTTGTATCTAAATTTGTAGCTAATAAAAGAAACAACAGAACAAAACCCAGTTTGTTTCTTAGTCTTTACATACCCTATTTAATCCAAGAACATGATAGGGTATAATCTGGAAAGGTATGTAGTACGGCCATGCCTGGTAGAACAATGTTTGTTTGACTAGGAATCTCATAGGAGTTTATCAGTTCCCTCAGTAAAACAAAATTGGTGGTCCAGAACCAGTAGAGACAAGACAATCAATGCTGGATGAAAAAAGAGAATTGTATAATAAAGCTTTCACTATGAACTTCTTCTAGGGTTGAGGCATGGCAGAACACTTGGAAAAGATATTTCTTTTAGCAAATTCATTTTAAAAACATAACGGATTCTATTTTTTGTAATATCAACAGTTAGAATGCCATCTTGCAGTTCTGTAGCACTTTAGAGTTTACAAAATGTTTCCTACACATTACTGTAGTAATCCAATAATTCTTACACCAATATAACATAAAATTGGCTCATATTTACATTATTTGTAAAAGGCCCAGAGAGAAAAAGAAAGAACATAAAAGTATGTCACTAGAAGGGAGGGGGGGGAAATCCCAAACAGTATCTCTGTTATTTTGGTTGTGTCATGTGTGGGAATTCACTGGAGAAAGAAATTATGTTTGAAAGAATTATCTGTAATTAGGCTGCCAAAGAACATTTGGATAAATGGCATCAAAGCTGGTACCAGCCCCAGCAAAGACAAACTCTAAGAAGAGTGCAAGATTGGAAGATGTGGAGAGACCTGGCCCATAAAATCACCAAGTGTCAGATAGGACTGAATAGATAACATCATCATTATCATGTTTGTAAGGGTTGAAATGGCAAGTTCTATATTTCTGCTTGAGGATATTATTCTTTTGAGCTCCACTTATTTTCATTGTCACTGATTTATATATTTGTGTCTAAGATACAGCCAAGACATGAAAATGCTTAATTCCAGTTTATTTTAATTTATAAAAGTTTCATATATCATATTGCTCTAAAAGGGATTGTTTGGACAGCTTAGAATAAAAATAATTAATACATGAAAGCAGAAAAGCTCTAAAACCGTAATTAATACAAGAAAAAAACAAGCAACCTTAATTAATACAAGCAAAGCAAGCACATTTATAATTAGCCCAATTACAACAGAGTAGAACCCTAGCAGAATTCTATTTCTCCTGTCCACATAAAATGAGAGAAATGTCACAAAGCATTCATTTATTCATCTACTTTCATTCTAAGTGTACCATATCAAAGAGTACCGCTTAGTCCACCATATCAAAGGGCCTTTTGATTGTTTAAAATTAGACAGCAGCTACAAAAATGCATCTGATCCAGCTATCTCCCCTACTAACAATCACATATAATTTCACATTTAGCATATACAGTACATGCAGACTACACTTTTAATCATGTTGAATTTATAACATTTTTCAAGCTCATTTTCTCAATGACTCATGCAGTCTATGGTTTTAGTTTAGCTTCATGGTGGAACTAATAGCTAATGCATGAATTGAAAATTGTTATGTACCAGTTTCATTCTTTTTTGATTTCTCCTATGTCATAATATCCACAGTTCTACAAAATAAACATCTGCAGTCTTTCATGAACAAAAACTGAAATAAATTGTTTTTATATATATATTTTATGTATTGAATTTATATGCCACTCATCTCATGGTTGTATAATGAAGAAAATACTTAATTGCTGATTCTTAACAATATTCTATAAGATAAAGTTGTGCATTCTTCAAAATAATTTTGGAGCTATACATCAGGTCTCAGGCTAATGCAAGCTTAGCAACAGATTTCTGAAATGTAAAAAAAAATAGGCTGCCTGGAGTCATAATAAATATGCTATTGTAAATGGTGGTTCATTAAAACAGCAGCATCTTTTATCAGCTATAAAAAGTTTTAAAAGTATTATTAATATCAGAGAGGTATTGTGCTTGAATAAGGCCACAGAGATACCAAATTATCATTTCCCAGAGAAATAATATTCTGAGCATATTATCTATCAATTCAAGGAATAACATTTGGCTTGGGCTTTAGATTAGTAGAAGAAAAGCTAATGCATGGGGAAATAAATATATGATCTTAAAAACGAAGATGAGAGTTGAGCAACCTGGTATCAGGGCCATAAGTAGCTGCCAAACCTCTCTTTTACTTTTATAGAGTTCCCTTCCATATGGTTGACCATCAATTTGATGTGGAACAGCAGGCAAATTGGACAAAACAAGCCTTAGGTGCAGTGGTGGGTTTCAAAAATTGTTCGAACCTACTCTGTGGGTGTGGCCTCTTTTGTGGGAGTGGCTTGCTGCCCATGTGACTGGATGGGAGTGGCCGGATATGAAGATGCCGACGACACTTGTCAGAACCACCTTAAATTACCTCACACACAGCACTGGCATGCATAAGAATATGATGTAAACTTGTTTTTTAAAAGGCATCTTTGATTTGCGTTAAAACAACTTCGACACACGCAATGTTCTGATTGCACCACAAACGCAGTAGTCATCCTTACCTTTCAGAGAGGCACTGAGTTTTATAAATATGAGCATGATCGTGTAGAATAATCATATCCAAGGACCAGTGGTGGGTTTAAAAATTTTTTGGAACCTCTTCTGTAGGTGTGGCCTGCTTTCCGGGTCCACTGGTGGAACCTCTTCTAACCGGTTCGGTAGATTTGACGAACCGGTTCTACTGAATAGGTGCGAACTGGTAGGAACCCACCTCTGCTTAGGTGCCTTAGCAAGGTGAAGATACAGACCTCCTCCACTGAAGTTCATGCTCATGAGAATTTGATCTAATTGCCAGGTTGGTTTTTCCCTATCTAGGAAATTAACTTTATGTAATTAGTTTGTTAGCTGTGTAATCCATTATTTGGCTTGGGAGATCAAGCTCCTACTTTGTCCACAACCACAACCCTATGAATGCTTTAATCTTCACCCCCAAGTTTCTGCATACTTGTCTACAGTTGTAGCTAAAAGGGGAAACTGTAAAGAAAAACGTGGAAAAGAATTAATGTTATGCTTCATCTCTGAAATATTGGGTGAAATGTGGAGGGGCTTATTCTCCCGCCGTTTATGTCCGATCTGACCAGTAGATGGCAACAACGAGCAAGTGTACCAAGTATCATGTTTGCTGACGTCTTGTGATCATAAGGAGTTTTGCAGTCGAATACAGTAGTTATTAGCGGAGCCAGGCAATTATTTCTAATAGAAAAAACAACGTTAAAGTTTTATAATGTCATTTACGCAATTAATTCACCTTAAGCCTTTTTTTTTACTCAGAGGCGGCGTAGGAATGTGTCTGACGCAGCTCTCAAACTGCTGCATTATGCTAAAGCGAGTTGGCAAGAGCTGTGCAAACCGCTATGGAAACCTCGTTCACTATGTTGGTTCCCCCCTCCCCCTCAATGCGATCCACAAAGAGAAACTTGAAACCTTCCTCTAGAAACCGAATTTATCTCCCCCCCCCCCCCATTTTGATGGAGATCCTTTCGGTCCGGACGTTGGGTGCCTCTATTGAAACGATGCCACAATGAGCGTGATCAGACCAACTTTCCTTCCCACGAACCCGGGAACGTCCTGTTTTCCAAAGCGGGATTCGGGCAACTGTGGAAGGTGGATCCCCGGGATCTGCTTCTGCAGACACAGATGGTCCTCCGTAGGGATGTTGTTGGGAAGGAGGGCCGCGATCCGCTGCAGGTTTTACTGTCAACCTAAGGGAAGTAAGAGGTACAAATTGAAAATAAAAAAGCGCCTCGCAACAACCAGGAAGAAGAACGGGGACTTAGGTGAGTATCTTTATTTCCTATGGAAGCATTGCGATAGTTTCCCTCTTGGTTGTGCATGTCTGCAAAAGGTATGAAAAGGCGCCTGTAGATCTTAAAAAGAGAGACTCTCCTCATTCGGTTTACTTTTGGTCTTCAGTTCTGCAGTGCAATGGGGCATTTACAGCTGGGAAGGAACGAACAAACGAGCCAAAAGATTACAAATCAAAGGAGAAACGTAGCGTTAACTTTTCTACACTAAAAATACCATTTTAACGTTGCAGCTCCGCCTCTCGCATAAGGGAGAAAGGAAAAACTTGGGGCCTATTTTAGCACTAGCGGCTTCAGCTAGTTCCCCCTTTCTTTGAATTTCTAAACTTTTGTTTATCTGCCTATAGCAAAAGCTTTCACAATAGCGTGCAGTTGAAAGCTTCTGTCAATTCTAAGCTATTGTTTTAAAGCTTCTTCAGTATTATTGAAAGAGAGAAACAGAGGTGACTTTTTTTTTTTTAAAGGCAAAGATTATTCAGACCAATAGTTTTACCTTTCAAAGGAAAACCTTACAAACCTCAATAAAATATTAGTGCTAATAACACTATTTAACAATTCTGGGAGATAGATTCCATAATTGTCTTGTAGAAATTATGCATGTCTTGTGTGCTCTTTGCTTTAAAAAAGCAAATTATAGACACCTCAAATCAGTTTCTACAAGTATGCAAACTTTTCAGTGCAAATAAATGTGAACTTGCATATATTTATTATGCAGTATTATTGTATCTATTCTATAGAACAATGCATATTGTTTCTGTTCTAAGTCTGCCTCAAAGCTTTACAATAATTATTGGATACATTATTTTCTGCAGAAAGACAAAATTTCTTAGCTATATTCCAAATGTGAAATCTTATTTTATCCTATTTTATATTTTCATATAATAAAGATCATTGGTGACAATTAAATGTAGGTGTGTATTCCGGTTTTTTTTTGTATAATGTGACCTTACTCACTATGTTGCTATTTCAAAGGTTTCCTACTACTGGTAGTCCTCGACTTACAACCATTTAGTGACCATTCAGCTCCGGCGGTCCTTAGAGGAAATCGATTATCTAGATCCCTTTCAGTCGGGATTTAGGCCTGGCTACAGCACGGAAACCGCTTTGGTCGCACTGACCGATGATCTCTGGAGAGCCAGGGATGGGGGTCATGCCTCCGTCCTAGTGCTCCTTGACCTCTCAGCGGCCTTCGATACCATCGACCATGGTATCCTTCTGCGACGACTGCGGGAGGTGAGGGTGGGAGGCACTGTCCTATGGTGGTTCTCCTCTTACCTCTCGGACAGGTCGCAGTCGGTGTTGGTCGGAGGGCGGAGATCGACCCCTAGGCCCCTGAATTATGGGGTGCCGCAGGGTTCGGTCCTGTCCCCCCTCCTGTTTAACATCTACATGAAGCCACTGGGTGAGATCATTCGACGGCACGGGATAAAATACCATCAGTATGCGGACGATACACAGCTGTATCTGTCCACCCCGTGCCAACTCAGTGAAGCGGTTGACGTGATGTGCCAGTGCCTCGAGGCTGTTAGGGTCTGGATGGGGGTTAACAAGCTTGCACTCAATCCGGATAAGACTGAGTGGCTGGTGTGTTTCCCTCCCACTAATTGGCCAAGTTTTCCATCTCTCAGGCTGGGGGGTCAAACAGTACGCCCCTCAGACAGGGTTTGCAATTTGGGAGTCCTCCTGGACCCACAGCTGACTTTTGAACACCACTTGTCGGCTGTGACCAGGGGGGCATTTGCCCAGGTTCGCCTGGTGCACCAGTTGCGTCCCTACCTGAACCGGGAGGCCCTCACAACAGTCACTCGTGCCCTTGTGACCTCAAGACTGGACTACTGCAACGTGCTCTACATGGGGCAGCCCTTGAAGAGCATTCGGAGACTTCAGCTTGTCCAGAATGCAGCCGCGCGAGCAATCGTGGGTGCACCTCGGTTCACCCACGTTACACCTATCCTCCGCGAGCTGCACTGGCTGCCTATTGGTCTTCGGATACGCTTCAAGGCGCTAGTCGTCACTTATAAAGCCCTTCATGGTATTGGACCTGGGTACTTGAGAGACCGCCTGCTGCCAATTACCTCCAATAGACCGATTAGATCCCACAGATTAGGCCTCCTCCGAATTCCATCCGCCGGCCAATGCCGACTGGCGACCACCCGGAGGAGAGCCTTCTCTGTGGCTGCTCCGACCCTCTGGAACGAGCTCCCCGTGGAGATTCGAACCCTCACCACCCTCCAGGCCTTCTGCAAAGCCCTTAAAACCTGGCTGTTCCGACAGGCCTGGGGCTAAAGAGCTTTTGTCCCCCCCTCGAATGGTATGGTTGTTGTGTGCTTTTAAATTGTGTATTGTTCTGTTTGTCTTTTTATTCTTTATCTGTACCCCCTCCCTTGACTTGGATTGTGAGCCGCCCTGAGTCCCCTTAGGGGAAAAGGGCGGCATAGAAATTTAATAAATTCAATTCAATTCAATTCAATTCAAAGTTACAATGGAACTGAAAAAAAGACTTAAGATCATTTTTAACACGACCATTGCAGCATCTCCATGGTCACATGATCTAAATTCAGTTGCTTGGCAACTGGCTCATATTTATGATGGTTACAGTGCCCTTGGGTCATGTGATCACCTTTTGTGACCATCTAACAAATAAAGTCAGTGGGAAGCCAGTTTCACTTAACAACCATGTTATTAACTTAAGAACTTCAGTGATTCACTTATCAAATGGGGCAAGAAAAGTCCTAAAATGGGCCAAAACTCACCTAACAACTGTTTTGCTTAGAACAGAAATGTTAGGCTCAATTAGAATAGAACAGAAAAGAACAGAACAGAATTGAATTCTTTATTGACCGAGTGTGATTGGACACACAAGGAATTTGTCTTTGGTGCATATGCTCTCAGTGTACTTAAAGAAAAATAAAACCGAATACATTCATCAAGAATCCTAAGATACAACAATTAGTGATAGTCATAGGTTACTAATAAGCAATCAAATCATACTAGGAAACAAATAAAACAAAATAAATTGTAAGATACAAGCAACATAATTGTAAGAGGGAAGAGATAGATATTAGGAAGGATGAGAATAATAATAATAATAATACAGTATTTGTAGTCATAAAATGAGGACTGCCTGTATATGTTGAATCAAAACTCCAGTCATATCGATCCAGCAATATCTATATCATCTTTGTTACAGATGAATGGAACTACAATGTAGAACAGTAGTTCCCAATTCATGACTGGCAGTCCACTAGTGCTGTACTGGTAAATAAATTAGATTAGATTAAATTTTAAATTATTGCAATCTCATGGACTTGTCCTCCTAATAGTCTAGAGATTTGGCAGTCTCAAAAGCTTTGGGCCTTAAAAGAAATAATTTGTATTTTTTTAATATATTTTTTTATTTTCAAACAAACACAAACACACAAAACATATAACATAAAAACCTCTTCAACTGCATACAGCATGTCGATTGGTTACAAGGTCTTTCTGCGTCCTTTCCATAGTCATCACTTGAGCTTTATCAAAAATCACATATTGTCAATCAAATATCTTTGTATACATTATTATTATACTCAATTTGTTTGATTATCACTATTGTTTCTCCATTTTAAACAAGGTATTCTAAATATGTATCCATTTATATTATAATGATTCATTATATCATCTTCAATATATCTAATAATAAAGAATTTTTTATATCCTATTCTAAGTCATTCTATTATTTTAGCATTGATAACATTCTCTAATAATTTTCAATTCCATGTTTTTTCCATTAGTATCATCAATCTAATATACATGTATACAAATTGTTATAATTGTTAAACATACATTAAACATAGCTATTATTACATCCTTTTTATATGAAACATTAAATTTGAAGTAAATTTATATTATGGCATTTCATTACATCATCCTGAAATCATCCAATGATATTACATCTTTATATTCTATTCTATATAGAATTATTTAACTTTTATAAAAAGGTTTTTCAACATCATCTCCATCATCCTCACTTACAGTTTGTATAAAATTTCATATTATCAATCTAGTATATATATAAATGCTTTATTATCATTATTGATCATTTATTTGACTATAGCTATTCTTACTTTGTCTTATACATAGTACTCAAAATTTAACTACATTTAACTAAATTTTATTGTGATATTTCATTTCATCATCCTGTATCCTTCCAGAAATAGTGCAGTCCAATATCTCTTGCCATTTGTAGAATCTGTATTCTAAGTATTTTCTTGATAAGTCTTATGCGGACTTCTCTTGACAACTTGTGATTCATTGCATATCTTATAAAGATTTGAAACCCTCTATCTGTTCCTTTCATCAGCTTGACTTTTGTTGTCACTGGTGCTTCTGCCGAATTTACTTATTGTTTCGGCCAAATTTTCTCCCCTTTCTTCATCTATATTTTGACATCTGAGATAGAGTTCCAGTTCATCGATCTCTCCTTTACGTATTTCGCACTTATCATTTCCCTCCACTCTCGATTTGCTGTCAGTATCAACAATTTTCTTATCACTTTCAGATGTCTCTGTGGTTTTTTGAACTCTGTCCTCAAATTTCATCGTTGTTTTATAAGTATTCTCAACTCTTCCCTCCATACTTTCTGTATTTTGATCTATAATTTCAAGTCTCTCTTTGATTATTAAGACTTTTTGAATTTCTAGCATAATTCTTTGCAATGTTAGTCCCTTTTCTTCTTCATATTGGGCCATTTTTCCAGGTTATAGACACTGCCACTAAAACATCCAAGGCTTTTGCTAGGTTTCAAACAAATTCAGTAAAGTTTTTCAGGCCAAAGCTTTCTCTTTTTTTGCAAAGAAACACCTGTATAAACAAGACATTTTCCACTGACCCTTTCAGTAAACAAAACAAATAGCTTTGTATTATCAGATGTTGCCAAGCCTCTAGCCTCTAGATAGCAGTGTTACATCCTTTCCCTCTGTTTTTGCCTGTCTTTCTAAGCTCCGAACTCTGGAAGAGAAGAAAAAAAATGTTTAAAGATTACGATCCAGCCGAGCCTTGCAAGGAAAGAAACACTTAATCCACAAATACAAAAAATGGAAAAAGTATAGAGGAAGAAGGGAAAAAAAAGACCAGTCCAGTTTAAAAGTAAGAGGCATTTGTAAAAAGTCCATTCATAGAAAACAAACAAAATTTAAGTGAAAAAGATAACATGATAGTTTTAAACCAGGGTTAATTCGCCGCTTGCTTTCTTCTGTCTTCAATTTTATTTTAACTCTAAGTCTTTTGGGTTTTCTCTTCTCTAATAATAAAGATTTTTCTCACCATTTCGACACACTGTCTCTCCTGTTCTGCTTCCGTTTCAGGGGATTGTTCCAACCTTCTGCAGCCATTTTGGCTGCTTCTCTTGTAGCCGGCAAAAAGAGCTTTCTCCTGGATCGATCAGGAACTTTGCGATGTCCCTGAGATCAGCAGGACATGCTCTTCTCTATCACTATTCCTTCAGAACGGTTTAAATCCACAAAGGACCGTCCAGCAACAGAGATATTGACAGCAATTCTGGAGCCCCAAGATTGCATGTCGTGTTGTCGTGATGTCAAGCCCCGCCTTTCCCAAATAATTTGTATTATGTCGGAGTCCTGGGGATCCCGCCTGGAGAGGAACACACGTGCTGTAGTACCCACACTCAGTTTGCTAATTCTTGGTTTATGTGGCTCTCAAATGTTTTTGATGGGGATATGATCATCCAGATACATCAGGAAGACTAGGACCTGCTTTCTAGCACATATGCCAAGAAGAATGTACTTCTGAACTGTATTTTTTTTCATTTAGCAGGTGCATTAATTCTAAGGAATCCCTGATTGTGGAAGCTACAGAAATACAAGATCAAGGATCGATTCAGGTTTGGTGGCACTTTTCCCCCCACCAGTGATGACAACGGAGAAGAACAAGGATTTCTAGGGAAAATACAAGTGGATCACTTATTGGGCATGTTAAGGATTCCTGAGTCCCCAAACATGAAGGTGTTGTGTACCTGATCATAAGGCATGAAAAGAATTATAAAGAAAAGATTTTTGGCATCTTCCTTCTGCTTTATGGCTTTCTTTTTTCTCCTGATCACTTTCCAGGTACCAAAGATACTTGGGGTGGAACTGGGAATATATTCAGAAATGCCCCAAAGAGAGGAAGGAATAGCTATGTAACGTAAAATTGTAGGAGAGATAATGGGGGCACTGCTATATCAACTTTGGGGTTCAGCCTAGTGATAGGGGTTTAATTATATACTCAATGTTTTCAAATCTCTGTTCTTTTCTATTGCTGGGTTTTCACCAATAGATAATATAGATAGTCCTTGATTTATAACCATTTATTTAGTGGCTGTTTGAAAGCACTGAAAAAAGTGACTTATGACCATTTTTCACGCTTACGACTGTTGCAATGTCCCCATGGTCATATGATCAAAAATTGGATGCTTGGCAACTGGTTCATATTTATGATGGTTGCAGTGTTCCAGGATCATGTCATCACCTTTTGCGAACTTCTGACACGCAACGTCAATTGGGAAGCCAGAGTCACTTAACAACCATGTTACTTACTTAACAACTGCAATGACAGTTGTCTAACAACTATGGCAAGAAAATCATAAAATGGTGCAAAGTGACAGTTATTTACTTAACAGCTGTCTCGCTTAGCAATGGAAAATTTTGGATTCAATTATGGTCGTAGGTCAAGGTATACCTGTAAACACAAACAGTAAAAAATACAGGGTAAATCATTTTCTTTGAGCAAAACACATCCTCATTCTCATTATTCTGGTTCTACTATCATGAATTATTCAAACTAATAATGCCACAGCTTGGTTCCTCTAGCAAAGCTGTGAGCTAATGCAATTAAAAAGGAGAAGCCAGATCAGAGGTAACTCTGTCACAGGTCAGAATTCCTCCTCAGGCAGTGGGCCCCAACCAGAGGTGGGTTCCTATCAGTTCGGTTGAACCAGTAATGGTATGCGGGCCTGGGTTGCAGAACTGGCAGCAACCCAGGCTAGCCACGCCCCCAAACTGGTTCCCTGGTGTCTGCCGTCACCATCTTTTTTCAATTTATGTTGAACTGCGCATGTGCGCACACAAGCGAACTGGCAGAAATGCCGGCTGAAACCCACCCCTGCCACTAACCTTTTGGGCACTAGGGACCGGTTCTGTGGAGAGTGGTTTTTCTGTGGACCAGAACAGGCCTGGTTTCGTATGCTGCCTACATCCCGTGGATGTGGCTTTGCTTGTTTGCATAGCCAAGTTTCTGGCATGCCATGGACCAGTGCTGGGACAGGGGTTTGGGACCCCTGTCCTAACTAGGTCCTGTGGAAAACTCTACATTTTTTCATGTGACGTGGTATAATTAAATTAAAGTTATGATCTGCTGTTTGTAAGCTGGAATCCAGATGAGATGGGGATAGCAGACTTCCTAGCTTCTGTATTAGTATCTTCAGTCCTCTAGAAATATTACACCAAAGTTGTGGAATCTGAAGAACAGGATAGGACAGTGATGACTAACCTTTTTGTCCTCGTGTGCTGAAATCATGTGCGTGACAGCGTGCGTGCACATGTCCACACTCATAATGCAATGCACTCCACTCCCCGGCGCAGGCACACAGAACCCCTGTGCTCCCCTACACATGTGTGCTACCTCCACATTCCCCCCATTCATGCATGCACGACCCCTGACCCCGTGCATGCACGCAGCTGGCTGGCAGGAGCCACACGCATATGCATGGCGCAGCTGAGCTGGGCGATGGCTTGCGTAACCTCAGAGAGTTGGCACACATGCCATAGGTTTGCCATCATGGGGATAGGACATGGTATACAGACAAGGAAAATTCCTAAAAACTAGAAGGAAACAAGCACGTTAGATGTTTTTGAATAAAACTGTTTTCTGTAAATTTGGTTACTTGGTGGTTTATTTTATAGTGTGTATGTATAGCTTGCCCCCCACAAAATAGAATTATAAATGAAACAAAAGAATAATGTTAAAAATACCAAAAAAACCTCAGTAGTAATAAGAAATCAGCCCTCTCCCAGTGGCAGCAACATTTTGATAAGAGTTAAATAGAAAGGTTGATTAAATAAAATAATCTTTTAAAGATTTTCTGGAAACCATTAGGAAGGGAGCTTTACAGACTAGAGACTGGTAGCCTGATATGACTAATATATGAACAGAATAAGTTAACAGTCCAGAAATAATATGCTTATCATAGCCTCACTGAGTACATGTTAGAAGAAAGTGTATGTGTGTATTGGAGCATATTGGCCTGGTCCCTGCAGTCTTGTTGGCAAAATTTCAGAAGTGGTTTGCCATTGTCTGCTTCCTAGGGCTGAGAGAAAGGGACTGGCCCAAGATCACCTAAGGCAGAATCAGAATTCACAGTCTCCCAGTTTCTAGCCTGGTACCTTAATCACTCCACCAAACTAGCATTCATTAGAAAGTCAATTTAAAATCAATATCAGTGCATACTCTCTTAAAGAATAAATGTCTTATTTCTTAAGCCTTTGATCATTCTTAATTTTTCTTTGCTTTCAAAAGGTGGTTGTGGAACTGGGCAAGTCTGAACAGTTGACCTCAAAAAACTCAGTTTCACAAAACAATGCTTTCAGAGAAGATGAGTTCCAGAAATACACTCCCCTGTTTTTCAAAAAGCCAAAACCTGACTACAGTGCAGGAAAAAAATTGCACAGAGGCACATATCCCGTTTTGCTCTGGTGGTCTCCGCTCACGGGAGAATCTGGACGGCAGGCTCAGTGTGGCGAGGATGTTTGCTTCTTTACCATCAACAGGACTTACCAACACAATCCTATCACTAAAGCCTTTCTTTTTTACGGTAAGGGACTGGCTAAAGTTTTGGAAAGGTTATTGAGTAATCTCTTGCTCCCCCTTTTCTTGTGTAATTTACATATTTATTTGGGCATGCAGAAAAAAAGTGGAACCAACTGGGAATATGGTGATTTATATTACAGGTGTCCCTTGACTTATAATTAGGACAGGTTTTCTGATCATAAGTCATTGTGGTAATAAGAGGAAGGACCAATGTGGCTAGACCTGACTTTTTTGCATGTAGTGCAAAGCCATTCTTCTGTGTGGGTGGTTTTTTTTTTTGCCAGAAATTAATTTAAAAATGCCAGAAACTTGCATGAAACATAAATCATGGTCACGTGATTGTGGGACACTGCAACCAGTCATAAATATGAGCCAGCCGCCAAGTGCCCGAAAAAGGATCATGTGATCTTAGGAGGTTGTACCACATTTTACTATGGCCAGAAGTGTTTTATGGGTTGTACACCACCAGTCCAAGCCCACCTTAATTTCAAGTGGTCATTAAGCAACTATTTTAAGTCAAAAACTACCCGTACAGATACTTCCTCTCTCCTATTTCTTATTCCCCATCCTGAAAAATCAACATTTCATGGCCACTGAGCATGCTGTATCCTGATTGGGTAATTTCCAGATTTCTTCCTCCTCTTAGTTCCCCCCCCCCCCCAAAATGAATTTTTGTTCTGCTTCGAATCTGTCATTCTGATGCCATTTCCAATTTTCTAAAACAGTTGTATCTTGGTAATAAGTGGCTTTGAAACCCGTCGAATTTGGTACTCAACACATTTAGATGTGAAAATTTCATCCCAGTGCTCATTGTTTGTTTGGTATTCGACTCACAAGCTAGAATTTGTCAACGTTGGCTGCCTTGTGATTCGCTACATTATTCCTTATAGGAAAATTTGTTTGGTACTCGTTTTTGGAACTCATTGTGCCTCCTGGAACCAATTAACGATGAATACCAAGGTACCACTGTATTAGTATGAATGTTACAATTGGAGAATATCTGCATTATTGGCGATGACCACATTACCTTGAAATAATGACTATTTATATTATTGAAGAAAGTGCAACTAAGTCCATTGAATTTAATTAAAAGGAATTTGTTATATTTTTCAACATCTAGGTACTGATTTCAGCATACACAGCTTACCTCTGCCCCGTGCAGACTACCATGACTGGGCTCTTTTTCACGAGGAGTCCCCCAAGAACAACTACAAGCTTTTCCATCCTTCTGCCATCACTTTGTTCAACCACACAGCCACTTTCAGCCGCCACTCACACCTACCGCTTACCACCCAGTACCTTGAAAGTATTGAGGCCTTGAAGTCCCTGAAGTACACAGTTTCTTTGCAAAAAAAGAACAGCTTGCGGAAGAGCCTTGCGCCTCTGGTCTATGTACAATCTGATTGTGACCCTCCCTCTGACCGAGACAACTACGTAAAGGAGCTGATGGCTCACATTGACATTGATTCCTACGGGGCTTGTTTGCATAATAGAGACCTTCCAGACCATCTCCGAAATCCATCCACCATGGACAGCAATAGTTTTTACAAAATACTCGCTCAGTATAAATTCGTCCTGGCTTTTGAGAATTCCGTCTGTGAAGATTATATCACTGAAAAACTCTGGAGGCCGCTGAAGCTGGGAGTCGTGCCTGTTTATTATGGCTCTCCCACTATACAAGACTGGCTTCCAAGCAACAAGAGTGCCATTCTCGTCACAGATTTTCCACACCCAAAGGACTTGGCTCAGCATATCAAAGCTTTGGATGCGGATGACAAGAAATATATGGCCTACCTTGAATGGAAGTTGAAAGGTGACATTTCCAACAGGCAACTGCTTGCTGTTATCAAAGAACGCACATGGGGAGTGCAGGATATCATGAAAGACAACTACATAGATGCCTTTGAGTGCATGGTGTGCACCAGGGTATGGGAAAATATCAGGAGACAAGCAAAGGTAAGTATAAATATGTCTCTCCATAGGGATATGTCGTCATTAAGTCAACTGCTTTCTTTTGATTCTCAAGCAGAATCAGTGTAACAGAGGCAAATAATTTTGCAGAATTACAGAGTTCCTACAGAAATAAGATGTGGCTTCAAGAGAGGTCCATGAGTCATTCTGTGATCCATAAATGTTGAAAGAAGATAGAGCACATTGACTTCAATAGCAATAGTACTTAAACTTATATACTGCTTCATGGTGCTTTACAGCCCTTTCTAAGCAGTTTACAGAGTCAGCATATTGCCCCCAACAATCTGGGTCTTCATTTTACCCACCTCGGAAGAATGGAAGGCTGAGTCAGCCTTGAGCCTGGTGAAATTCGAATTGCCAAATTGCAGGCAGCTGCAGTCAGCAGAAGCAGCCTGCAGTACTGCACTCTAACCACTGCGCCACTGCAACTTCATCTTACTTTCAGGTCCATTATTTTCTCTGCTCTCCCATCTTCTTGGATGTACATTGAGGGATAAAATGTCCCTTCTTGTTCATATTTCTAACATACATTTAAGTTACCTTTATACATTCTAGACCAGGGGTGTCAAACTGGATTTCATTGAGGGCTGCATCAGTGTTGTATTTGACCTCGGGCAGCGGGGTGGTGGTGGTCAGTTATACGTCACTCATGTCAAGGTGACCCTGTGGGTCAGATCTAAGTATCCCATGAGCCGGAGCCTTGATTCAATATTTCAATTCCCTTTAAAGGATCCTTCAAAACCAGCTCCAAGTCATTTTCTCCCACAATCCTTTTGTCTTGTTTTATATCTTTATTTAGTATTTCAAGAACCAAAATAAACAGAAGAGGGGGACACTAGGGCAGTCCTATCTTATTCCTTTTTGTATTTCACATGGATATGCTGGTTTTCTATTATCAATAATTTTGTGCTTTCAGTGAAGTATAAATATATTTTATCCATTTTATTCTTTTCCACATTCAGTGAAATGTAACTTCTGAAGATATGATGTCCCCAATTAAACAAGCCCTTAGATAATTAGCAGGTTCAATTATTGCCAGAACATCGATTTCAAAACAGAGATGCAGAGAATTTAAAAGGACACAATTTGAACTGGGTCATTAAAGGTAAAGGCTTCCCTGTTCAATCAGGGCCAGTTCAAGGGTGCGGTGTTAATCTCTTTTTCTTGGCCGAAGGAACCAGCGCTATTGGAAGACGTTTTCCATGGTCATGCGGCCAGCATGGCTATATGCCAAAGGTGCATGGAAAACTGTTACCTTCCCATCAAAGTGGTACTTATTAACCTACTTGTATTTGCATGCTTTCAAACTGCTAGGTAAGCAGGAACGGGCGTAAAGAACAAGAGTTCATCCTGTTGTGTGGTGCTTGGGTCTTGAACCCGGGTTGTCAGATTTCCAGCTGACAAGCTCAGCGTTTTAATCATTGCGCCATTGCGCCCCTTCACTAGGTCACTAAGCTGCCTACATCACTTTGTAGAATTGCCTACATGTAATTCCATCTCAATCCTCTTTGTTGGATTCTGAGTCTGATCTTAGCACTTAAACTGAATATTGGGATGATCTGATTTGAAGAAAAGTTTATACCTAAATAAAGTATAACTATGCTGTAAAGTTTAAACTTTACTGTTCTCTTTTCTGATGTAAAGTTGGTTTTTAATTTAGAATATATAGCAAATCTCTATACAGAATATGATCAAAAGTATAAATTCAACTCATTTCTGCAGTTCAGTCATTTTGAGAATGTTTAATGAAATATTTTGATTGTAATGGGCTAGAATAATTAATCTTGTTCTTCTGTCACCAATGTTGGAATCTTTTAATGGAATCCATCAGTTCCCTCATTTCTTTTGAGTATTTTCGTTCTGGCTTTTATGGAGTCTTCACTTAGGGAGAAATTATTTCTTTCGACACTATTTTATTCTAAAATAATAATATTGTTTTAAAATGTCTATGAATTCTGCTACTGAGTTTTTTAAAAGTTAAAAATGGTTAATTATTTTTCAGTGGCATGACTAATCGCCATCAACATAATTTAGATTTAAATTTAATCTTTTAAAGTTACATTGAGTGAATCTGTACCTCTTGTTCTCCAGCACTGAACTCAACATGTGTGTCTTTGTAATATATTAGTATTTAGCAAGTTGGAACCAAACTGTATTCTGCCTGAACCCATAAAAACCATGCTATCAGAATCGGTAGAACAAAACTCTGGCAATTTGTTTTTTTTCATATAATTTTATTAAGGATTTTAATTACAATAGTACAGTCTAATAAAAACTAAAAGAAACAGAATAAAATGAAAGAGTGACGGGTGCAAAAGAGAAGGAAAAATAATAAAAAGAAAGAAAAATGAAAAGTAAAAATATAGTGAAGAAATATAGAAAATAAATATATAAAGAAGTGACTTTCAACCTTCATCACAACATGCCTAAACAATTTTTGTAGCTCTTCACCTCCTCTTAGTTTTATAACCAAGAATATCTTCATCCCCTACCTGGTGATTTGTAAGTATGTGTCCTTGGAGTTTGTAAGGGATAAAAAGGAAAATGAACATTGAAAAAAAAACCCATTTTGGAAGTTATATTTCAGGGATGTAACAAGTGCTTTAAACCTCTGTAAGAATTAAAGTACTCATTTTGCCAATTTATCACACACCATCACCACCACCCAAGGAGGGACATGTTGGCTCAGTAGCTAGGACGCTGAGCTTGTTGATCAGAAAGGTGGGCAGTTGGGCAGTTTGGCGGTTTGAATCCCTAGCACCACATAACAGAGTGAGCTCCTGTTACTTGTCCCAGCTTCTGCCAATCTAGCAGTTCGAAAACATGTAAAAATGCAAGTAGAAAAATAGGGACCACCTTTGGTGGGTAGGTAACAGCGTTCCTTGCGCCTTCGGCATTTAATCATGCCAGCCACATGACCGCAGAGATGTCTTCGGACAGTGCTGGCTCTTCGGCTTTGAAACGGAGATGAACACCGCCCTTTAGAGTCAGGAATGACTAGAACATATGTGCAAGGGGAACCTTTACCTTTTACCACCACCCAAAGTGCAGAAAGAAATGGAAAAATATTGACTGAGGGCTATTGGTGAAGTGCTGGAAGTACATACCTCAGAGTACCATCCCTGATTTGGAGGTATTCTTATTCTTTCTCTCCTTCTCATCTTAACAAAACATAACAAACTAGAAAGTGGGCAAGGTGCCATTGCCAATGGATCTCAAAATTAATATAGATGCAAAGCAAATATTAAATGAGAGCTTACAACAATGATCCATTGTATCCATGTAAATTTTGAGATTTATTGGCAATGGCACCTTGCCCTTTTTCTGTTTTGTTTTGTTTTGTAAGATGAGAGGGAGAGAAAAAATAAGATTTGTGTTCTACCAACCCTCAAACCTACCCATCCATGCTCTTGGCAAACATCTTTGTCAGGTGTTTTTGTTTTTTGTTTTGGTAAGATCAAGACACTCTTGACTCCAGATAATTCCAGGATAACCCCTGCAGTTTTCTTGGATGTGGTTTACCATTGCCTCCTTCCTAAGGTTGAAAGAAAGTGACTGGCCCAAGGCCATCCAGCTGGCTTTGTGCTTAAGATAGGATAGATTTCCCATGCCTTAACCGCTACATCAGGCTGGCTTTCTTGTCTTGTTTATTCATTATTTTTTAATGTAAGATATTATCAGTTGGTTCATTTGTCCATTAGACACTGAAGCTAAATTCTATATTGTGGTAGGTCTAGAACAGTGGTCACTGACTGGTGGTCCATGAGCCACTAGTGGGCTGTGAGAAAATTTTGGTGGTCCACAGAAAAATTATTTGCATTTTTTATATTGCACTAAATCAGTGGTCCTCAAACTATGGCCCCTGGGCTGGATACATGCAATGAATGTTTGTGTTGCTGCAGAGAGTCTCCCCCTTCTAGGTCTTTTTGTACGGGTCAGAGGGGGGCAGAAATTCCGACTTGGGGTGTGCTTCAGTCTCCTGGTGTGGGGATTTTGGCGAAGCCGTATTTCAGAGGGCCTTGTTCCAGTGGGACTGCATCATGGCCTGGAACTGGCTGGCCATCTCAGCCCACTGAACCTCCAGGTGCCGGTACCTGGCCTTGCACTCGCGCAGATCTTCCCTCTGCTTTGAAGCCTATGCTCATAGTCCTCAGTGAGGTGTTCTACTGAGCCTCCTTTTCAGTCAGACCCAATTTGAAGTGAGCCAGCTGTTTTGCCAACTCTTTCTCATGGTGACTGTTTGCTCCAACAATTGCTTCTTGTTGGGGCCCTAAGGAACCTGGGTGGGCAGGCAAGGAGTGGCTGGGAGGGGAGGGGGGAATAGAGGCCCACAAGGCATCCTCGAATGATGTTGAGTTGGCCACACCCACCCTGTCACATGACCACCTAGCCATGCCTACCCAGTCATTAGACAGATCATATTAGTGGTCCGCGGGATTTAAAATTATGAATTTAGTGGTCCCTGAGGTCCAAAAAATTGGTGATTCCTGGCCTAGAAGACCAGAATACCAAGTATTTGAAATGGGAGAATACCAACCTTCATGTCTTAAGCCCTACAACAAATAAACACAGATTGTGTTTTTATCTTTTTATCAGGGAATGCCACCAAGAAGATGGAAGGCAAAAGCAAACCATCTGAGCTGCCCCAGTCCTCAAGCATTTGCCTTTTCTCCTCTCTCTGTGCAGAGAACTGTTCTCCAGGACGTGTGGAGATCAAGCTTTGAACAATCTAAGAGAGAAGCTCATGCACTGCAGCAGCTGGTACAAAGGAATATCAATTTCACATACCAGGAATTTTGGCCTATGGTTTGGAGCCGTTTACCTTGAGTTTGTATCTATTTTTTGCCCATGTATTATTGAGGCTGAAATTTAAGTAGTCATTGACAGGTAGGACATTGTAGCAGACAATTTTGTGTACTGTGCTTAGATGTGAATTGTAAAAGTGCTGGCACCATTATAGAGAGAAGGGATCCCTTGGGTGCAAATGCTTTGGCAGTATTAAAAGGCGATAAGCTTCCATACCCAAAAAGTGTCTTTCTGTCGATTACATTTTGTCCACAAACAAGCAGCTACTCACTCGCACGGAAAGGCAGAGTACCTGCTACTGGTCACTCTCATTGGAAAGCCCTTAGAGAAAGAGGGGGGGGGGGTTGCATTTCTGCTGCATCTCTCTATATTGCCAACTTTCTCAACATCAGCAGTTTTAGTTAAAACTTGGCAGCTTGAAATTTCCTGACATAGTGTATGGATGTAAAATGCATTAGCGTTTGGCACTCGTATGCTGACATAAAAATAAATATTCTAAATATCCTGGTTTGCCCATCACCCATTTTCAAAACCAGGAACATTAAAAGCTATGTCACAAAAAGAAGTGCCACAGTCCAAAACATTAGGAATACCTCCCCATTACTTTCTCCAAGCATCAGCATCTTTACAGTGCTACTGCATTGACAATGTATTGCAATGCCATCCTGCTTAATTCACCAAGATCTGTTCTTAGTCAAGTCTATGCAGGATTTCAGGATTCCACATGTCAACATAAGACATTCAGTAATTGCTTGTTAATTGAAAGAGTACTTATGTCTTACCATAGCAGCTTCGATCTTCGGCAACAGAGCAAGGATGAAGGTGACACTGTGCATTTCTGTCCTTAAAGTGCCCTGCTGGTTTTCCAGAGGAGGGGAGGCAGTGGTCACCTGTGGGTATTCTCAAAGCCTGATTGGTCCAAAGACTGAGAGCAAAGCCTTAAATACTGGTGCCTTCCAAACCTGGCCCAGATTGTCTGAGTCTTTTTTGTATTTGTATTTGTATTTATTAATGCTTATAGGCCGCCCTTTTCCCTGAGGGGACTCAGGGCGGCTTACATAAAATAAGGGGGGGGGGTATACAGACAATAGACACAACAATACATAGAAGTAAAATAGTAAGCAACATTCATTCATCATTCGGGTGGGGACAAGTATTTTGGTCCAAGTATTGTTTGAGAATTCCATAGGTAGGATTTATTGTTGTTGCAATCTGGTTTCTATTTGGCTTCATTGGGCACTTTAAAAGTTTTTATAAATTCTAAATTGTGCAGCTGCAGCCCCAAGGGACAGATCTCTGCCTTGGGCGGTTGGGGAGGGCCCTGTGGGGCAGTTGACTCCCCCCCGTGGGCCCGGAACCTCAGCCCTATCCCCGGGATCGCGGGGGTGCCAACTCCAGTCTTCAGCTGCTTGAGGAGCAGCTTTCCTTGCAAGGATAGGCGGCAGCAGTGGCTTTGGTGCCGCGTGGAGCACACAAGCCGCCCGCGGAACAGCTGATCGCTCCGGGCGGCTGCCGCTCCATCAATATTTATCTTGCTGCTGAGGGGGATGAACGGGGGTGAGGAGAGCGTGCCTGGGTGCCACATGGCTCTCCCCAACTCTGATTAGTGCAGTGCCGGTTCCTGGAAGCCCGGCTGAGCCGCTTGATCTAGTTGCCGGCCTTTTTGCCCGCGCACGGAGTTCAGGTGGCCATTTTGGAGGTCGCCACGTGCGCGGGGCCTTTACTTCAGCCTACTTTGTGGGTGAGGCCTGGCAAGGGACTTTTTGGCCTAGTTCCCCCACAGGCCTTTAGGCCCTGGTCCCAGTGGGACCTTTGGAGGCCTGTGTCCTGCTGCCTTTGTTGGACACGTGAGTGGGCTATGGACGAGGGAGCGGAGATTCCCCAGGGCCAGGTGGTGGGCTCGATTAGGGGCAAGGAAGCCCTAGAGCAGGAGGTGGGGCGGGGGGTTCCCCCGTGATCCTTGGCTGCCCAGCGCCCTTCTAGGTCCTCCACCAGCCAGGTGGCATAGGGCGATTGAGAAGACGTTTGCCAAGGCAGAAAGGCAGGCCCAGTCAGCCAGGCCTTCATCCCGAGACAGGTCCAGGTCCCCCCTCGGGCCTATTTCCAGCAGGTCTTCCCCTAGGGGGTTTAGCCCTGCTTCTTCCTCGAGCTCCCCCGACAGGCTTCGGGCCTATTCCAGGAGGAGGAGTTCCCCTTCCCCTTCAGGTGATCCTTTGGAGGGTACGTCTAGGGGTACCTCTCGCAGGTTGGCGCCTCAGGGGCCTAGTTCTGCTTATGGGGATGTAGAGGATTTGGATAACCTCCCTGAAGGGATTAAAAGGCTTATTTCTGCAGCCATCTCACGGGGCATTGCCCAGCGGAACAAGGGCTCCCTTTCTCCCAGGCATGGGGGGCTAGGCAGGTCCCAGTATCGGGTGTCCTCTCCTTCCATGGTTAGCGAAGCTTCAATCTTGGGAGGGGGGGAGGAACCTCCAGGACATGGGCTTCTCAGATGATGAGAATGCGGGTCTTCCAGACGAGCCCTCTTCTAAGGGCCTCTTTGTTCCAGCCATGTTCAAGATTCTCTTGGACAAGGCAAGGCAGACCACCAAGGTAGGAATGGGGGATCCTTCAGTGCCCCCCCCCAGGGATCCTGACATGGCCATGTTCTCTGCCATGGCCACTAACAAGGAGGAGGGTCCAGCTCCTCCCCTGTTTCTGGAGGTCTTGACCAATCAGTGGGCTCGCCCCTCCAATTTTTCGGCTCCTGGGAGTAATGACTGCCGGCACTATAACGTGGAGCAAACCTTTGCTCAAGCCATTCAGCTGCCAGCCATTGACACCCCGGTGGCCGCCCTTGTTTCCTCCTTTCCGGTGGTATTGGGCGACGCGGCAAATAAGATGAAGCCAGAGGATAAGCGTGCAGAGCTTACCTTGCAGAAGAATTTTAATGCCACAGCATGGGCTATCAAGTCCGCGGCCTCGGCCTCCTTCTTTAACTGCGCTACTGTCATGTGGCTTAAGAAGCTCCAGGAGCACATTCCCATTCAGGACGAGCGGGCTCCACCAGGATCTCTTTAAGATCATGGCGGCCTGCCAATTCTCAGCTGATGCAACCCTGGACACGGTCAAGTTTGCTTCCAGTGCCTTGGCCACCTCTGTCACCTCTCGTAGGCTCCTTTGGCTGCGTCACTGGCAGATGGATAACAAGGCAAAATGGGATTTGGCGGCCACCCCCTTCAAGGGGCCCAATCTTTTCGGGGAGGCCCTTGTCCCCATCCTAGTAGAGGATAAGGACAAGAAGAAGGTTCTTTCTTCTAATGCTAAGAAGCCCGAGACTAAGTCACGCCCTTTCCGTAGACAAAGGTATAGGTTTGCGGATTACGGCTATAACCAGCGTTTTTCTTCTTTCTAATCTGATAGGCAGTTCCCCGGGTCATCCTTTCAGGACAGGAATAGTTTTCAGAAACAGTCCAGGTGGCCCTTTCGTGGAGGAGGAGGCCGTCCCTATCGCTGGGGGAAGTGCCTCGAACCCGAGTCGTCCCATTGGCGGCCGCCTCTCCCTCTATACGGATCAATGGGACGAAATCACGTTGGATACTTGGGTCCAAGCCACGGTTCGTCACGGTCTCAGGTTAGAGTTTCTCTCCACCCCTCCAAACCTCTTCAGGTCGTTCCCTCCGTCTCAGAGCCGGGAGCGGCGATTGCCCACCTTCTCGACATTCGGGCGGTGGAGGCAGTTCCTCTAGGGGAACGAGGCCTGGGCCACTACTCCAATCTATTCGTGGTTCCGAAGAGCACGGGGGGCGGGAGGGCGATTCTAGACCTCAAGCGCCTGAACAGGTTCCTGGTGTACAGGCGTTTCAAAATGTCCTCCCTCAAATCTATCCTTCAGGGCATCAGGAAAGGGGACTTCCTGGCCTCCGTGGACCTCACGGAGGCCTATCTTCACATACCTATTCTGCCCGTTCACCGCCGGTTCCTGAGGTTCTCGCATGGGGCCCGCCACTACTAGTACAGGGCTCTTCTTTTCGGGCTGGCCTCGGCTCCCCGGACCTTCATGAAGGTTCTGGCGGCCCACCTGCGCACTATCCCAGTGTGTCTCCAATGTTATTTGGACGATGTCTTGGTTCAGACGGGGTCTCTCCCTCAGGCCATCTCGGACCTTCGGCTCACCATTCGGAGCCTTCAGCGTCTGGGCTTTTCGGTGAACTTTGCCAAAAGCCATCTTTCCCCTCCACGCGTATTCTCCACCTGGGGACTGTCATAGACTCCATGTCGGGGGTGGTGAGTCTGTCCCAGTAAAGTCAGAGCAGCCTTCGTCAACTGGCAGAAAGCGTTCGCTGAAGGCGGTTTGCTTCCATCCTCTCTCTATCACAGTTATTGGGCAAGATGGTCTCTTGCATCGGGATTGTCCCATTGGCCAGGCTTCACCTTCGGCCTCTTCAGTGGGAGCTCATCCCCTTTCAGAGGGGGCGGTTGAGCAATTCTCTTCGGACCCTCCATCTCCCGGCGGGGGTCCGGGTCTCTCTGGCGTCATGGCTTTCCCCGGCCATTCAGCGGGGCTGCTGCTTCTGGGAACTGGACAGGGTGACGGTCACCACAGATGCGAGTCTGTTCGGGTGGGGGGCCCTGGTGGGTTCTCGGATGGCTCAGGGCAGGTTGACAGCCTCGGACCTCCGCCACAACATAAATTGGCTGGAGCTGAAGGCCGCACTCCTGGCTCTGCATCACTTTCAGTCCTCGGTGGAGGGGCATCACGTGCTTCTCCTGACAGACAATGTGGCCATCAAGGCCCACATCAATCGTCAAGGGGGGACCCACTCGTGGGCCCTCTGGCTGGAGGCTCTGCGACTGGGCGCCTGAGCGGAGGGACACCTGCTGTTCTTGGTGTTGGAACACATTTTCGGGCTATCCAACGTCCAGGTGGGCGACTCTGGACAATGGCGAGTGGCAGCTCCACCCGTCGCTGTTTCGGCGGATCTGTCAGAGGTTTGAAACTCCTCTGGTGGATCTATTTGCATCGCCCGCAAACTCCCAACTTCCTCGGTTTTTCACCCGTTTCCAGTCCAGGTCAGCAGAGGGCATGGACGCCCTCAAGAGCCGGTGGCCCCCGGGCCTTCTCTATGCATTCCCTCCCATTCCCCTCATCCCGGGGACTGTCAGGAAGGTGGTGGCGGAGAGGGCCCTGGTCATTGTGGTGGCCCCCTATTGGCCCAGGAGACCCTGGTTCGCGGACCTGGTCCAGCTGTCGGTGGCCCCTCCGTGGAGGATTCCACGGGGGGAGGTGGTCTTGCTGCAGGGGGCTCTGGTTCACCTGGAGCCCCAGTGGCTCCATCTGACCGCCTGGCTCTTGAACAGTGGCTTCTAAGGGGGGCTAATCTGTCCTCCGGGGTCATTTGTACCATCGAGGCGTCTCGGTGTCCATTGATGACCCGCATTTACAATTCCACCTGGACGGCCTTTGTCCGGTGGTGCTCTCCTTTGGGCATTTCTCACGATAGGGCCACCATTACTAACGTCTTGCATTTCCTTCAGAAGGACCTTGAAAGCGGACTTTCGCAGAATACTTTGCGCCGCCAGGTGGCGACTTTGTCTTCGATCCTTCTTCCCTCTCCCATGTTTCCCTGATCAAGCGTTTTCTGAAGGGGGCGGCTAATCTCAGGCCTCCTCCCATCCACAGGTTCCCCACGTGGGATCTTTCCCTGGTGCTCAGGGCCTTGACAGGGGCCCCGTTCGAACCTCTCCAGTCTGTTCATCTATGGTTCTTGTCTCTGAAGGTGGCCTTCCTGGTCATTATACTCCTATATGTCCCCCTGAGTTTAATGAAGTGTATTCCCAGCAGCTGAGTCAAAAATTGCACACTTACATGCACTTCTTCCTGTTAGGTAATTCATTTCTGAAATGAGCATACTCAAGTGTATCTAATTCTGAGTAAAATAGAGCTATTTCTTCATTATTATTTTTATTAAAGATACATATAGCATTAAATTGTACGAAGCTTAAATGCATGCAAGTAACTTCCAATACTTGAAGGTATTCATACACTAGAAGGTATCTTCAGTTTTCTTCAACTTGTTGCCCTCCATCTTTTTAACAAATATTGTTATGACTTGTATATATTAAAATAGAAGAAAAAGAAGAAGTAATAAAAGAAAAAAATTCACACGCTCTAAAAGGAAAGTAAAACAAAATGCATCACAGCATATCTGTATAATACAATTCCATTCTAAGTGAATTACCTTTTTAAAAACAAATTGAATTATGACTGAATGTCTTGAAATCATATTGATCCATTTTTCCATTAAGAGCTGGTTCAAAGGCTAAAACTGAACACATTTCTTAAGTCCAAGATTTTATAATAGGTGCTGTAATTTATTCCAACCATGCATTGCTTTTCCTTGTGCCTAAAGTCTGATGCAGCCAAAATTCTAATAGACTGACAAATTCAAATGTTCCAGGATATTGTTTAATATTACATTTATATCTTTAAAATAATTCTCTTTTTGGTAAATGAGTCCCTGTGGATTTTACACCACTAGTCGTTGCCAACTATAGGGGGCATGCTCATCTCCATTCAAAGCCATTGAGCCAACGCTGTCCGAAGATATTTTTGCCATCATGAGGCCAGTATGACATCACAGAGGGCTGTTAACTTTGTATGGCAGTGGTACCTATTTATCTACTCCCAATTGCGTGCTTTTGAACTGCTAGATTGGCAGGCGTTGAGGCAAGGATGGGAACTCAACCCATTGCATAGTGCTTGGGTCTTGAACCTGGGCGGCAGGCTTTTCCAGTCAACTAGCCCAGAGTCTTAGCTGCTGAGCTATCACACCACCCCTCTTTTCAGTACCATATTCAAATGTTAAATCAACAATGGATAGCCTAAAACAGGGTTTTCTTCAATCCCCAGGCTGAGGCCCATTCAGAACTGGGCCGTGGAAGTGATGGGTGAGCGCGCATGCAACTCCACTTACATACACAGCAGCAGTGGTGGGATTCAAATAATTTAACAACTGGTCCTCTGCCCTAATGACCAGCTGGGTAGGTGTGGCTTGGTAGTCTTGTGACTGGGTGGGTGTGGCCAACTCAGTGTCACTCAGGTCAATGGGCGCTTCCCCTTAGCTGTTACAATGTAATAAGGGTTAACCAAAGAGGCAATTTCTGTAAGCAGGGCAATAAAGATTAGGCTAGAAACAACACCAGAATGTTTTCTTCCTGCCTTCCGTACAGGATTAGCCCTGTAAAGTGGGGGAAAAACAAAAGGAGATTTCTTCCAACAACCGGTTCTCCGAACTGCTTAGAAAGTCACCAACCGGTTCTCCTGAATAGGTGCGAACTGGCTGAATCCCACCACTGCACAGCAGGCAGGCAAGCGTGCACTCACATTTGTGTGAGAGGTGTATGCATGTGCCTGTCACTTGTTCAAATGGAGCTGCTTGTACATGTGTCCGTTCCCCTCTCCCCCTGCTGGTCCGCAAAGAGAAGTTGGAGACCGTTGGATGAAAAGATAGCTCAAACCATATGTGTTAAAATTCTTTTGAATTTATTTCATTGATTAATTTTAGTCCTTTGAAAACTTAGCAAGTGCTTGGTTTTAACTTTAGTTAACATTATTTTCTAGCTTTAACAAGAAGATATATGGGAAGTTCTTTGGAATGAAGGTTTCATTGTGATTCTGAGCATTTTAGGTAACACTAATTTAAAAATTGTTGGTAAACGTTTGGCTTGTTTCAGAGAAAACAGGCAAAAAAGTAATTAATACTTCAGAACAATTAATTGTTAAAGAGTCTGTTAAAGATCTGTTAAAGTTTCTGAGTGAATAGAATCAAAAATGCTCAGTAGCAAGGTACCCAATTAAAACATTTCTTGATTTTGTAATTTGCCATTGGTAGAATCCTTCAGGATTGTGGCAATGCAGGTAGTCCTTGACTTATGACAGTTTGTTTAGTGACCGTTTGAATGGTACTAAACGGTAAAACGGTACTGAAAAAAGTGACTTATGACCATTGTGGTATCCCCATGATCATATGATTTACACACATGATTTACTGTGTGTTTGACAACTGGTTCATATTTATGATGGTTGCAGTGTCCCAGGGTCTTTTACATTAATGAAAAAATCACGTTCATTGTTATAAGTTGAAAATAAGTGCAGGTAGCTCTCAACTTGGTGACCTTTCAAAGTTACAACAGCACTGAAAAATGTGACTTTGGGCTCAGTTGTGGTTGTAAGTCAAGAAACCTGTATTTGATTGTTAAACAAATCTGAGATTTCTAAATTATTAATCATGTTTAAAGAGTGTTGGTGGAGCTTAAATAGATAGCTCAATTATAGATACATATTGAAAATTCAAAGAACATTGCAATAAAGAGCTGGAATATCCTATTTGATCGAACCAGTTTTTAGATTTCAAAGAATGCTAGGCAAGCATCTATGAACTCAAGGTGGGATTAATTCTTGGTCACCCCAGAAGTGCTGAATTTCATTTTCCATCTTTATAACAAAAGCTGCCTTTGGCAAATTCTAATAGCTGTTGTGCAATAATAAATCATAGTATGCTAATCGGAGCATAGGTGCTCATACTGGTAAAATATGTATTGCTTCCAAACCCTATGACTTCATCTAGGGAAAGAACTATATAAGCCCCTAAAACTAAAATATTTGCTGTTAGTAGATACATAACTGACCAATTACATAAACTCAAAAGGATTTAAAATTAATTATAACACTTTTGAAAGAAAAGCTAGATTTAATTCTAGAGTACACATTTCTTTTTTTTTAAATTCATGGGCACACAATAAACAGATTTTCCCCACAAACCCTATTAAATTCATGACATAAAATTTGGAACATTGTATTTTTAAAAATGCATAGTCACTGCCTTTGTTTCAATCCAAACTAATTAGTTCATGCTGGACAATTAACTTCCGATAGCACAAATGGAGAGAGACACACAGAGTCATGGTCTGTGCAACAGCTATGGAAAAATTTTCTACCTGCTACAAATAAAACCATCTGTTGTTTTCATTCTTTTTAAATCTCTCCCCACCCTGTTTTGGAGAGATTTTTTTTTTTTAAATTGATCCACAGTGTCACAATGCATGTTGGTAATGCTGTAAATAAACTTAAAAGGGTTATTCATCTCACCCTTCTGCCCAGTGGTAGATTTCAAATTTTTTTAGAACCTCTTCTGTAGGTGTGGCCTGCTTTGTGGGAGTGGATTGTCGGCCATGTGACTGGGTGGGAGTGGCTTGCCGGCCATGTGACTGGGTGGGCGTGGCCAACTTGTAAAATGTGGTGAAACTCACTTAACAACACTCTTGCTTAGCAACCAAAATGTTGGCTCAGGAACTCTGGCATTGAAGCACGCAAGTCTTAAAGCTGTCAAGTTACAAGACCCTTGCAGCCCTAAGCCTTTAGGAAAAAACACCCCAGGGGTGTTCAAACTTTTTTTTCTTTAGTTTTTTTTAAAAAATATTCAAAAGTTTTATTTCTTTTAAAACACAAATATTTCAACATTCCTCAATCAGTAAAACATCGAAGTACAATTTTTTTTGTATGCCCCTCCCTCCCTCCCTCCCCCCCAACTCCCCTCCTCCCCCCCCCGACTTCCCAGAACCTGTACACGGTATGGATTTTTAACAAACAGTCTAAAATCTATTGAGAAAAAAGAAACAAAGAAATTAATGACATTCTGCATTGACCTTAGCTTCTTCTTGCTGAGCTAACTTTAAACAATTTAAATCATTTCTGATCTTAAGCATAGGCTAACTGGAATTTCTTGGTCCCGTATTTATTTTGTATATAGTCAATCCATTTTTTCCAGTCTCGTTTATATCTCTCATTTGAATGATCTTTAAGATATGCTGATATTTTAGCCATCTCGGCTAAATTTGTGACTTTCAATGTCCATTCTTGAGTTGTAGGTAAGTCTTCCTTCTTCCAGTATTGCGCCACCAACAGTCTTGCTGCCGTTATTAGATGCAGAATCAAGTTAGTCTCTACCACTGTAAAGTCAGTACATATACCTAATAAAAATAACTGAGGAGTAAACTTTATCCTTCTTTTAAAGATATTTTGCATAATCCACCATATTTTTATCCAGAATGCCTTAACCTTTTGGCAGGTCCACCATATATGATAATATGTAGCCTTGAGAGAACCACACCTCCAACATTTAGGCTGTACATTCGGATACATAGAAGCCAACTTTTTAGGATCTAAATGCCATACTGCTGCTATCCTGCCCAGCAAAGATAAGTGCAATTTCTCCCATTTTTTCATCTCTATCTGTATACTATGCCAAAGTGGTTCATAATTATGCTTATATAATTTCCCGTTTGAGGTTACAATATTGACTCCAAGATATTTAACTTTTTTGACCAGTTCACAACCTAGTGTCCCTCCTAGTTCTTCCTTTTGTTTAGTATTCATATTTATAGCTAATATTTTAGTTTTTCCTAAATTTATTTTAAAACCAGATACTTGACCATATTGATTAATCGTATTCATTAAAACCCTACTGGATTCCTGCGGTTGTTCCAATATTATGACCAGATCATCCGCAAAAGCGCGCACTCTGTATTCTTGCTGCCTAATCTTAATCCCTTTTAGACCATCCAAACCCCGTATTTTATTCAGCAATACTTCCAAAGTTATAATAAACAATAGCGGGGACAAAGGACAGCCCTGTCTTGTACCTTTTCCAATTTGAAAGGAGTCTGTTAAACTTCCATTGACTATAATTTGTGCTGTTTGCTGTTGATATATTGCTTTAATTGACTGTAAAAAATTATCTCCTATCTGCATTTTTTGCAGTATCTTCAACAGAAATTGCCAGTTAACTCGATCAAAGGCCTTCTCAGCATCCAGGAATATGAACGCAGCAGAGAAATATTCTAATGCATTAATAACTAATCTGACATTACTTTTTATCCGTCTCCCCTGTATAAAACCTGTTTGGTCAGTGTGTATCAATTGTTGAATGACCAGCATTAACCTATTTGCTAGTATTTTAGTAAAGATTTTATAATCTACATTAAGTAATGAGATAGGTCTATAATTTTTTGGTTGGATAGTATCTTGATCTTCTTTGGGTATCAAAGATATGAACGCTGTCTTCCAAGATGGAGGGACTTTACCTTCCATTTGAATCTTATTAAATAATTCTCTAAGAGGTTCTACCATTTCTAACTGTAAATTTTTATAGTAAACCGCTGTCAAACCATCTGTGCCTGGTGCTTTCCCTAACTTTAATTGCTTAATTACCTGCAAGATTTCCCCCGAGGTTATTGATTGATTCAATTTTTGCCTGTGCTCTTCTCTAACTGAAGGTATTTTCTCTTTATCTAAATATTTGTCTATATCTAGACCATTAATTTTATCCCCTTTATACAATTCTGTAAAAAATTCCCGAAATATCTTTTGAATCTCTTCCTGTTGAAACACCTCCTTCCCTCTGTAAATCAGTTTAGATATATTTCGAGTTTTCCTTTTTTTCCTAATCTGATAAGCTATTTCTGCCAGGTTTGTTTGCGTTACAAAAGGTATTGTGTTTTGCATATAATAAATTAGTAGCTACCTGGTCAGAGATCAGCATGTCAAATTGAGATTTTAATATGGTGATAGCTTCCTTAACCTTTGTATCGCCTGGATTCATTGTTAACTCCAACTCTTTTCTCTTAATTTCCTCTTCCAGTTCTGTTCGTTTTAACCCTTGTTTATATCTATGTGTTTTATTTATATTCATCAGCACTCCTCTCATATACGCTTTGCTTGCATCCCATACGAATTCCATAGATATACCCTTATTCATATTCAAAACGAAATATTCAGATAACAATTTTTTACAATCATTAATATACTTTTCATATCTAAATAAGTTTTCATTCAATCTCCAAGACCTTCTTGCCTGCACTACCCTTCCCAACTCCATCCAAACTGGGTTATGGTCCGAAAGGACCCTAGCTGCAATCTTTGTCTTCCTGACCCTAGAAAGCAAATCATTAGTGGTTAGTATAAAATCCATCCTTGAAAAGGATTGATGCCTATCAGAGAAGAAAGTGAAATCATGTTCCTCTGCATTTCTTTCTCGCCAAATATCTCTCAATTCAAAGTCATCCATGATGTCAAAAAAAGGTTTGGGTGACTTTGCTCGCATCTTAGTATTTGGGCGAGAAGTCTTCTTATCTCTCTTAGTATCTATTACTCCATTCCAATCACCCAGTAGTATACAGGAACTATAGTCCCACTGTACTAATTTAGCATGAAGATTTCTATAGAATCTATCTTGCTGTTGATTAGGGGCATAAATTCCCAAAAGTAATGTCTTTTTCCCTTCTAGGATTAAGTCTAAAGCAATATATCTTCCGAAGGGATCTGCTTCAATTAATTCAGCTTTCATGTCTTTTCTTAAATATACAACTATACCATTCTTCTTTTCCATAGCAGAAGCTACAAAATGTTGACCAAGTTTTGGGTTAATCAAATATTTTTGATCAGTTGATTTGATATGAGTTTCTTGCAAACAAATTATGTCATTCTTAAACTGTTTGAGATAGTGAAATATTTTCTTTCTCTTCTGTGGGGAATTCAGTCCATTGACATTCCATGTTAAAATCTTAGTTGTCATCTTTGGTTGGCTGAAGCATTTTTAGAGCTTCCTGCATGGCCTGTTTAACCTTAGGTCTAGCTCCTCCCACTGCTTCCAGACTTGTTATTGTAGCTCCTTGATCGATGGCCGGTGATTGTTGATGTTGTTGCTTTTTAGCTTGTTTCTCCATTCGTCTAGTAATCATGCGTCTAGGTCTTTGTTCCATAACACCTTGCGCTTCTAGAAGAGAGAGATGCTCCATCTTATCTAGTGGTTGTGTAATTTGCTGTCTGTCCTGTCCTTCTTGTGGTCTTTCTCCAGGTCCAGATGATGCAGGATATCCAGCCTTCAAAATATTATGATAAAAATCTTGGGCTTTCCACACAGAGTTGAGGCGATATCTTTGCCTATCAAATGTAAATATAATGCCAAATGGTACGTCCCATCTATACTGTATCTGACGATTTCTGAGTTCTTCGACTAAAAAAGCATAGTCTC
Source organism: Thamnophis sirtalis (assembly GCF_051295495.1). Taxonomy (NCBI): domain Eukaryota; kingdom Metazoa; phylum Chordata; class Lepidosauria; order Squamata; family Natricidae; genus Thamnophis; species Thamnophis sirtalis. The sequence goes on along the minus strand of NW_028261385.1, from coordinate 97,366,478 downwards.
TTCTGGCTCTTAACATTTGAGGTGGTATCTCTTTCAAAACAATCAGGTCCTGACCGCCAATTTGAAGCTTAGTGTTATAAGACTCTTGTAGTACCATATTTCTAAGCTCTCTTGTAGTGAAGTATATAACGATGTCTCGAGGAAGCTGCTTCTGCTTTGCCACCCAAGAGTTAACGCGATAAACTTTGTCAATTTGCCAGTCAAGATTGGTCCCTGGTCTTCCCACCAAGCGGTCAAAGGCTTCTGATAGGATCTGTTTCAGGTTCTCCTGTTTCTCCTCACGCAGCCCCCTTACTCTTAATGCGAACTCCATTTGTCTATACTGTATCATAATAATTTCTTTTTCAGCATTTTCCACTTTTTGTTCCACCGCCTCTGTTTTCAATGTCAAGTTGGTATTGGCCTCATTAAGATCCTCTAGACTATCTTCAATTCCGGAAACATGTTCTGTCAATACAGTTACAAGTCTCAGCATTTCATCTTTAATTTTAACAACCCTGGCATCGATTTTCTCATACAACTCCTGTTTAAGTCCTTTTATTTCATCTTTAATTTCCTCTTTTATTTCTTTTATTTCCTCTTTTCTCTCCTGTTTTATCTCCTGTTTTATCTCCTCTTTAAAATCTCTAAGTTTATCTTCCATTTTAATTGTCTTTGTGTTAAGAGCCCTGCTTAGTTCATTCAAGAAGAATTCTTTCGTTAACAAATCCCCAGCAGGGGGCGTAGGGAGCGGCGGCTGCAGCCTTGTGGCAGGCACTGGGGATGTGCCCCTGAGAATAGAGGGCGACGGTTTCAAATTAGGATTAGGTTTTGAGGCCATTCCAAAATTTATGTTCCAGCAATTAATAAAACACTGCTGTCTGACTATGCAGCTATAAGTAAAGACGCTGAATTTCTCCCTTTACTTTGAAATTTGAGGCTTGGCAAAGCTTTCAAAAAGTAAGCATTGTAACAAGACAGTTCAGCAGATTCATCACCATTTAAATTCCAGATGAGCAAGATTAATGAGAGAATGGAAGTCTTGTAAAAGTGAAACTACCGTATTTTCACAACTATAAGCCGCACTGAAAATCCTAAAATTTGATCCAAAACCGGCAGTGCGGCTTATAACCCGGTGCGCTTTATATATGGAAAAAGATCGAAAATATCTCCCTCCCAATTTTACACTCAAACTTGAAACTCGCAAGCGAATGACCGCGAGCAGGCACGCACACGACCCTTGGGTCTCTCCCTCCCTCCTTAGCCGGGAGGCACCAAACTGCGCCCAGCAATCCTCACTTCGTCCTGGTTAAGGGTGGGAGTGTCTGAGACGCCGCTGGGAGAATGTCCACTTTGGGTTGCCGGGACAGCAAATTTCAAGGAAAAACGCAGCTGCTGGAATCGGTGCACCACCGAAAGTTCTCTGGTCTGGCTGCACCCGAGCTGGTGAAGCGCCCTTGCGATCGGAGCAATCGCGCGGCTCACCTGCACTGGCTGTCTCCCTGGTGATAGGCGGGCGGTTGCGAGCACTCCATCAGCTTGGGTGCAGCCTGACCAGAGCCCTTTCTCTTCTCAGAAATGTCTTCTCAGTGGAGCTATAGCAGCCTGCATGCCCCTTTCAGGTACTTTGACACCCCCCCCGGGAGGGAGGGGGCCAGCCAGAGGGGCATAAAAGGAGCCGCAGCTTCTCTGTGAATGGAGGGGAAAGAGTTCGGCTTCTCTCTGCCATTTAAAGGCTGCAGCAGGGAGAATCCCAACTTTTTTCCTCTCCCTCCATTCAGAACGAAACTGCTCCAGCCTCCCCCACCCCCACGTTGCCCAGTAACCCTAACCTTCGCGGTCTTCTCCGCGTTCTCCTCGGGATTGCAATAGATGTCCAGAAGCGGCTTTTGGGGCTAATGGGGATTGGATTTCCAGCTCGATATCCCCTCCCGCTTCTGGATGTCTATTGCAGTCGTGAGGAGCCGAGGAGAGTGTGGAGAAGAGCGCGAAGGTTCTTGGCGCTCCGGGAAGCGGGAGAGGCGCGCGGTTTGGTTTATCCTCCCTGGATGTCGCAGTAGCAGCCCCAAACTCACCGATCTCAGTGTTTTTCGCATCGGGGTGTGCTGCAAGAGGGAATGAGTGAAGAGTGAAGACCTTTTCCAGCCAGCGCAAAGGACTCCCCCGGACTTTTTTTGCTGAGCACAGGCCGACGGGCCCGCACCTCCACCACCAGCAATCCGGAAAGGTCTTCACTCACTCTCTCTTGCAGCATGCCCCGATGCGAAAAACACAGAGATCGGTGCACTTGGGGCTGCTGCTGTGACGTCCAGGGAGGATAAACCAAGCCGTGCGCCTCTCCCAGCTGTTTTCACGGCTTCCTGGAGCGCCAAGAACCTTCGCACTCTTCTCCGCTCCTCGTGACTGCAACAGATGTCCAGAAGCATCGGGAAACGTGCGGCTTATAACCCGGTGCGCTTTATATATGGAAAAAGTTTGAAAAATTAACGTTAATTGATACTGCGGCTTAAAATCCGGTGCGGCTTTTGGTCGTGAAAATACGGTAATTAGAAAGCTTCTGCTGGCCGATTGTAAAACAGGTGATAAGGATATTCCTTTGAAATTTTAGAGTTCTGTAGCATTTAACAAAAAGTTTAAGAAAATAAGGTAATAATCATTATTACCGGAGAGTCCAGCCTGCTCGGCGCCATTTTAAAAGCCTCTAAGTAAGTAGATTTTCAGAGGAAGCTCTTATAAAAAAAAGAAGCTAAAATCTTGGTAAACAATTAATTTCCATGTGGACGGATTCAGCTCATGATAAAATCAAATAAATCAAAGCTTTGAACTGAGTGGGGGAGACCTACTTTGTACCGCACAAGGCAGTTTGAAGTTCCCAGCACGGACGCCGTTCTGCTTTGGGCTGGCCCCCCTCTCTCTGCAGACACAAAAACTGCAAAAATCGAAGGGCATTTGCCAGCAAAACAATTCTTCTTCCTTTCTTGCCTGAAGGATAAGAAAACCTGTTAAGACGTCAGATGGGTGATCATCTAAACAGGTACGTAACCAGGAATTCGGGGACAGCTAATTTTTAAGCTGCCACCATCAGCAGGCTCCTCCCAGGAAGTCCTGGGGTGTTCAAACTTGACAGCTTTAAGATTTGTGGACTTCAACTCCCAGAATTCCTCCTCTCACTCTTCATCTTGATGATGTGCGGACGGACAGGGGGAGGGAGCTGGAACCGGTTCTAAACAGCAGTGTAGATTTGTGGAACCTCTTATATAGAAGAGGTTAGAACTGGCAGGAACCCACCCCTGCTTCTGCCCCTTCTCTTGACTGGAGTTCAGTTTTTTTCACAGCCTCTCTGGATCTTAAGACACTTTCAGTTTTGAGAATGAGAAAATGAACCATTACCTCTATAAATAATAGGGAAATAGTTGATTAGGAGCATTTAGTTTAATCCCTAATAAGACTTCTTGGACAATTAAGCAGGCAATTAGAGTAGGTTAAGAGTTTGCATAGTGTCATTTCATCACCTCCCATCAGACAGTTAGGTACTTTGTGAGAAGTAGACCTCTGTTTGTGTGTATATGTGTGTGTTTGTATATTTTCCATCCTGGATATTTTTAGTGATGTAAAAGGGATTTTTATAAGGATCATACAAGTAGTCCTCAAGTTATGAATGTAATGGAGCCTGTCCATTTGATTCATAACCCAAGGATTCGTGGGTGTGAATCTTGTACCTTGAACGCGATCACTTCCTCCTTTTGCCCACACATTCGCTAATCAAATGTGCGGTTTGTTAAGTGCACATGAGCTATTTCAGGGTGGGGAAGGCCATGGGGGGGGGTAGTGATGGAACAGGCCACCTGTTTAAGACCACCCAAGGCCTCCCTGACCCACTAAAATACCTCATGCTCTCCACAATTGCTTTCCCCCCCACCAACCTGCCACTCCGGGTCACTTACTGTGCAAAGATAGCATTAGCAACAGCTTCATTTTGGCTGCAAAGTGCAGAACAGAGGGGAATAGGCAGGACAAATGTTGCAGAGTCTCTGCGGTTGTTCGTAAGGGCAAACAACTGACATGGCGCTGCAACATTTTCTGTTTGGGGACTTGTTTGTAAACACTAGGGTGTGCTTAGCGCATAACTTCAAACGTTTGCTAAGGGAATGCTCATAACCCGGGGATTACCTGTACTATGTTTTGTAAGAACCCCAAGATGTCCTTATACCAAGATGTCCTGGGCCAAGGTTTTTGAAGCATCACACATAACACAGAAGTAGATTTCTGGATCCTCTCTGGATCAACCTTTGATGAATAAAGAGTGTAGCAATGCTATTACAAGAGAAACATTAACAGCATTTTTTGTGTTTCCTTTGCCTCTTCGAATTCATCATATAATCTGGTAATGTTAAAAGCCAGTGAACCAATCAACCAAACATCAACTATAACTGACATTCTGTCACTAGATATTTTGATGGCGGAGTGCTTCCCATTTCTTATAATGTTTTATTGTTAGCTTCAAATCGTATACCTTTTTTAAACAGCAAACCTTTCTTCAGCTGGATTTTTCCCCACTATTCATAGATTTTACTGATCTGATATTTGATTGCTTCCTACTGTACCTGAATGTTGACATTTTTCAGAAACTGGCAAACAGTAGACTAAGTAGAGGTCTCATAATAAATACAAAAATAAAAGTAATGTTCCTTGCTCAGGCTGGAATGTTTTTGCGTAAAAAAGCTTTAAATCTATAAAAGGAAAAGTCTTAAAAGACATCAAGGATGCACAAAAGATTGTTCAAATGTAAGCGAACAATGTATTCAAGGTCGCATTTTCAACCTTTAAACTAAAGGAGATTCTTTTGCTCTAGGACATTTTTTTTAAAGAATGTATGTGGCTCAGGGTTGAACAGGGTTGAAAAGAGCAACAAAGATGATCGGGGGACTGGAGGCTAAAACATATAAAGAACAGTTGCTGGGATTGGGTATGTCTAGTTTAATGAAAAGAAGGACTAGGGGAGACATGATAGTAGTGTTCCAATATCTCAGGGGTTGCCACAAAGAAGAGGAAGTCAAGCTATTCTCCAAAGCACCTGAGGACAGGACAAGAAGCAATGGGTAGAAACTAATGAAGGAGAGAAGCAACTTAGAATTGAGGAGAAATATCCCAACAGTTAGAACAATTAATCAGTGGAACAGCTTGCCTCCAGAAATTGTGGATGCTCCAATACTGGAAGTTTTTAAGATGATGTTTGGCAAAAAAGGGCCTCTATGGGATACCGTAGAGCCAGGGTGATTGGGCGGGGCCACCCACAATTTCTGCTATCGGTTTTGGTGAATCAATTCAAACTGGTAGAATACCACCTCTGTTTCCAATGTACTGAGGGGAATCAACCATCCTATTTGGAAATTACTGGAGTAGAGTTGTTTCTGGGAATCTTCAGGGTGAGAAAGATGATCGTTCAGAGTTAATGTGAACTCTATTTCCTATAGCAAGCTAACCCTCTTCATTCCCTCTTTCACTGAAACATATTTATGACTAACCTTTCTTCATCTAAATGCTAAAATACTACTATTTTAATTTTATTGGAATATTTAATTTTGACAGAAAGCCTGGATCACATTTATTGTTTAAATCGGAGATCCCATTCTCTCCCTCTTTTCTCACTTTTGAATTTTTTTTAATTAAAGATTTTTAAATACAAGAGTAAAAGCAAATACAAATTAAACCCAGAAAATAAAAAAAGGTAGAAAAAAATTAAAAGTACAAAGAAAAAAAAGAAAAATATTAAAATATTAAAAAAGAAAATAAATATAATTAAAAAGAAATATGTGAAATGTGTGAAGAAATGACATGTAGTTTTCATGCAAGTAAAAACATATTTGATAACTCCTCAACCCCTAGAAGAATATAAATATTTCTTCTTCCCATAACTCATCCCTTCTATATGTCATACCATAAATCATCAACTTTTTAATCCTGGTGCCATGAAGAGGTTTGTTAAGAGGTACCAGAACTTTATATTTTTTTTAAAAAAAATCATGTTTTAACCTTAATCAAACAAAGCAACTTTATATTCCTTTCTTTTGAGCCATGGCGACGCAGTGGTTAGAGAGCAGTATTTCAGGATACTTCTGCTGACTGCTGCAATTTGGTAAGTCAAGTCTCACCAAGGTTGACTCAGTCTTCCATCCTTCCAAGGTGGGTAAAATGAGGATCCAAATTGTTGGGGGGAATATGCTGACTCTGTAAACCACTTAGAGAGGGCTGGAAAGCACTGGAAAGTGGTATATGTCTAAGTGTTATTGCTATTTTGTTTCTAACAATCTTGATCTTTAATTGATTCAGATGTTGTCTTTCTTTTTTGCAAAGACTTTTTCAAGGTTTTAACAGACCTCTTTGGTAAAACCTATGGAAAATAATTATCCAAGTCATTGTCTTGGTTTGTCTTTTGTATTTCCTCTTTGATTTTCAAATTCTTAACCACGTCTTTTGTGTATTCAATAAAAAGCCTTTATTAGGGTCATTTTCGTACCTTTCTGTTTTGTAAGCCACATTTTTGTATTCCCATTTTCAATGCCTTATCTAATTCACACTTTTTAAAATCTAATATTTCTGATTGCATTAAGCAAATTTTGTTTCATACCTGTCATTCCTTCACTCACATCATTTATCTATCAATCTTTCAATCACATCTAACCTGTCCATAGAAGCATTGTTACCGATAAAGTTAGTATTGTGGCTACTGATTTCTGTCCCCATTCTTCAAAGATAACCTTTAATATTTTAAATGTTATATTATTTTGTACTGTTTGTAAATTCCAATATGAAAGGTCTTTTTTCCCTCTTTTGCCTGAACTTTAGTCCCCTCAAGTGTCCAATTTAAATCATAAGGTCTCTTATCTCTGTTATGACTTGCTGTAGTCAAAAACAATCTATATGGTGAATTCGAAAATCTTACAGTAAATGTTTCAATATTCCAAATTTGAAATAGCCTTAATTTTTTTTGTAACTTTGTCAGATTAGCTTTTTTCCCCATTTGTTTCAACTTCTTTAAATTCTTAAACTTTTAGCTATTTTTTGTTTTGTTTTGTTTGGGAATAAAGATACATTCACCAATTCACTTTTCAGATCTGTCATTCTAACAGAGAATAAGACTTCTAACAGCCTTAAGATATTTAATTAAGCAATTTCCCAAAGTTTTTAGAAACAAGGTTAGCAAACTTGATCTCCTTAAAAACCACCGGCCACAGTTATGAGTCTGATGATTAATCCCTTTGTTTTTTGCTACTAAAACCATCTAGACCAGGGGTCACCAACCTTTCGGACCTCAGGGACCACTAAATTCATAATCTTAAATCCTGGCACCTGAAGGCTCAGGCAGCCAGTTCCAGGCTACTGTCCCACTGGAACAAGGCCCTCCAGCTCTTCGCCACCAGTGGCAATTCCCTCTGGCTTCACCCAAAGCCCGGCACTGAAACAGGCCCCAAGTCAGAATTTCTCCCCCACCCCTGACCCACACAAAAAGACTCCAAAGAGGGAGACCCTCTGCAGCAACACAAATGTTCATTGCACGTATCCGGTCCAGGGGCCGTAGTTTGAGGACCCCTGATTTAGTGCAATATAAAAAATGCAAATACTTTTTCTGCAGACCCCACCCAAATTTTCTTGTGGACCACCAGTGGTCCATGAACCACCAGTTGGTGACCACTGATCTAGAGAATGCTGTTCCCTTGCAAGGATTAGCCGTTTAGTCTGCATTTGGGTGATTTCCTATCCTTTCCTTATCTGGGGAGGCTTCCAAAGCATTGGTCTAGTCATCTTTGCCACAGTTCCCACTCGCCACAGAGAAGTTTCTTAACGTCACCATGCCTCCACTGGAAATTCCTCTACCTCTCTTCTCTCTCAAAAGGTATTCTCACTGTTGCCCATTACATTTAGTGAGTGATTGTAAAAAGGCTAGAAAATAGTGGGAGGGAGATTGGACATAAACAATCAAGAGACAGAGAGAGTCTCTTGCCTCTTTGCTGTTCAGCTTGTTTAGTTTCAAAAACTGAATTCAGGGAAGACATGTTTCAAATCACTAATAGAGTCCACCTTAATGAACTCACTGTGAACACAGCTTGGAAATTCTTTCCACTATTTTCAAGATTGCATTTATCCCAAAGTACACCACACTGACATTTCTGCAATTCTTGCTTTCTTGATCTTTCCCAGTTATGAATGACGGTCTGGATAGTGAGGAGGAATGTTCTTGCCTTCCTAAAAATCCTCATGTGGACATTAGCATTCCTCCCAGAAGGGGTATTCAGCAGATTTTGACCAGTTCTGGAGAACCAGTAGCGGAAATTTTGAGTAATTTGGAGAACCGGTAAATTCCACTTCTGACTGGCCCCACCCCTTCTATTCTCTGCCCCTTGAGTCCCAGCTGATTGGGAGGAAATGGGGATTTTGCACTTTCCCTGGAGTGGGATGGAATGGAGATTTTATAGTATCCTCCCCCTTTCACACCCACCAAGCCAACCCACCAAGCCATGCCCACAGAACTGGTAGTAAAAAAATTTGAATCCCACCACTGATTCCTTCTGACTGAATATTTTAGACAAGCTGTGTTTTGAATTGCTCCCTGTGTTCAAACTATCCCCCACCTACACAATCTGAAACATCTCACCAGTCTTCCTTGTTTCTTTGCTGTTTCCCTTTGCTCTCATCAACTACATCCATTTATCCTCACCTATCATCCAATCCAGCATCCATTTCCCTTCTCCCACCTGAATGCAATTTATGCTCTGCATTTGGCAAAGCAGCTAAAATACTCCTTGTTGGCCTGAATTGCAAATAAAAAGATCTGCCTTGTGCACTCTCATTGGAGGCTTCTGTGTTCTAAAAAGAACTCTATCTCACCTTCTCAAGTTAGGTAAAGGTAAAGGTTCCCTTTGCACATACATGCTAGTCATTCCTGAATCTAGGGGGTGGTGCTCATCTCTGTTTCAAAGCCGAAGAGCCAGTGCTATCCAAAGACGTCTCCGTGGTCATGTGGCTGGCATGACTAAACAGCAAAGGCATATGGAACGCTGTTACCTTCCAACCATGTGGGGGTTCCTATTTCTCTACTTGCATTTTTACGTGCTTTTAAACTGTTAGGTTGGCAGAAGCTGGGACATGGCGCTAGGGATTTGAATTGCGGAACCACTGACCTTTCTGATCGACAGGCTCAGCGTTTTAGCCACTGAGCCACCGTGTCCCCTCAAGTTAAAGAAATCACAAAAGATTCCAACAAACAAGCTACACCGAAAGAGAAGTTTAGCATTGAATACACTCCTTACTATGTTTAGACCATGTTTATCCTTGCATAGGAATGAACAATGAAATTAATGAGAGCAGGATGTTCACACTCTCAGTTGAGAGAAATCAACTTTATTGCATGTATGTGTATGTCTTTGTCTTGATTCAAAGTGACTGGCACTAAAAAAAAGCCACACACAATTTAGTAGAATAGCAAACAGAAGCATTAGAGCAAGTCAAAGGGAAAGCAAGTAGGGAAAAAGGTGAAACTGATTCTATTAAAAGCATTTGAACAGAACTATCATGGTTGGCTAATAGGAAAGCAGAAATAGAACTAGATTGCTCTCCATGGAACAACATCTTAGAAGCTGCTACTGGAAGGGCTCTTACCTTAAACTTACAGCAAAGCTTTAGATATAAGAAGATCAGAAATATTCATGCTCTATGTTTCCATTGAATCTTCAAGGTGGTTCACCACATTTCTAATATTCAGTATCTCTATAATGGATCAGAACAGCTGACATTTGAACCTCTGAAATGCTCTCTGAAGTTTTCAAAGAGCAGCTGGTGATCGACTAGAATTCTAACACTAGAATTAGACACAAGAGAACCCTTCGCCTGCAAGAAAGACTAAAGGTCAGTAACATATTGACCTTTCTTCATAAAACAAATTGCTGCTTTCAAGCAACTACTTGAAGTCCGCCTCTTCCTTTGATCTTCTGCTTTTGAGCGTTACCTCTTGTTTTCTTTTGCTAAAACACAATCCTGGATACAGCTGTTGCTTTACATTCCAGAAGCAGTTCCAGATCTTGGAGCCTCCAAAGCATAACGCACCTGATCATTCAGATGGCTCCATCCAGAAAAGGAAATCAGATCCATCTCCCATTATTAATACTTCCATTTTATCTTTGTTTTATTCACTCTTGCCGACTTTTTAGATATATATTGGAAAATACCAGCTGCCTTTCCCATTGCTGTTTAAAGAAGACATAAAAGGAATACATAGCATGTTTACTGGGGACACGGTGGCTCAGTGGCTAAGCTTGTCGATCAAAAAGGTTGGCAGTTTGGCGGTTCGAATCCCTAGCATTGCATAATGGATTTGTTATTTGTCCCAGCTTCTGCCAACCTAGCAGTTCAAAAACATGTAAAAATGAAGTAGAAAAATAGGAACCTCCTTTGGTAGAAAGGTAACAGCATTCCGTGCACCTTCGGCATTTAGTCATGCTGGCCACATGACCACGGAGATCTCTTTAGACAGTGCTGGTTCTTTGGCTTTTAAATGAAGATGAGCACTACCCCCTAGAATTGGGAACTATTAGCACCTATGTAAGAGGGGAACCTTTACCTTTAGCATGTTTACTGGGGGTGCAAAACATTTCAGATGCAACACATTTTGAACTGGAAATATTTCTGGAGTGGTTCTATCTCTCTGTGATGTTGCATTTTGAGTTGAAAACATTTCAGTTTTGAAATCTTTTGCATGTCTTCTTATATATGATGTTTCAAAAGCATACTTTGGCTCTTAAGCTGAAACATAAACTCCCAATTAAAAGTATAGTTTGATTCCCTGGCTCAAAGAAAAGTTCCTAGAAGATCAGAACTTGAATTGAGTGAAAAAAATCATCCATTCTGTTTTCCCCTTATTATGACAAATAGGTAAAAGATGCTCATGTATTAATTAACTTTCCTGGGTCCTGGAAAGCATTTGAAAACTTGGCTTTAGTCCCAGGTCTGGAGTTGATTATTTGTCTAGGGACAGTGTTTTCTTTGCTTTTGCCCTTTCTAAGATTATTTCAGTCTTCTGAATCGAATTGAGTGGTTTAATAAGTTCAAATGAACAATAAAAATGTGCCATTGTTTAATTGGTCCAACCATAAATTTCTTACAGTTAATGAACACTGCCACACCAACAGCCTACTAATTTGCAGATAGTTTCCAATACACTTCAAAACCAATTAACATTCCCCCCATTTGTCCTCACTATTTATACAGATTGAAAATCCTTTAGGCATGGTGTTGTCCATATGTTTATCAGCTTGAGGTTGTGAAGAGTAACTTTAAGTAATTATTAATCTTCCCAAACCGGTTAGAATCACAATCAGTGACTATTTTGCCAGCCACTAGAAAAATTGTGGCAAAAAAAAAAATCCTAAACAAACCTGTAAATAAACAAGACTATCACAGCTCAGACAGTTGTTACGGTCTATGAATTTTGGTTTTTGCCCTACCTTGTTGTTTTTCTCATGGATCAACCCGAATCTTTCATTTCTTAATAGGGAACATTAACCTAGTCCAAAGCAATCTTCCTCAATTTGGTGGTCTATTGTGTAGTGGGCTTTAGTAGGCAAGAAACAGACCAGCATAGATACAACAGCATTTATTGACTCAAACTGGAACTGAGGAACAGCAGGCAATTGTCTGTAATTTATACTCTGGGCCCACAGCAGGGGTGGGCTCCAGCTTCTTCTACTGCCGGTTTGCTCAGGGATGCTGTTTGGGCATGTATGCTCTTGATACGTGCTATGTGCTCATGCACAGTAGTAAAAAGAAATGCTTCTGCGCATGCGCAGAAACTAAAAACAAGATGACGGTGCTTATGGCACTGCCAATAGAACCAATTTGGCGGCGTGGCAGGCTGAGTTACTACCTACTCAGCTGAACTGGTCTGAACTGGTAGGAACCCACCTCTGGCCCACAGGGCCTTAACCAGTCATAATACATGAAAAACCCCACCCAAATACGAATGTCCAAAGTTGCCTTCCAAAACCAACTGTTATTATTAACAGCTACCTTATTTTTTGGAGTATAAGATGCAACTTTTTCTCTCAGAAAAGAGGCTGAAAATCTGGGTGCATCTTATACACTGAATACAGCATTTTTTTGCCTCCTGAAACCCCTCCCCCTTTGCCAAAATGGCCTTGCATAGCTTGTAGGAGGCTTTCAGAGAGTTCCTGGGGGCTGGGGAAGGCAGAAATGAGCAAAAACCAGGTTGTTTTTTGCTCAATTTTGCCCCCACAGCCCCCAGGAGCACTCTATAAGCGTCCTAATGCCCTTTTTTGATGAAAAATGGGCCCATTTTCATGAAAATATGCTGTTTTTTGCTCATTTTTGGGCCCCCTCGGGAATAACTATACAAGCTTTCTAAGGGCTATTCATGCTCTTTTTCTTTTCAAAAAGAAAAGTCGTTTTTAGCAGGTTTGCAGAGTGCAAAACCTTTTTTTTTTAAATTGCTTCTTTAAAACTTTGGTACATCTTATACTCCAGTGCGTCTTATAGTCCGAAAAATACGGTATATATATTCGATGCATAATAGTGTTCATCCAGATTGGGCTGGTAAATGTGAAGGTTCTGGAAAAACATAACTGAATTTATTGATATAATTCTGAATAGCACTATTCTGTGTAGAGATAAACGGCAATCTTGCATTTTTGTTCTTCTCCATTATGTGTTGGCTTCATTTGTAAAGAGACAAAACAACTCCAAAAGTAGAACAGATAGTGAGTTCTGTGGAAGGATATATTCAGGTGTATTGATCTACCCAACGGCTGAAGAGTTGCTAATGATAAGAGTGGCTGAGTGGAACCTTTGTGGTTCTTTTTGATGTATATATGCATGAAGACAAAAAAAAGCAACATCAAAGCAGCCATTATTACATTGGATGATTTTTTTTCTAAACAACAACAAAAAAACCCAAACAGTTTAAAAATCAAATGAATTTGAGGAGATTATGAATAATTAATTGATTGTATGTTTTTGTGTTTATTTTCCATGATAAATTGGATCCTATTAAAGGGAAAGTTTAGGGACACCGCATTTGAAAACCTGATTGTGTGCTACTATGCTATACCATCCCTGGGATAGCAACTAAAAAGAATCCAGGAAGAATAAAGAGAAGATAGATGGAACATTTGACAAACGTGGCCCAAAGAAGGGCAGCAAAATTAAACCCTCTTTCATCATTAGTGCACTGGGTATCTATGTGTGGAGATTCTCAATCATCCAGGTCATGGCTGTCCCAAAGGCATTTGGACTTTCTTGTGTTTTTCCTTGAAAATGTTTCACTTCTCATCCAGAGATGGTATTCTATTTTCTTCACTACCGGTTCGGTAGCAGGAGCGTGCGCGATAAGGTAGAAATGGCATTCAGCAGGAATAGAATCCCTGCCTGTCAAAGTAGGTAGCATCTCAGAGGGCGAAGACCCCTCCTTGTACACTAGGAGCTTACAGGGTAGAAAAAAATGGACAGGTTAAATTTTTCATCTTGGAAAGAGGAGGCTGAATTAGCTTGATATCATTCTATGTTGCCCTGATGGCTAAAGAGGAACCATTGTCGCTCACAGGATAATCCCGAAGGAGGGTAAGGCCACCCTAGATGATCTCAGCAGCCTGGAAGAGGACTCCCTGGACCTCAGTTTTTAATTCATGGATCACCACCTTCTTGTGTCAAAGAAGCAGCTTGTGCAGCTCAATGAAGCAATGAGCTATGTTTTACAGAGCCATCCAAGACCGACAGGTTACAGTGAAGAGTGCTGACATAATGTGGTCCACTGGAGAAGGAAATGGCAACCCTCTCCACTATCCCTACTAAGAGAACCCCATGAAGAGTGTCATAAGGCTAAAAGCTACGATGCCAGAAGATAAGCCCCTCAAATCGGAATATGCTCAGATCAGAGCATATTGTCCAATATGCTACTTGGGAAGAGGGGAGGGCAATTACACATTAGACTTTAAAAGAGCTGATTTTAACAAACTTAGAGAGAGGTTGGGAAGGACACCATGGATGAGAATCTTCAAGGGGAAAACAACACAAGAAGCTTGAGAAACTCTAAGGAATATATATCTGTACCTGTACCTATACTCTATCTATCTATCTATCTATCTATCTATCTATCTATCTATCTATCTATCTATCTATCTATCTATCTATCACCTATCTGATCTAGATGAGCGGAAATCACCAGGGCCTGATGGGTTCCTTCCCAGAGTTCTGAAGAAGCTGGCAGATATTATCTCAGAATTATCTTTCAAAGATCCTGGAGAACTGGGAATGACTTTAGGACTGGAAAAGAGCAGGTGTGACCCTCATTTTCATAAAAGGTAAAAAAAAGATTCAGAAAACTACAGACCAATCAACCTGACATCAATACCTTGGGAAGATCCTGGAAAAGATAATCAAGCAATATATTTGCAAGCATCTAGAAACAAACAAACTTATAACCAAAAGCCCGCATGGGTTTGTCAAAAACAGATCATGTCAAACAAATCACCACCAGATGGATTTGTAACTGGTTTACAAATCACACTCAGTGTGTAGTCCTTAATGGAACTATATCTAAATGTAAGAAAGGAAACAGTGGGGTGCCACAAGGTTCTGTTTTAGGCCCAGTACTTTTTAATATCTTCATAAATGATTTAGATCAGGGATAGAAGGAATAGAAGGATAGAAGGAAAATTCATCAAATTTGCACATGACACCAAACTACCAGGAATAGCCAACACCCCAGAAGATAGGCTCAAAATCCAGATGGATCTCGATACACTTGATCACTCGGGCCCTATCTAACAAAATGAAATTCAGTGTAGAAAAAAGTAAGATTGTACACTTAAAATTAACCAACAACTTGATAAAAATGACCAATAGGTAATGGGGTGAGAGCGGAACCACTACACCAGAACACAAAATAAAACAAGAACATTGGTTGGTGGCAGCGGATGGAAGCTCATTGGAGAGAGATACAACCTTTGAAATAAGAAGGAATTTCCTTAGAGTGAGAACTATAAAGCAGTGGAACAGTTTGCCTCCTGGAGTTGTTTGTGCTTCATTGCTGGAGATTTTCGAGAAAAGATTGGGCAACCTGTTGAATACTAGCGCGGGAAATACAAGCGCGGGAATAAGAACTCCCTTTCTGATTGGTTCCCGGGCGGAGCCGGTTCAATCCTCGCCCTGATAGGTCGAGCTACTCGACACCCCATTGGCTCCGCGTTCAAACCCGGGGGTATAAATGTGTGGCGCGAACCACGCCACGTTGAATCGTAGTTACTCTGTTCGCAATAAAGGTTGCTGTTGCATACCCGTTTTGTCGCGTCCTTTCCCTTCGCTCCAAGATGCAAAACTGGCGACGAAGGTGGGATTCCGATTCCCGTGACCACGGAGAAGAACAAGCCAGCTGCCACCACGTCTGAACCAGCACGAACGCTATCTTCAGGCTGAGAACTCCGGCAGCGAACGCAAAATTTTCTCCGCCCTCTTCCTCCCCCTCTCTGGCTCCTCACCACGATGGCCTCAGCGCTTCCTCCTTTCGCGCCATTCGGATCCGCCGGAGAATCATGGGACGGCTTCATGGAGCGTTTCGAGTGCTACTTAATCGCATCGAGGAACCAGGCACAGACCGACGAGGAGAAATGCAGCTTCTTCTTGTCCTGCTGTGAGCCTTCCATGTTCGCCTCTGCGAGAGCCCTGGCCGCCCCGAGGCCAGCCTACAAACTTGGGTGGGACGAGCTGATGTCCAGGCTGAGGAACCACTACGCTCCCTCGCCCTCTCTGATCGCACGCCGCTTCACTTTCCGCCGCCGAGTGCAGAAGCCCAACGAATCCATCAGCCAGTTTCTAGAGGCTTTGCGCACAGTGGCCGCCCAGTGCGATTTTGCAGACCTGGAGGAGAACCTCGTGGAGCAGTTTGTATGCGGGGTCCGCGACGTGCATTTGCGCAGCCGCATGCTCCGGAACCACAAAATCACCTTGGTGCAAGCCGTGGAGACCGCGCGAGCAGCGGAGCTCTCCGAACAATCCACGGCCGACATCGAACGCCTCCAGCTGAAAACCCCCGCGCAAACCGCCGCGGGGCCTTCCACCCAGACGAACCTCGTCGACGACCTCTCTCCTGCTGAAGACGAGGAGGAGGAAACCGTCGGACAAATGAGAACGCAGCCAAAGCGGAGGCCACACCAGCAACCACCGACGCCCGCTCAGCCAGCCTCAAACGCACCCTGCCGCGGATGCGGCGGCCGCCACAGCCGCGCATCCTGCCCGTTCCGTTCCGCCGTCTGCCGCCGCTGCCGAGGAGAAGGACACCTCGCCAGGGTCTGCCGGGCTCTCGTGCCAGCCCCATCGTTCATGCAGCCCAGCGACCAGCACCAGGCACCGCAACGCCGCCAACAACCACGTCCTGCGAGGCGAGCGGAGGACTGCCACTCAATCTACCAGCCCTCCGGCGCCGACTGCGTGGTCTACTAGGCTTCCCACGTTCCCGCCGGCGATCGCAAAATCAGCACCGCCGTCCGACTCGAAGGTCAGCTTTGTCGAATGGAGGTGGACTCCGGGTCTTCCCGTTCTCTCCTATCTTGGGCCCTGTTTTCCCGCCTTTGCCCCGGGGTTCCCCAGAGCCGTTTGCGCCCCGTCGGGGTCTCCCTCCTAGACTACCAGGGAAATGGGATTCCCACGGCAGGAATATTCCACATCCGGGTGGAATACGGAGACTTTAAGGGGAAACTCCCAGTCCTAATCGTCAGGAACGATCTGCCCGCTCTCCTTGGGTTGGATTGGTTTCCCGCCTTGGGCCTCACCATAGAGGGGGTGCACAGGGTAGTCCCCCTCACCGTAGATAGCGTTCTAGATGAGTTCGCAGATGTGTTCGATGGGAAATTGGGCTGTTATAAGGGCACCCCCATTTCCCTCTGCCTCGATCCCCAGGTCGCTCCCATTAGGCTGAAGGCACGCAGGGTCCCCTTCGCATTGAGAGCAAAGGTAGACGCTGAACTTGATAAGCTTATAGAGCAGGGGGTAATCGAGCCCGTAGATCACGCCCGTTGGGAAACTCCCATAGTCCTCCCGGTCAAACCCGACGGATCGGTGAGAATATGTGCCGACTATAAGTCGACCATCAATTTGGCCCTGCAGGCAAACCCATATCCGGTTCCCGTAGTGCAACACCTACTCCACTCCTTAGGGCAGGGCCGCTTTTTCGCCAAGCTAGATATGGCACAGGCCTACCAGCAGCTTCCCGTAGACGACGATGCGGCTACAGCCCAGACCATCGTCACCCACCGCGGGGCCTTCCGTTGCCGCCGCCTCCAATTCGGCGTTTCGGTTGCCCCGGGGATTTTTCAGAGCCTCATGGAGCGGTTGCTCCACGGGCTCCCAGGCGTCGTTCCCTACTTCGACGACGTCCTGGTCGCAGCCCCCAGCCACTCGGAACTCCTGAAAACACTGCGGGAGGTTCTCACACGTTTTAGGGAGGCAGGACTGAAACTAAAGCGCAGCAAATGCGAAATTGCTGTTCCCAAAGTAGAATTCTTGGGGTTCCTCATTGATGCCCAAGGCATCCACCCCACTCCTTCCAAAGTCGCCGCCATCAAAAACGCACCCGCACCCACCTCTAGGGCGGAATTGCAGGCGTTCCTGGGGCTTTTAAACTTCTACGCCCCTTTTATTCCCCACAAGGCATCGCTAGCTGAGCCGCTACACCGACTGCTTGACCGGTCAGCGGCCTGGCAATGGGGTAGCCGTGAAGCGCACGCGTTCGCGGCTATAAAAGACATTTTGACCTCGTCGGCAGTCCTAATCCAATATAGCGATAGGATGCCCCTAGTTCTGATTTGCGACGCCTCTCCCTATGGTATAGGGGCGGTCCTGAGCCATGCCCTTCCGAACGGCTCAGAGGCCCCCATAGCCTTCTATTCCCGGACACTCTCCTCCACGGAGCGGAACTACAGCCAAATCGATAAAGAAGCCCTGGCTGCAGTGTCCGGCATTAAGCGGTTCCATGACTACCTCTATGGTAGGAATTTCACCCTTGTCACGGATCACAAGCCGCTCCTGGGGCTACTGGCAGGCGACAAGCCAACCCCCCCCATTTTGTCTCCCCGCATGACACGCTGGACGGAGTTCCTAACGGCGTATTCGTATACGCTGTTATACCGTCCGGGTAAGCAGCTAGGGCACGCAGACGCCCTGAGCCGTTGCCCTTTGCCAGAGACGGACACAGCCCACGTGCCCGCGCTCTCTATTTTGTCCATAGCCGAATCCGACCTCCCAGTCTCTGCCGCGGACGTCGCAGCTTGCACTAAGGCTGACCCCGTCCTATCCCAAGTCGCTTCATGGGTTTTGAGGGGTTGGCCCGCGGAAAAGGTAGCGGAAGAATTCCGACCATTTAAAGCACGACAAGCCGAACTCGCCCTTCACGGGGGTTGTCTTGTCTGGGGGGATAGGGTAGTGATCCCCACAGCCCTGCGGGCACGAATCCTGCCCGCACTCCACAAAAACCACCCAGGCATAGCGCGAATGAAAGCCTTAGCCCGTAGCTATGTGTGGTGGCCCTTGCTAGACTCGGAAATTGCAGACTACGTAGGCCGATGCAGGATCTGCCAAAACTCTAGGCCGAATCCCCCCACAGCCGCCCCTCGTGAGTGGGAAATCCCTAGAGGCCCATGGTCCCGTTTACACATTGACTTTGCAGGCCCCTTCCACGGCCGAAACTTCATGATAGTAGTCGATGCTTACTCCAAGTGGGTGGAGCTGGTAATCATGACCTCCACCACAGCAGAGAGTACAGTGAGGGCCCTTCGTAAGATGTTCGCCACCCATGGGTTACCGGATGTGATAGTCTCGGACAACGGGCCCCAGTTTACCTCCACCACGTTCCAAGAATTCCTGGCCGAACAAGGAATCAGACACGCAGCCACAGCCCCTTATCACCCAGCTAGCAACGGCCGGGCGGAGCGCGCAGTTCGCTCTGCCAAAGAAGCTTTGGGCCGCATGGGCCAGGGCGACTGGCAAGAAAGAGTGGCGGCTTACCTCTTGAGCCAGCACTCCATACCCTGCCCAACGACTAATAAAAGTCCCGCGGAGCTCTTGATGGGTAGGAGATTGCGAACCCCCCTAGACAGGCTCCATCCACTTTACGCAGGGGATCTGCCGAGCAACCTGGGGGCCCTCCCTTCCCACGCGTTTAAGTTAGGGGATCCTGTATGGGCCCGCTCCTTTTCTGGGGATCCACGGTGGGTTCCCGCAACCATCACAGCTCTGACCGGCCCCTGTTCCTTCAGGGTCGGCCTGGCCGACGGAACACAATGGAGGCGCCACGTGGACCAGTTAAGGCGACGCCTCCCCGCGGAAACAGACGGCCCGAGCCTCTCAGACACCCGCTCTCAGCATGAGCCACCCTCGATGACCTTTCCCCCAACGGACCGCCTCCACCCAGGGAACGGGGGACAAGCCAATACGAACTTTTCGGACAGACGCGCCTCACCCGGCTACTCCCTTCCTCGAAGCCCTTATCGAGACTCTGAACCTACACCCCAACCAGACTGTACGAGGCCACTGTCGGACGCTCCTGTTGCCACGGAGACGCCACCCCGGGCAAACGGACATTGGGCACCGGGCCCGGGGCCAGCGCCATCTCTCGGGACCGCATCGCGGATTCACCACCCCACCACGGACACACCTCCGCCGGCGGTTTCCCCCCCGACGACAACCGCCGGGGAGCCACGAAGGTCGGGACGAGAACGTCACCGTCCCACCTACTTACAAGACTATGTTTGCCCTTCCTAGGGAACTCTTTGACTAGGGGGGGAGGGGTGTTGAATACTAGCGCGGGAAATACAAGCGCGGGAATAAGAACTCCCTTTCTGATTGGTTCCCGGGCGGAGCCGGTTCAATCCTCGCCCTGATAGGTCGAGCTACTCGACGCCCCATTGGCTCCGCGTTCAAACCCGGGGGTATAAATGTGTGGCGCGAACCACGCCACGTTGAATCGTAGTTACTCTGTTCGCAATAAAGGTTGCTGTTGCATACCCGTTTTGTCGCGTCCTTTCCCTTCGCTCCAAGATGCAAAACAACCATTTATCTGAGATAGTATGAGGAGCCCTGCCTTGGGCAGGGGATTGGACTTTCCACTGGAGGATTCTATTATGTCTTCTGTGCTTTGTGCCACAATGATTGTGCTTCTTGTGAACAGACAGCTTCCCACATCAAAGACAGAGGTCAAAGGATACCAAGACAGTCAGTCACCAGGCTGCCCAGCCACTCCTAATCCAAAGTGAGCTGCCCTCCTTGTACAGGTTCACAATGTGGCCATTGATTCCCTGGTTGCAGAGGGAACAAGGTTGTGAGTTTGCCTAAAAAGCCACCAGTGAGTGCACAGGTGCCCATTCTTGCTTCGTGCAGTGAAATACCAACCCCTAGCTTGGTTATGGCGGCACAAAGGCTTTTCAGAGTAAGTGTGGCCATCTCAGAGGCCAAGAAAATGGTAGTTGGGGAAAATGTCTTCTGACTGGCTCACGTCTATTTCTCTTCTTTTCTGGAAAAGGTCAGCCATTCCTTTTCTGTTGTATGAACACCAACATAGAAGAACTTCATGTGCCTTCTGTACCATGGCCTTCTCCTTAAACATTTCATGTAATGAATGTTTGGGACTCATTGAACATTCTGAAACTTCATGAAGGAGTCAACGAGTTGAAGCATTTGGGAGCCCCTGGTCTAGCCCATTTGCTTAATTTAATCTAGCACAGGGATGTCAAATTCAATTTCATTGAGGGCTGAATCAGGATTGTGTTTGACTTTAGGGGGTTGGGGTGGATGTGGCCAGGGTGGGCGTGGCCAGCTTGACATCACTTGTGTGGGGGTGCCTGTGGTGGCCCGAGCACTCTGTCAGCAAAAATGGGCTCCTGAGCTCTGTTTTTGGCTGTGACAACCTCCTGCAACTGTCTGTCAGCGAAAACGGAGCTCGGGAGGGCTGCCCACGGCCGAGGGCTGGCAGAGGAACTGCGGGCCAACCCTTCACTGTTTCCAGGGCAAACCTGTGGGCCAGATCTAACCACCCCATGGGCCGGATCCAGCCCCCAGGCCTTGAATTTGATACCCCTGATCTAGCAGCTCTGAAAAGAACATAGTGATTCATTGTTCCTTTACATAGAATATTCTGGATATGTAAAATGCACTGCTGTTTTATGCATGTCTGTGTTTATCCAAAAGCTCAGGAATAAGACAGTGGTAACTAGCTTCTCCATTCAAATGACTGAGATGAGCTACAACAGTTTTGGTTAACCAGTGTAGGACTGTGTCAGAATTATTGAGAAGTATGACCTTTGATCTTGTCAAATTTACTAGGGTTAAATATTGATATTTTCCCGTATGGCAATTGAGTTACCTCACAGGCTACAGCTAGTCCTCGACTTACAAAAGTTCTTTTAGTGACCGTTCAAAGTTACAACGAAACTGAAAAAAATGACGTTTGATCATTTTTCACATTTATGACCATTTCAGCATCCCCATGGTCACGTGATCAAAATTCAGTTACCTGTCAACTGACTCATATTTATGATGATTGCAAGAACCTGAGGTCACGTGATCAGCTTTATTGGCCTTCTGACAAGCAAAATCAATAGGGAAACCAGATTCACTTAGCAAGTGTGTCACTAATTTTACAACTGCAGCAATTCACTTAACACATCTGGCAAAAAAGGTTGTAAAATGGAGCAAAATTCACTTCACAAATGTCTCATTTATAAGCAGAAATGTTGGTCGTAAATCGAGGACTACCTGTATTTCCAGTCCCTGAGTGTTACACCATTGGGTCTCAGAATATATTTTATTCTACTCAAGATATGGGAGAAAATATTCTTTGTGTGTGTCTGCAATGAAATGAAATATTGCTGCTCTGTGTCAACGATATGTGTTTAGTTATTCTTAAGCTGCACAATTACATTCTTCTCAATAATGGATGTCCTTCTTTGTTTTGGAACTTTTGAATTTGTTTTCGTTGAAGAACTTCCTTGGTACAATTGTATCATTATAAATGATTCTCAAGTATAAAAAGGATTAAAATTTGACCTAATGTTTTCTCCCACTTTTTAATCTCAGCAATTCATTCCCCTAATGATTGGTACGAATATTCACCTCCCTTTGACCTGGAACCTTTTCAATGCCATGTTTTCTCCTTATTGATTCATTGCTTCTTGCTCTTCACCTTCCTCTGGGAATTAATCCTAGCCGGTCAAGATTTGCTAATAAATCCAATTAAAAATGAAAGCAGTGCCCATTCACTTCCATTAGTAATCCAACTAACCAACAGAAAGACAAGAATGCAAAAAAAAAAAAAAAAAAGTTTGAAAAATGAGTTTGAGAAGCATCCTTTTGCTTACCCTAAGAAAATCCTATCAATATTTCTGGGGTATTCCTTGACTTACAACCATTTGTTTAGTGACCCTTTGGAGTTATAACCGTACTGAAAAAAGTGACTTATGATCATTTTTCAGACTTACGACCATTGTAGCATCCCCATGGTCACCCTTGGCAACTGACTGATATTTATGCTGGTTGCAGTGTCCCAGGATCATGTGATCACTTTTTGTGACCTTCTGACAAGCCAAGTAAATGAGGAAGCCAGATTCACTTAACAACCCTGCTTCTAACTTTACAACTGCAGTGATTCACTTATCAACGGTGGCAAGAAAGGTCATAACATGGGGAAAAATTCACTTAACAACTGTGTTGCTTGGCAACAAACATTTTGGGCTCAGTTGTGGCCATAGGTGGAGGACTACCTGAGTTTAAGTTTAAATTTAAGACAAAAAAACAACTGCAAATGTAATGGCATGGTGTAAATTATTCAGAAGCATTTTTTTAAAATAATTGATTCATTTATTGATTCATTAGGAAGTCCAAGTTATAATAAACACAAATCCCAATTAGGGATTATGCTAAATACTTCCCTAGCACTAATTGGTTCTCCTCTAACCAACCCAGTTGTTAAAATTGATTGCATAAGTGCAACCTGCAACTTTTTGCAGTAAATAGAGCAAGATTTTCAATTCCGGGAAGTTTATTCCCTTGTATAATGTCCTTCTCCTATTATATGTTAAGACGACATCCTAAGGATGAATAGAGAAATGAAAACTGCCGGCTCTCCCTCCCTTTCTGTCTTAAGCTATCTTAAACAGTAGACTTGCCCCCAGGCCTTCTTTTGCAAATTGGGTAATCTGCATATCCACCACCAGGTGTCGCTGTGGTGCAGGGCATCCTCATCATCTCATGCTTTTAAGGTGGCTCTGCTTTTAAAACACTTGAACTTTGGTGTAGAGCATCATGTTGTTATTTCATATATCTATTAGCATTTTCACAGGTGAGCAGTTTGAGTATTTTTCTTCGTCAAGGCAAAAGAATCGTGATGGTTGCATCTGCAGCTCCATCTCTGTCACTAAACGCAACCTTCCTTTTGAGTTTACTACTTAGTTTATAATGGAAGGTTCCCAGAACAACACTCTGGCCTGGGTGCTGGTCCTTCCTGTTTGGATGCAACATTAGGAAGAAGGTCACTGACCCAAGAATTACTGTAGACTGGAATTCCTTCTCCCCTTTCAAGGAAGCCTTTCACTGAAAGTCAGGGGAGCGTTAAAGAACCTGGCAGGACCTGTGTGGCTTGCTTTTATCTCCTCTGTTAATGAACAGAGGGCTTAGGTTTCCTTAGCTATCGATCCAGCACCTTTTCCATTATCAAACACTGGTATTGTATCCTGTCCTAGGAAAGTCTTTCCAGAAATCTTTTTATAAGGTTACAGCTAGCTAGCTAGCTAGCGCTCTCTCTCTCTCTCTCTCTCTCTCTCTCTCTCTCTCTCTCTCTCTCTCTGTCTCTCTCTCTCTGTGTGTCTCCCTCTCCCTCCCTCCCTCCATGTGTGTCTGTCTGTCTGTCTGTCTCTCTTCCACATATCTGTCTAGCTATCGATTTATACCTATCTAACCTTACCTATCTAAGCAAACAGTGATAAGCATATCTAAAGGCAATCCTCAACTTACAACCATTATGGAGTCTGGCTATTATGGTTGTAAGTTGCGATGGTGTGACCGGACCCATTGATCGTTAAGCGAATGTTGTGGTTGTGTATTGTGAACTGCTGCAGTCATCAAGCGACTGTCGCAGTTCTTTGTGTTCCCCTCCTCTCCCATCTTTGAACCATATTTTTTGGGAGTGGGCGAGTTATTATTTTAACATGTAATATATTCAATGTTTGTGAGCCACCCAGAGGCATCTCTGACAAGAAGATAAACAAACAGGTAGATGACTGATATTACCTGTCCTTCCTTAGTAGGATACACCCTACAATAAACAAAGCTGCTGGATAGCAACCTGCTGATGCTGTAAGATCAGATAAATATATAGAGTTTGCTGCTTATATCTCCACAATTTAGGTCTGAACTGAAGCTCCTACTCATGCTCTGTCAGCTTCATTTTTTGTCTTCTTCCCTAGTTTTCCAGTGTCATTTCTCCCTGGATCAGTTGGGAGGGAGGGAGAGCGACAGACAGACAGAGAGAGAAGGTCTGGGACATTATCTTGTTGACAGTCCATTCAGCACCACTGTCATCTATGCATGCTTGTCCAACAAAGATTTGGGATCTGTTTTTTATTATCATGTCTGTTTTGTAAGCTACCCGCACCTTCAAATCCACCAGGCCTTGTACAAACCCACCTTCATCCTTGTACAGCAGGTGTGTCAAACCTGCGGCCCTGGGGCCAGATGTGTCACGCACTGGTCAGCCCACCCCCGGTTTAACGAAAGGTGAAAAGTTGCAATGCATCATGTGATGACAACATGTCATCATGAGTTTGACACCCCTGTTATAGAGCAATACAGATAATTTGAAGTTCCTGCTCATGTCTTCTGGTTTCCTTTCTGAACTCTTGGAACTTGTTGCTGGGTTGATTCTGGATTTTCCTCACCTAGCGATGCTGAAGGAGTTCAGTCCCCATGTTCTTTCTGCCATTGCTTTTCTAGATTGCTCTACCTTCAAGGGCCGACATAACCAGATATTGTTCTAAGACATCAAAACTGCTTTCTCCTGAGTGCCTCACCCCCAGTCACCAATATATCTTCTTCTGCCTATCACCATTGGTATATTATTGCCTGTTCCATGAGCTCCAATACACCACAACACATCACCCTATCATACCATCCTTCCTGCAGACCAGAGGGCACCATTCAAACTAGAAGCTGGCAGACAACGATCCCTCCTAGTTGATCAAATTACTTCCTATAGATCACTTCTGACTTTGCATTCAGTATTTGCCAGCTGGTAGAATTCTATCCTTCCTGCCTCAGAGCACCTCAAGAGATATACGATTGGCCCCTGTGAGAAAGAAATGCTGGACAAAGAAGGCCTTAGCTTGATCACCCAAAACAATTTCTATTTTTTAATGTTCTGATGGCTGGCTTCTAAACAAAATCGTTACTATTATGTTATTATCTGCTTGCCTTTTTTCACTGCTATTAATGAAGGATGAATTTGTGACACAGTACTGTTTTTCCATAGTTTAAGCAAGCTAAATAGAGGCTATCCCCATGTGGTTATTTTCTCCCTTTGCACTAAACATAGCAGTTAAACATACGCTGCCATCTTCGTTTTTCTCCTTTAAAAAAAATTAAGCACACAATGTAAATATTTGTGTTACTTAGCCGTCTTAAAAAGGATTGGCTACATCTTTATTTTCAAAACTGGCAGAAAGCAGAATGTGTATCCAACTATCCTGCAACCTAGCTTATCAGATTGGCAAAGAACATTCTGGGTATTATTAAAATGCCATACATTTTTTTTCTCTTAAAATCAGACAATCCCTGGTATGAACCTGCACCTTTTAAAGGTGCCCCTTGTCTAAGAGGTTTATCTGGCCCCCAAGAGAAGTTTTCCTGCCTTGCCGTTGTCCTCTTGTTGTAATTGTCTTGTTGTAATTGCCGCTTTCAGGCTGTGGAATGCACATCCTGGAAAGAGGCGCTGCTAGTATTTAAAACATTCGTAAAACTGTTTCTCTTTCTCTAGGCTTGAGTTAATCCAGTTTCTTATGAATTTTACTCCATGTTTTTAGAAATTCAGATTCTGTTTTTTTTTAATTGCTTAGCTACATTGAAGGCTTTCTTAAATAGACAGGTGAGGCAGAAGTCCAATCAATTAATGTCAAAGCAAGCAACCAAACACAGCCCACAGTCCCTTGATTTAGATCAATCCATGTTACAGGGAATAAGTTTAGCGTATATTGCTATCTCAGTTCAACATATCCTCCTCTTGAGCTACAGAGGATAAAAACACAGGGACTACGTCAAGCAGTGCGATTTGACCCATTAATTCCTTCCCTCTGCTGCTCACTGATTTTGGATGGCAGTCTCTAGAATTCCCACTCAGCCAAGACTACAGATCACCAGAATCCAATCACTAACAATCATGCTGGCTGGGAATTTTGACAGTCATAGTAAAATACATCTGATAAATACAAGATGTGAAAAATTGGTATATACCAGTGACGGCTAACCTTTTTGGCACTGAGTGCTGGAACTGGAGTGCGTGTGCCGGAACCCAAAAGACAGCAGCTGACTGGGGCACATGCGCACGGTGGGCAGCTGCTTTTCCATGTTCTGTCGGAGGCATGCATGCTGGACAGCTGCTGGCCGGCATGCATGTGTGGACTGGAACCCAGAAGAACAGCTGGCGATGGCACACGTGCCCACAGAGAGTGCTCTGGGTGCCACCTCTGGCATGTGTTCCATAGATTCTTCATCACGGGTATACACGCTATCTATTTGCTTCCAGTCTTCCTTCTGGTAAATTTTTCTTCAGCCAAGGATGCACATCTTTCCAGGTTTTGTAGTGATCCTTAATTAGGAATAATAAGTGAATGATGTTCTCAAGAAACTTGCATTATTGTGAAGCAATGCTCATTTATACTGTATAGCACCTTCCATTGGTCTGGGCATTCAGGAAAGCATGGGAAAAGTTTTAGGAAGTCTGGTTGGAATGCTTCTTTTCATACATTGAGAACATGTGTGGATGAGTAGCTCATTAAGAGTATTTACAAGCAGATATTTAAGCCCTGAAGCAAAAGTAAAGTTTATTAAGGAGCTTACATGCTCCAGTAGACAGCGGGCATTTCTACACTTTCTGTCTTCAAGATGCAGAAAGAATGAGATACTCTGGCCTTTCCAAAAGAAGCAGATGAAAGAGCCTAAACTTATTAGCCTTGGGATTAGGAGAACGCAAAGTTGAGACAGAAAGAGAAGTTCCTTGTTTGCCATATCTTTTCATGTTCTTAATGGTCAATAGGATAAAATAATACAGAGTTGGTTCTTCATGGAATTGTCTCTCCATGGAGGAAGGAGGTGGCTAGAACAAATACTTACAAACTGGAAATAGTTGTGCAATATAATATAAAGCAGGGATGTCAACTCGATTTCATTGAGGACCTCAGCAGGGTTGTGTTTAATCTGGGCTGGATGGTGAGGGGGGCGTGGCCAGAGTAGATGTGGCCAGCTCAGCAGCATTCGTGTCAGGGGCACCTGTGGCCTGGACAGGGCTAGGGGGATGCATTGTCCCCAGCGGAGGAAGGCGGACCAGAGAGAGCGCCAAACCCTTGTCCTCCAGAGGAGCCTCTCTGTCCCTCTCCTGCAGCTCTCTGCCAGTGAAAACAGAGCTCGGGAGGACTGCACGCAGCCCTCTCGGGCTCCGTTTCCACTGGCAGAGGCACCACGGGCCTGTCCTTCACTGTTTCCAGGGCAGCCCTGCGCACCAGATCTAAGCACCCGGTGGGCCAGATCCAGCCCTCAGGCCTTGAGTTTGACACCCCTGATATAAAGGCAAAAGTAAAACATTCCCCTTCCACCTGTGTCCAACACTAGGGGGAAGTGATCATCTCGTTTCTTAACCAAGACATTTTCCATGGTTATGGGACCTGCATGACTATATGCCAGGGGTGAGTTCTGGCTTCTGTTACCGCCGCTTCACTTTGGGACATTGTCAGCCTCCGCTTTGCTACTGCTTCGGCTGCCATTGAAACAGGGCGGGGGGGGGGCATGGTATTTGGGAGGGGACTCATTGTTGTGCTGGAGGAAGATTCTAGATTTGACCGGACCACCTTACTGTGCATGTGGAGGAGGAGTGTTTCCCGCCAAGGCCAACGGACCAGCATTCCATCCTGGTGATGCCTTTTGAAGTTATCTCACACCTGACATTTGGGAGAATTATGATTGGACTGTGCACGGGATGCCAAGGGGAGGGGAATGAATTATACAATATATTATTCGCTTTCACGCCTAAATAACCAGTCTTAGCTTTGCTACGCTTCTATTCATTTATAATTAGTAAAAGTACACTTGATTTCAACAAATGGAGTCTGGTGGTTTTCTTTCCTGATTTGTGAATGAAGAAGGGCTGACAATTAAGCTAAGACTCACTTTCACCCCACCCGGAGCTACAACCTACCGAGGGGGGTGTCCTCACAAGAAGAAAAGAAATCTCTTTGCAAGTGAGTGACCAAGAGGTAACTGAGGGAGTGACGGCAGAACCATCTTTAACTGAAAGGCTGGCTGAACTAAGAATGGAAGAGCCCGCTGTTCGTCCCTGATGGATTTTGGGTGTGGGACAAAAAGAGGAGTCAGAGCAGTTGGATGCTGGAATCACGAGAAGAAGACCCCAAAAAAAGTCAGCGGATGGGGGTGCCGTGGGAAAGAAGATTACAAGATGTCCCATGCTATGAGACTCCTCGAGGAAGCTTGGTCTGAATGCAAAAGCCGTGAAAGAGCCACGGAAAGGGAGCAGGCTGATGATCTTGAACAAAGGTACTCGATGCATAGGTTAAGGGAGGGTGAAGAAGCCGAAGGGGGTTGGGGGCAAGAAAACCCAGAACCAGCCTCCCCCCCTCCAGCTAGGGCCGCTCAAAGAGTAGGGGGGGGGCAGGTGACACCAAATGGCAAAAGTCCCTCCCTTAATTGTAAAATATGATGGTGACCCCCAGAATTTAGGGTTGTTTATCATTCAGGTCGGAAATTATATGGAGATTTATGGACCTGATTTAGAGACTGATGATATGAAAGTTAGAATGGTCCTGATGGCCTTAGAGAAAAAGGCGGGTGAATGGATGGTGGGCCTACACAAATGCAATTCCCCTCTCCTGAGGAATTTTAATGACTTTATGGCTGCAATGAAGAGGAGGTTTAATGACCCGCTGATTGAGAGACGCGGGCGGGTGAAATTTATGGCCCTGAAGCAGGGAAGTAGATCAGTAGCAGATTATATACAGGAATTTCAAGTGCCGGGAGGCACTTCAGATAGTCACTCATGCCCTTGTCACCTCAAGACTGGATTACTGTAACACGCTCTACATGGGACTGCCCTTGAAAAGTGTTCGAAGACTTCAGCTAGTCCAGAATGCAGCTGCGCGAGCTATTGTGGGTGCACCCAGGTACACCCATGTTACACCTATCCTCCGTGAGCTGCACTGGCTACCCATTGGACTCCAGACACGCTTCAAGGTGCTAGTCGTTACTTATAAAGCCCTGCATGGCATCGGACCTGGGTACCTGAGAGACCGCCTCCTGCCAATTACCTCCCAAAGACCGATTTGATCTCACAGGCTTGGCCTTCTCCGGGTTCCATCGGCCAGCCAATGTCGGCTGGCAACTCCCCGGGGGAGAGCCTTCTCTGTTGCTGTGTCGGCCCTCTGGAATGAGCTCCCCATGGAGATCCGGACCCTTACTACCCTCCCGGCCTTTCGTAAAGCTACCAAGTCCTGGCTGTCCCGACAGGCTGGGGGCTGTTGAAATATCCAGCCCCGCCTCAATTGTGAATGTTGTGCATTTTTAAATTCTTTGTATTGTCTTATTTATTTCCCTTTCCCTGTTTATTGTGAGCCACACGGAGTCCTTCGGGAGTGGGCGGCATACAAAACTAATAAACAAACAACAACAAGTTGTTAGCCTATATGAGGGAGTGGTCAGAAGACGCTTTATTGGATCAGTTCG
Source organism: Thamnophis sirtalis (assembly GCF_051295495.1). Classification (NCBI taxonomy): domain Eukaryota; kingdom Metazoa; phylum Chordata; class Lepidosauria; order Squamata; family Natricidae; genus Thamnophis; species Thamnophis sirtalis. The sequence goes on along the minus strand of NW_028261385.1, from coordinate 97,336,454 downwards.
CTGAGGGATTGAATGAAAAAATATACCAGCAATGTGTTAACAGACACCTTCCTCGCCGGGTGACTGCTTGGTATGAACACGCAGCAGATGTTGAGTTGGATTTGGCCAGGCTTCAATACATGAAAGAGAGAGAAGCAGAGAAATCCTCCCCGCTGCAGCTCTAAAAGCCCCCCTCCGCCCCAGAAGTGAGGGAAAAGGAAGCGCCGCCAGCAAACCCAAGCCTTTCATGTGTTTCCGCTGTGGGAAGGAAGGCCATTGCGCCATGAATTGCCGCGTAAAAATGGCTCAGACCGCTCCACCCCCTCCCCGAAGAGAGGGAAGAGCAAGTAAGGCCCCAGGCAAGAAGAGAGATGCCGCGTGTGCCGCTGAAAATGTTCCCCAGCATTTCCAGCTGGAGGAGGAGGGAGGCGTTAGTTCAAGTTCCTCTGACAAATCAGATGAGGAGCACGATCATCGTTGGGTGGGTTCAAAGGCCCCATGCTTATCCCAATTGAGTTAGCAGTGTCACCTACTGGCGTGCCTGAAAAACTTTTAGCTCTTCTGGATTCAGGTTGTAGTTGTAGTTGTAGTTGAGTTTATTTATAGGCCGCCCTTTTCCCTGAGGGGACTCAGGGCGGCTAACAACTTGTATGGGAGGGGAAGACATACAATAACATAAAAACACAATATATAATTAAAATCAAGCAACATTCATACAACATTCGGGTGGGGGCGGATTATGGTCTTTACCCCCAGGCCTGGCAATAGCAGTAGACGGGATAGCCAGATCTTGAGGGCTGTGCGGAAGGTCTGAAGGGTGGTGAGGGTACGAATCTCCACGGGGAGATCGTTCCAGAGGGTCGGAGCTGCTACTGAAAAGGCTCTCCTCCGCGTAGTTGCCAGCCGGCACTGGCTGGCAAATGGCACTCGGAGAAGGCCTAATCTGTGAGATCTTATGGGTCGAGAGGAGGTGATTGGCAGGAGGCGGTCTCCCAAGTACGCAGATCCACTACCATGAAGGGCTTTGTAGGTAGTAAGAAGCACCTTGAAGCGCACACGGAGATCAACAGGTAGCCAGTGCAGCTCGCGGAGGATAGGTGTTATGTGGGTGAACCGAGGTACACCCACAATCACTCGCGCGGCCGCATTCTGGACTAGCTGAAGCCGCCGGATGCTCTTCAAGGGCAGCCCCATGTAGAGCACGTTGCAGTATTCCAGCCTAGAGGTCACGAGGGCGCGAGTGACTGTTGTGAGAGCCTCCCGATTCAGGTAGGGTCGCAACTGGCGCACCAGGCGAACCTGGGCAAATGCCCCCCTGGTCACAGCCGACAGGTGGTAATCAAAGGTCAGCTGTGGATCCAGGAGGACTCCCAAGTTGCGAACCCTGTCTGAGGGGTGTAAAATTTGGCCCCCCAGCCTGAGCGATGGAACACTAACCAAATTTTTGGGAGGGAAACACAACAGCCACTCGGTCTTTTCTGGGTTGAGTACAAGCTTGTTAGCCCTCATCCAGTCCCTGACGGCCTCGAGACCCTGGTTCATCACGTCCACTGCTTCATTGAGTTGGCACGGGGCGGACAGATACAGCTGCGTATCGTCCGCATATTGGTGGTATCTTATCCCGTGCCTCCGAATGATCTCGCCCAGCGGTTTCATGTAGATGTTAAATAGTACGGGGGACAGGACCGACCCCTGTGGCACCCCATATGTTAGGGGCCTCATGGTTGATCTCTGTCCCCCGACCAACACCGACTGCGACCTGTCCGAGAGGTAGGAGGAGAACCACTGCAAAACAGTGCCTCCCACCCCCACCTCCCGCAGTTGTCTCAGAAGGATACCATGGTCGATGGTATCGAAAGCTGCCGAGAGGTCAAGGAGAACCAAGATGGAGGCGTGGCCTCCATCCCTGGCTCTCCAGAGATCATCGGTCAATGCGACCAAAGCGGTTTCTGTGCTGTAACCAGGTCTGAAGCCGGACTGGAAGGGGTCCAGGTAGTCGGCTTCCTCCAAGGACCGCTGGAGCTGGTAGGCCACCACCTTCTCAACAACCTTCCCAATAAAGGGGAGGTTGGAGACTGGACGGTAGTTGTTAAGTACGGCTGGATCCAAAGATGGTTTCTTCAGGAGGGGTCTCACCACCGCCGTTTTAAGTGCGGCGGGGAAGTGCCCCTCCCGAAGCGAGGCGGTAATAACCGCTTGGATCCAGCCCCGTGTCACCTCCCTGCTGTTAGCAACCAGCCAGGAGGGACACGGGTCCAGTACACAGGTGGAGGCACTCACAGCCCTCATGGCCTTGTCCACGTCCCCGGGGGTAACATCCTGAAACTCAACCCAGCGATGGTCTACCAAATCGTCCTCTCGTGTCTCGGCTGGCTCTGCAAAGGTGGAGTCCAAATCCGACCGAAACCGAGCAACTTTGTCCGCCAAGAACTGGGCATAGTCTTCAGCCCTACCCTGCAAGGGGTCCCCCGTATCCCTCTTATTTAAGAGGGAACGGGTTATCCTAAACAGGGCGGCTGGACGGGACTCGGCGGACGCAACCAAGGTGGCAATATAAGATCTCTTTGCTGCCCTAAGTGCCCTGATGTAATCCTTGGTGCAGGTTGTTAAGAGTGCTCGGTTCGATTCGGATTTATCGGACCTCCACAGGTGCTCTAGGCGTCTCCTCCGGCACTTCCTCTCCCGGAGCTCCTCGGTGAACCAAGGAGGCCTCCGGGATCCGCCGCCTCGGAGGGGCCGTAGTGGCGCAATCCGGTCGAGGGTCTCCTATGCTGCCGAATGCCAGGCAGCAACCAGAGTCTCTACCGGACTGTGGGCGAGAGTATCAGGAATAACCCCAAGCTCCATCTGGAACCTCAGAGGGTCCATAAGTCGCCTGGGGCGGAACCACTTGGTCGGTTCCTCCTCCCTACAGTGGGGGTTTGGTCTTCGGAAGTCAAGCCTCAGTAGGCAGTGGTCTGACCACGACAGGGGTATGATCTCATTACCCCTCAGACCAAGATCACAAGTCCACTGCTCCGAGAGGAATACGAGGTCGAGCGTGTGACCCGCATAGTGAGTTGGGCCCCGAATTATCTGGGTCAAGCCCATGGCTGTCATGGAAGCCATGAACTCCTGCGCCCCATCAGAGTGTTCACCGAGCGTAGGCAAATTGAAATCCCCCAGGACCATAAGCCTGGGGAACTCAATTGCCAGCTCGGCTACCGACTCGAGGAGCGAGGGGAGGGCTGCTGCAACGCTGTTGGGAGGCAGGTACATTAGCAGCAGGCCCACTTGACCCTTGAGGTCCAGCTTCACCAGTAGGGACTCACACCCGACAAGCTCCAGAGCAGGGATCCTACGAGGTACTAAAGACTCCCGAATAACAATAGCCACACACCCACCCCTTTCCTGAGCTCTCGGCTGATGAAGCACCTGAAATCCTTCTGGGCACATCTCTACGAGGGGGACTCCTCCCTCCGGGCCCAGCCAGGTTTCAGTAATACATGCCAGGTCTGCCCCCTCGTCTAAAATTAAGTCCCGGACGAGGGGAGCCTTGTGAACAACAGACCTGGCATTTAGCGACAACAGCCGGAGACCAGGGTCCTGATTACTCGCGCCATCTGGCCTCGGAGTGGGACTCATAGGGCCGGAAGGAGGGATCTCTGTGACGTAGCGAACCCTCCTTCCCCGGTAATGGCCAGCCCTAAAGTCCCCTCCATATCTGCCCCTCCCCATTACGACCGTAATGCTCTGGCCCACTCCCGTGTCCGTGGTCCCCCCAACCACACCTATAGCTCCCACATTCCCTGACAGGCCCTCCGAATCAGACACACTCATTCGTTCACTCAGACAGTCCCCACGTGATAATTAAGAACACATAAATACAGCAATATAGGGTAGTAAAAAGTGGGAGCATTCACTCAATCACATGCAATCTCATACACTCATCATACCAATTAAAATTAAAAATTAAAAATTGCGCGATGTGCAAAGAACGCATGAGGCTTATGTAGAGGTCTTAATAGTCTTAACCTTCTCTTCTGTAAGTCTGATGAAAGTTCCGGTGAGAGTTCAATGAGTTCAATGAGGGGGTGCAGTCCAGAGAGGCCAAGAATCCTGGTATTGTGGTTAGATAAGGGCTTGTTGTTTAAAGGTCCAGCTGGAGAAGATAATGATGGCAACAGTTGGGGCTGAAAAAGCCAGTCCAGATGCCCCAGGCATATAGTTGAGGAGAGACAGATAGTCAAAGCCCAGAATAACAAGAGACCAATGTTGCTTGAAAAGCCAGCAGAAGATGGTGTACAGGGGGTATCTTGTATTCCCCCTCTCCTATAAGCCTGGGAGGGACCAAAAGTCCGGGGGGGCTGAGGGGTGGCAGGAGGCCCCCCTGTTCGCTGTAAATACCCCCACTCGTCCAGCCCAGAATAACGAAAGGCCAGCGTTGATGGAAAAGGCAGCATTGGTGGAGAAGGCAGCGTTGGAAGAAAAGGCAGCATTAATAAAGAATAGCAGTGTTGATGGCTATATTGATGGAGGAGCAGTGTTGGTAGAAGAGATAGCGTTGGTGGAAAGAGCAGCGTTGCTGGAAAAGGTAGCATTGATGGAAGAACTGATCCAGATGCGAAAGGGGAGGGGCATCCAGAAAAGGCTACGGCCACGGTGCACCCAGCCAGCCGCCCGATTCGCCCGATCCGAACAGAAGCCCCGATCGATCTCTCCCCCTCTAAAAAGTGGGAATATTTGGCCAACACAGTCACTAACGGCTCACGCAGCTGTAAAAGGAGGCTTGAAAAACCTCACAACCACTGAAACCACCGCAAAACGCTCTCAAACGCCTCCGTCGTCACTATGGAGCCGCTGTTTTCGCCACTGAGATCGCCAAGCCGCGCCAGAGACTTTGGAGTCCTAGGCTGGTGGAAATCATCAGGTTGCTCTCGCTGTATCATAAGTCCAGCGATGGTAGAAAAACTTGACTTGAAATTGAGAACTTTGAAAACCCCTATTGTTTTTTGCCAAATTGATGGTTCTATAGCGGGAGGGGGTCCTGCTCATTTTTCTACTGAGCCCTTACAAATGAAAATGGGGACCCATCAAGAATTAATCACTTTTATTGTGGCACCTGGAATGGACCGGCCCCTTATTTTAGGGCTCCCCTGGCTTCATAAATGGAACCTTCGCATTAACTGGAGGAAGGGGTGGTTACGCATTCGCACTAGCGCGCTCCCTGAAAGGGGGAATGAGACTCCAGACCCTCCTGATTCTAACCCCACTTTGGCAGCTGGGGGACAGGAGAGGATCGAAGGGGAAGAGAAAATTCCGAAAGAATATTGGGATCTGAGGGGAGTATTTAGTGAGCATTCTTCTGATAAGCTTCCCCCCCCCCACAGACCCACTGATTGCACCATTGATATTTTGCCCGGGGTGAAACTTCCCAAGCCCCAGATATATTCTATGTCTCATAGGGAAATGGAGGAGATGAGAAGATTCATTGACAAGAATTTGGAAAGGGATTTCATTGAACCAGCTAGACCCAAGGTAGCAGCTCCAGTGCAATTCAGAGAAAAGAAAGATGGCTCTCTCAGATTATGTGTTAATTTCAAAAATTTGAACGCAATCTCCGCCCAGAACCTGTACCCATTACCACTGATGAAGGATATGCTGGCCCAACTGGGCAAGGGCCACATTTTCACTAAACTGGACTTGAGGGAAGCATACTATAGAGTCCATATTAAAGAGGGAGACAAATGGAAAACGGCTTTCAACTTCCCCTTGGCTGTTTCCAATTTCGTGTGATGCCATTTGGCCTGCAGGGGGCGCCTGCAGTTTTCATGCAGTTGATTAATAGTTGATCTTTACAAGGGCATTATCGTATATTTAGACAATATCCTTATTTACACGCAAAAACGTGAGGAACACGTCAAGCTGGTTTGTACTGTGCTGAAGAAGCTTCGGGCCATGGAGCTTTACGCAAAGTTGTCCAAATGTGAATTTCATCAAGAGAAGGTTGACTACCTGGGCTATCGTATCTCCCATGCGGGTGTGGAGATGGACCCCGCTAAGGTCAAAGCAGTCACTGAGTGGGAGGTACACGCAGGCAGTTGCAGAAACTTTTGGGATTTGCCAATTTCTATTGCCAGTTCATCCCTTCTTTTGCTAAGATAGCTCTTCCCATAACTAACTTATTGAAGTCCAAAGGTGGGCCGAAACCCAGGCCTAGCAAGCCGTTGGATTGGACCATGGAATGTCAAGCTGCCTTTGAGAAGCTGAAACGGCTTTTTGCTGAGGAACCGGTCCTCAAGCACCCGGACATGGATGCACCATTTGTGGTTCAGGCTGATGCCAGCAACGTGGCGGTGGGGGCCGTGTTGCTTCAGGCCAATGATCAAGGTAACTTGCAACCCTGCGCGTACACCTCTCGCAAACTGACGGACACTGAGAGACATTGTGCTATCTGGGAGAAAGAGGCATTTGCTGTTCGTTGGGCTTTAACCACATGGCGCCATTTTCTGGAGGGCACCAAGCACTAGTTCGAGGTGTGGACTGACCATAAGAATTTGGAGGCTTTGAGAACTCCCAGGAAACTTTCTCCTAAGCAAATGCGCTGGGCTCAGCATTTCAATCGTTTTAATTTCACCCTGAAATACATTCCAGGTGGGAAGAATTTCATTGCTGATGCTTTATCCAGGCTTCCTCAGTACAACTGTTCTAAGCTCAGCATGGTCCAGTCGGTCATTCCCACATTGAGCCTCGCTGCTCCAGTGGTTACTAGACATCAGGCACGTTCTAAGGTGGAGGTGTCCCAGGATTTTCTTTCCAATCTCAAGAACGCTCTCGCTGATGATGAATGGTTCCAGCAGCACATAAGTGAATGTACCACGAGACTTCCGGGGCGGGACCTTGCTGATGGCGGCAGCTTAACGAGCTGCCCCCAGGTTCCTGGTGGCGTTATCTGCCTAAATACCTGGTAGATACCTCATTCTTCAGGCAAAGAAGAGTGAGAGAGAGATCCAGCTGGTAAGAGCTTTTCTTTGAAGTTTGCAGCTTTTTTTTTTGCTGCGAATGGAAGGGTGGGCTGACCAAGGCTGAATCACATCTCCGTGCCAGAAACTCCGGCTGTATTTATTACGGAGCAAAGTAAGGATCCCCCCACTTAGGACAACTTTTGATATATTTATTTGAGATTAATACAAGCAGAGTCCGTACCTGAGAACCTTATCTGCCTTTTTAAAAAAAAAAAAAATCCTAGCTTCTTTTTACAAGAGCTTCCTTCGTGCACGGGGTTTTTTTTCTTAGAAAATAAGCTCCTAAAATGGTGATTGTGCCACATTCCTAACTATCCGGCAAGAACAGTGATAAAAAAGATCAAAGGAACAGCCAGCCAGCAATCTCTTACTAATTAGCTTCATTTCTCTGAAGAGCTTACAAGACTTTTTTCTTATCAACTTTTAAAAGTTTTAAAAGACTCCTTGTTAATATAGAGACATTCCAAACAGAGATGAATATGCTGAACTGTTTCGTTACAATGCCAATCTTTTGAAACCTGCTTTGTTACAATGCTCTTTTCTGAAACCTTTTGAAAAGCCTCCAAGAACAAATAAAGGGGGGACTTAATACTTTCTTTCCTCGTAAGCTACACAGCGGGCCAGTAGAGTTTGAATAATTGTTGAATAATTGTTTGAAGAAAAGATATAATGGCATCAAAATTAAATTCGGGGAGACCTCTTCTTAGGAGTACATCTCACACACTTGGCACAAAGTCGCAGCTTCCACCCTCTATGCCCCCTACTGGAGATCTGCTAACGAAAGAACTTTTTTTTGAAACTTTCAGAGAATTCAGAGAGGAGATAAAGAAACTTAAAGCAGACTTATATGATAAGCTTGATACTAAGATTGCCAAAACAAATGATGATATGGTGGGACTTGTAACTGTATTGACAGAATATGTTTCTGGAATGGAAGATAAGCTAGAGGTTCTTGAAGAAGCCAACACTAACTTGACTTCCAAAACTGAAGTGGTGCAACAAAGAGTTGAAAACACTGAAAAACAAATTGTTATGATACAATACACACAGATGGAGCTTGCATTAAGAGTCAGGGGGCTGCGCGAAGATAAACAGGAAAACTTGAAGCAGATTTTTTCAGAGGCTTTTAACCGTTTGGTGGAAAGACCGGGGTCCAATTTTGACTGGCAGATCGAAAAAATTTATCGTGCTAACTCTTGGGTGGCAAAACAGAAGCAACTTCCTCGAGATGTAATTATATACTTTGCTACAAGAGAGTTCAGAAACATGATACTACAAGAGTCTTATAATACCAGGCTTCATATTGGCGGACAGGACTTGATTGTCTTGAAAGAAATACCACCCCAAATGCTAAGAGCCAGGAGAGATTATGCTTTTCTAGTGGAAGAACTCAGAAACCGTCAGATACAGTATAGATGGGATGTGCCATTTGGTATTATAATTACATTTGATAAGGAAAAATATCGTCTCAACTCTGTATGGGAAGCCCGAGATTTCTATCACAAGATCCTGAAGGTGCGACACCCTGAATCATCTGGATCTGGAGAAAGACCACGAGAAGGACAAGATAAACAGCAAATCACACAACTACCAGACAAAAAGCACCATTTCCTCCTTCCGGAAGGGCAAGGGGTCAGGGAACAAAGATCTAGCCGTATGACTACCAGACGAATGGGAAAACAAGGTACATTGCAACAACCTCAATAACCACCGGCCATTGACCAAGGAGTTGTGGTCTGAACTCTTTACAGAAGAGAAATAAAATATTTCACTATCTCAAACAGTTCAAGAACGATATAATTTGCCTGCAAGAAATTCATATCAAATCAACGGATCAAAATATTTGTTCAACCCCGAACTTGGTCAATATTTTGTGACCTCTGCTACGGAAAAGAAAAATGGTATAGTTGTATACTTAAGAAAAGACATTAAGGCTGAACTAATTGAAGCAGATCCCTTTGGAAGATATATCGCATTAGACCTAATTCTAGAAGGGAAAAAGACTTGATGGACGACTTCGAATTGAGAAATGTTTGGCGAGAAAGAAACACAGAGGCATATGACTTCACCCTTTTTTCTGATGGACATCAATCCCTTTCAAGGATTGATTTTATACAAATCACTAATGATTTATTTTCTAGGGTGAAGAAGACAAAGATTGCGGCGAGGGTCCTTTCGGACCATAACCCAGTCTGGACAGAATTGGGAAGGGTAGTGCAGGCAAGAAGGTCTTGGAGGTCGAATGAGAGTTTATTTAGATATGAAAAGTATATTAATGATTGTAAAAAATTGCTATCTGAATACTTTGTTCTGAATACGAATAAGGGTACATTCATGGAATTTGTAAGGGATGCAAGTAAAGCATATATGAGAGAAGTACTGATGAATATAAACAAAATACATAGACATAAACAAGGGCAAAAATGAAAAGAATTGGAAGAGGAAATTAAAAGAAAAATTTGAAATGTATCCAAATTGTGTTATAGAGGGAAGGAGGTGTTTCAACAGGAGGAGATTTAAAAGGCATTCCGGGGATTTTTTTTTTTTTTACAGAATTGTACAAAGGGGACAAAATTAAGGGTTTAGATATAGACAGATACTTAGATAAAGAGATAATACCCCTGGTTAGAGAAGAGTACAGGCAAAAGTTGAACCAACAAATAACCTCTGGGGAAATCCTGCAGGTAATCAAACAACTAAGATTAGGAATAATGTAAACTGCTTAAAGTTTGTGTAACGAGAAGCTGAGTTCAACGTAGAGACTTTACTGACTTTTTTTTCTTTTTTCTTTTTTTTTAATTTCCTTGGTTTTAATATATTTTAGACTGTGTTTGATAAAAAGCTATACCGTGTACGGGCTCTGGGAAGTCAGGGGGGGGGAAGGGAGGGGGGGTCCTAGGGGGGAGGGGGGAGGGGGGAAATATAGTATGTGCTAGATTTTAAAGCAACATGATTGCACTTGTATACTGTTGCTTTTTTAATTCTAGTGTAAAAATAGGAAGCTGAATATATTGATAGATAGTAGAAATACACCGAAGGGAGGAGCAGAAGGAAAGAGGAAAGAGGGGTAGAGAGGGTGGGAGAGAGGATCGGAGGGAGGGTGAGATGGAAGGGAGGGAGTGTATTGGGAGAGAGGAGTGATAGAGGGGGAGGGGAAGTAGGGTAGAGGGGAATGTTGTAGGGGAGAAAGGAAAGTTGGAGGGGGGTGAAAGAAAGGGTGTATGGAGGGTTGAAGTGGTATATCGGGTTTGTATTTTGGGGAGTATTGTTGACAAGGATGGCTGTGTTTATTGCTCAATGTTATATGGCCCCGGTTATGCACAGTATATATGTGACTGTATGAAATAAAGAGCCAAGGTGGCGCAGTGGTTAAAATGCAGCACTGCAGGCTACTGCTAGATCAGCAGGTCAGCGGTTCAAATCTCACCGGCTCAGGGTTGACTCAGCCTTCCATCCTTCCGAGGTGGGTAAAATGAGGACCCAGATTGTTGGGGGCAATATGCTGACTCTCTGTAAACCGCTTAGAGAGGCCTGAAAGGCCTATGAAGCGGTATATAAGTCCACTGCTATTGCTATATTGCTATTGCTAAATGAAAATGAAAAAATGAAAAAAAAATATATTTACATAAAGTGAATGTACCATGAGGGATGAATTGCCCTGGATTGGGGCAAAACTTTACGTTCCTAAGTCTCTTCATCTAGTGGTTCTTCGGCGGGCTCATGATTCCCGGATGGCGGGGCATTTTGGTTTCGTGAAAACGCTGCATCTCGTGAAAAGGCAGTTTTGGTGGCCTTCTTTGAAAAAGGACATTGAACTTTATGTGACCAGTTGTCCTGTTTGTGCTGCTGCTAAACGCCCGCCAGGGAAACCACAAAGTCTGCTCCAGACTGTGGCTCGCCCTGTCGCCCCATGGAAGGAGATCTCTATGGATTTCATTGTCAAACTCCCTGAGAGCCAGGGACAGACCGTTATCTGGGTGGTTACCGACTTGTTCTCAAAGCAAGTCCATTTCATCCCTTGTTCCAAGATTCGTCTGCTAAGACCCTCGCTAAGATGTTCATCTCCCACATTTACCGCTTACATGGGGTGCCTGACCGCATCATTTCGGATAGGGGTGTACAGTTCACCTCCGTATTCTGGAGGGAGTTTCTTAAACGGATTGGCTCTGCCCAGGGTTTAAGCTTCGCCCACCACCCTCAGACTAATTGAGCTTGTGAGAGGACTAATTCTGTTCTGGAACAGTATTTACGTTGTTTCATCAACTACCAGCAAGATGATTGGGTAGACTTGTTGCCGCACGCAGAGGTGGCTTATAATAATTCTGTACATAGCAGCACTGGCTTCACCCCTTTCCGTGTGGTGTTTGGCCAGGATTTTGTACCTATTCCTGAAGTTCCTCGTGAGCAGCCCCAAGTCTCATCTCTGTCTGAGTGGAGTGATCGCCTTCGGCACGTTTGGCCTTTAGCACTCCAAACTTTGGACGCTGCGCATTGCGCACATAAGAAATAGGCTGATAAGAAACGGACTAAGCTGTTTGATTACAAGGTGGGTGATCAAGTTTACCTGTCCACCAAGTTTCTTCAGACTCCCCAGAAGTCCAAGAAGTTGGGGCCTAAGTATGTTGGCCCATTTCCTATTATCAAGATCATCAATCCTGTTTCTGTTCGGCTGCAGCTGCCTAAACACCTCAACCGGGTCTACCCTGTTTTTCATGTTAACCTCCTAAAGCCTGTTCGCTTTTCGTCTTTACATCCGCCTGTTCCACCACTGCCTACCCCGCTGTTGATTGATGGTGAACAACATTTTGAGGTTTGCGAAATTTTGGACTCCCGTAGACGGCAGAATCGTGTTCAGTACCTGGTGGCTTGGAAGCATTTCCCCCCTTCTCATACCGAATGGGTGGACAAGTCTCATGTTCAGGCACCTAAATTGCTCCACCAATTCTATTCTGCTTATCCTGACAAGCCCTAGTTTGGCCGGTTTCCTGACGTATTTTCTCTCTCCCTCTCCCCTTTTTTCCCTTTACGTTTCTTGTTGTTCGTCTGTTTGTTTGTGCTTTGTCATTTTGCAGGTCTGACCGCCTTTTCCTGGAGGATGGCTGGATGTTAGCCTCTGCTTTGCTACTGCTTCGGCTGCCATTGAAACGGGGAGGGGGGGCATGGTATTTGGGAGGGGACTCATTGTTGTGCTGGAGGAAGATTCTAGATTTGACCGGAACACCTTACTGCGCATGTGGAGGAGGAGTGTTTCCTGCCAAGGCCAACGGACCAGCATTCCATCCTGGTGATGCCTTTCAAAGTTATCTCACACCTGACATTTGGGAGAATTATGATTGGACTGTGCACAGGATGCCAAGGGGAGGGGAATGAATTATACAATATATTATTCGCTTTCGTGCCTAAATAGCCAGTCTTAGCTTTGCTACGCTTCTATTCGTTTATAATTAGTAAAAGTACACTTGATTTCAACAAATGGAGTCTGGTGGTTTTCTTTCCTGATTTGTGAATGAAAAAGGGCTGACAGACATGCTTTGCTGTGCGCATGTGCATGCGCAGTAGTAAAAAACAAGATCACGGCGTCTATGGTGCCACCAATAGAACCGGTTCAGGAGCATGGCCGGCTGAGTTACTTCCTACTCCGCTGAACTGGTCCGAGCCAGTAGGAACCCACTCTCTATACGCCAAGGTGCATGGAACGCTGTTACCTTCCCGCAAAAGTGGTACCTATTTATCTATTTGCATTTGCATAGTTTCTAACTGCTAGGTGGGCAGGAGAGAATGGGAACTCACCCTGTTGTGGAGCTCTCTGGTCTTGAACCTGGACTGCCAGCTTTCCATCTGACAAGCTCAGCGTCTTTAACCACTGAGCCATCATGCCCCCTTTGTGTAGAATGTAGGAATGGGATATGTAATATGTTTCTAAGCCTCATCTCAAAGCTGTTAAAGGCCTAAAATCCAGCATCACTGATTCCTCAGCATCGCATAACTCCAGACCTCGAGGAGGTAGCATTCTGACATCCACAGAAGAAGGGGAACAAAACCTGCAAGATGGAAGGCATCCTGGCACATTGTTTATCCCCACTCTTTTGTGTACAGATACAAGTGCAAATGAGGCACTTCTTATATCATTATATTGAGGTGCCCACTCCCTTGCAGATTTTGAACCCATATTGAGGGGCAATGGGGTACAGCTGGAGAGTTAAGGATCCCCTCTGATTCATTTGTCTATTGCTTTGCCTGTTTTTTTTTTAAATCGCTAATCTGAATCTGCTTCCTTCTGCCTTTCCTTCTACGCAGGCACGTTATTTGCTTTTTCTCCTGGTAGAATGCAACTAGTGCAAACTTTGCCTGTCTCTATCACGAATTTCCTGTAAATAAATCTCCTTTTGACCTCCAACGATCAATTTTTCCCCTGAACATAGCTGTCAATTTCACAAATTAGCTCTGGGCCTATTTGATCAGATGATGCTGGGGACTCCTGTGACTTAAATTAGCTTTTCTCTGCTTCTGTATCGGTTTATTTGAAAGCAGAGCAAAGCTAGGCTTTTTTATTTCTTTCTTTTTTGAGCTTGTGGGGAGTTCATTCTCCTACTGGTGGATGTTCTTGTCTCTCTCTGCCTCCTGGCTGCTGGGCTCCAGTGAGCCATTCTTTTTCAAGCAGTTGCTTTAAAAGTCCTCAAGGAGTTTGATACTCTGCATTCCAGCTGGTTCTCTGCCAAACTCAAAGGAGAAACAGCCAGGAACCCTTGTCAATTTTATCTCTGTCTGCTTTGCCTGGGCTCTTGTGGGAAGACTTGGAAGGATCCGGGAAGAGCCTGGATCAAACCCAGATGCATTTGAAAGTGGAATTATTCCTGGAGCCTGTTTGCACCGTTTAGGAGTTTTGTGTCTATTTCCTGCTCTCCCCCACTCCATCTGTTACAACAGAATGCACCCACGGTTAGAGATACTCTCTTGAAAAAAAGCAACTGATTGCAAACTTGCCAACACAGAGTCACATCTTCAGATGCTTTTATAGGCAAAACAGTGATGTGTCCAAATGTTTCCTCCTCTAGTTTGCTCTGAGAGCAATACATGGTACGAATATGGTTGCAATCAATCTTATTTATTTTGTTCTATCTAAAGTAGAATGTGGTTGGAGTGGAACGCAGTGGCTCAATAGCTAAGACACTGAGCTTGTCGATCAGAAGGTCAGCAGTTTTAAGGATTTTAAGGATTTTATTAAGGATTTATATGCCGCCCTTTTCCCTGAGGGGACTCAGGGCGGCTTACAACAATGAGGGGAAGGGGGTGCAAGACAAGACTTAAAAGGAAAAAAAAAATCGTGAATAAAAGAAATTATCCATAAAAACACAACATTCACTCAACATTCGGGCGGGGTGAGAATAATCCTATCCCCAGGCCTGACGGGATAGCCAGATCTTGAGGGCTGTGCGGAAGGCCTGGACTGTGGTGAGGGTACGGATCTCCACGGGGAGGTTGTTCCATAATGTCGGAGCTGCAACTGAGAAGGCTCTCCTCCGCGTAGTCGCCAGTCGGCACTGACTGGCGGATGGAATTCGGAGGAGGCCTACTCTGTGCGATCTGATGGGACGCAGGGAGCTAATTGGCAGGAGGCGGTCTCTCAAATAGTCAGATCCACTACCATGGAGCGCTTTATAGGTGGTAAGTAGGACCTTGAAGTGCACCCGACGATCAACAGGTAGCCAGCGCAGCTCACGGAGGATTGGTGTTATATGGGCGAACCGTGGTGCGCCCATGATCACTCGCGCGGCCGCGTTCTGAACTAGCTGAAGTCGCCGGATGCTCTTCAAGGGCAGCCCCATGTAGAGCACATTGCAGTATTCCAGCCTAGAGATCACAAGGGCTCGAGTGACTGTTGTGAGAGCCTCCCGGTTCAGGTAGGGCCGCAACTGGCGCACCAGGCGAACCTGGGCAAATGCCCCCCTGGTCACAGCCGACAAATGGTGGTCAAAACTCAGCTGTGGATCCAGGAGGACTCCCAAGTTGCGGACCCTGTCTGAGGGGTACGAATATGTTTGGCAGTTCGAATCCCTAGTGCTGCGTAATGGAATGAGCTCCCGTTACTTGTCCCAGCTTCTGCCAACCTAGCACTTCAAAAGCATGTAAAAATGCAAATTTAAAATATGCGATTTGATATGAAAAGCAGGTGGTGACTATGGAAGAGATGCATGGAAATACTGTAACCAACTGGCACACTTTCTACAATTTGTAATGGAAAATGGTTTTTTTATTTTTATTTTTATGTTTGTTTGTCCTGGTTTAAAAAAACAAAATAAAAATTGTTTTTAAAAAAGCATGTAAAAATGCAAGTAGAAAAATAGGGACCACCTTTGGTGGGAAGGTAACAGTGTTCCCTGTGCCTTTGGTGTTTAGTCATGCCGACCACATGAGCACATCTTCAAACAGCACTGGCTCTTCGGCTTTGAAACAGAGATGATAACCGCCCTCTAGAGTCAGGAACGACTAGCACATATGTGCAAGGAGAACCTTTACCTTTACCTTAAAGTGGAAGATATTTCTTTTGATTTAGAACTGCGGCACAAAGTCTAAGGCACTGAATGAACCCGGTTGTCAGGCCTGCAGTTATATCCCTTTTAGGATCTTTGGCCTGCCACACTCTCTCTTATTTCATTATGCTGTTCATTAGTGTAGTAGTTGGGAGCGGGGAATGGAAAGGAGTAGAATTGTGGAATGTGTTGTTGTCATTCTTTTCTAGAAGCCAAGATCATATTTTGTCTCCGCACCTGACCGGAAGCAGCTGGGTGGAGATGCCAGTGTGGAAGAAGAAGATTGGACCATGTGATGGATTTGTGGGTGTGGGGACAAGATCATGAACTTTCAACTGGGTGGGAATCTGATGTAAGTTCCAGAATTGGGATTCCGCAGATGTGCTAAGATGTCTGATTTATTAAATTGGAACTTTAAGGATCATTTTGCTTTGGACTCTGATTTAATTCTACATGATACTTGGAACGCTGACACAGGGTTTTTGCGCTTATATCTTCTTCACCTGGAAAAAACAAAGGCTGGATTTTGATGACCTCAACAGAAGGACTAATGTCAAAATTGGACCATTGTATGTTTGTCTATAAGAGCCACAGGATGAGGGTTCTTCACGAAAACCCCTACAGTTCACACAGAGAATTTGGAACTTCCCTCTTTTTTTTTTTTTTTTGGTCCATGCAGCTATGATAATATCTCAATTTGCTTTCACACAAACTTTTTGAGTGATATCTGCACACCCAGATAGCAGGGCCAAACTATGGGCAATTGCCACATGAAGAAAGTGTGGAATGAACCACTTTCTTAAGGTCTCTATTAGTCCCCCAATCTGCCGGCCTCCAAATGAATTGGATTGCTATTCTAATCACCACCAGCCAGGATTTCCCAACATTTCCCCTTGAAATGTTAGGAAATAGCAGTTGCTTGCTCGATAGGTAATTCAGACCACTGCTCTGATGGTGTTACCTATGATAGTAATAGCAATAGCACTTAAACGTATGTACACTTTCCTGCATGAGCAGGGGTTTAGACTAGAAGACCAAGGTCCCTTCCAACTCTGTTATTCTGTTATTCCTTTGCTTCTTGTCCTGCTTTCAGGTGCTTCAGAGAATAGGTTGATCCCCACTTCTTTGTAGCAGCCCCTTAGGTATTGGAACACATATGCAACTTCTCTTAGCAGGGCAGCAGCAACAGAAAAACTTCTTTGTACTAAAAATATGTTGCTGGAATACAGAATTGAATTCCTTGGAGGAAAGGTGCTTTTAGCCTTTCCGCTTGCATCTCCTGACATTTGTATGCTCTAATTGCCTCTGTGAGGATATCTGCATAATTTGAATAAGAGTTGAATATCTTTGTCTACTTTTAATATATTTATTTTTTGCCAATGCTTGTATGCCACCTCAATTCCACGACTCTTAAGGGGCTTACAATGACATCTATTACAGTAAATGAAAATGCATTGACATTATATAACAGGAATAACAATAGTTATAAATGCTAATAACTAACAGTAAATACTAAAAACCTAAATGTAACATTATCCAGGTATTTATCTATCCCAATCCTGTATTAGACAGGAAAAGGAATGAATTATATGGATTATATTATTATATGAATTATATAGTGTCACCAGACCCCCCCCCCTGCACTCTCCCCACCCAGGTGCATGTGTGCACGACCTCCCCCTGTGACCTGTTTTTGGCCTAGTCATCCTGCAGCCTCCTGAGAGCAAAAACAGGCTGGGGGGGGGGAATCGTGCAGCACCCCCTCCTCCGCTCCCCCCCACACCCCGCACATGTGTGGCAGAGACCCAAAAATCAGCTGGCCGGCCTAAGGCATGTGCACATGTGCAATGGAGCTGAGCTGAGCTCTGCGTGCCACCTGAGTGCCAGGATACACACACACACATGCACACACACAGACACACACACACACACCGAGGGTTGTTAGCATTGTCTTATCCCCACAGTATTTTTCTCCAGAGAGTAAGTTATCTTAACCAAGTTTAATTGAAATTGCTCAATGCATTCCAGAGTTATGCTGAAACAAAACACACACACACACACACACACACACACACACACACAGACAGAGCCATTTATATATATATATATATATATATATATATATATATATATATATATATATATATATATATATATATATATATATATATATATATATATATATATACACATATACACACACACACACACACACACACACACACACACACACACACACAGATTTTGTCCAATCTATATGGCTGCTCATCTCAATAGGTGAGACTGGGCAGCAATCAAAATTAAATTTAAAAAAAATTGAAAACATCACAAACATGAAAATAAATTGAGATCACCGATACAAGGAAGAAGGCTCCCAAACACTCTCAGAGCCCAGAATCAGCTCTTTAGGATTTCTTTGCAAGGCCATCATCCCATCCTCATAAAACCTAAGTCACCCAGATATCATCTTAGTTCTTGTATACCGTATGTCTTATCCTCACCTCACTTCCCAAATGCATTTTAGAAAGCCCTGGTTTCAAGTTCAGTTTCCTGAATTGGAGAAGTGAAGCTATGGTTCTTCTGCTCAGACATTCTATAGCAATGGAGCTCTGGCAGAGAAGGCTTCTGAATCTTGTCTTGTCTTACTTTGTGGGACTCTCACATCTTTGGGGGAGGGAAGTAATTTCATCGATAGCCATGGTGGATATTAATATTGTTAAGTAACCCTTTGAATGGCTCCCAAAGACAAACTGGCAATCAATGCAACTCACAAAATACTGGTGTTATATGACAAGCCACCCAGAGGTGCTATTAAGCCAGTTCTGACAGGTTCTGGAGAACCAGTAGTGGAAATTTTGAGTAGTTCAGAGAACCGGCAAATGGGCTGGCCCCGCCACCGCTGCATTCCAGTCTCCCAGCTAGAAGTGGGTTTCTGCTGGCTCAGCCCAGATTGAGCGAACCAGTAGTGGTGGCGGTGGGTGGCTATGCCTACCCCCCCCCCCCGGACACTTCTGTGCATGTGCAGAAGCATTGCACATGTGCGAACTGATAGTAAAAAAAAGGGGAAAGCTACCACTGCTCCCAGCTGATCTTCTTTTGTTGCCCTGAACAGGAGAATGGAGCTGGAAAGCAGGTGGGGAAGGTATGAGGACTTCGCAGTATCCTTCCTCTGCCACACCCACCAAGCCATGCCCACCAAGTCACATCACACCCACAAAGCCACGCCCACAGAACCGGTTGTAAAAAATTTTGAATCCCACCACTGATGCCACTACCTAGTTGTCTCAATTAATATGTAGGCCTCTAGAAGCCTTTTCCATGTAGCCTTCAAGGGCAGTTGGATGCAAAACACATTACAACGGCCTATTTATGAAATGAGAAAGCCATGAGTCAGTTACAAGAATAGTCAAAAGTCTCCTGACCATAGCTCCCAGCAGAAGCCGAGGGATCAGATTGATTGTGTGATTGATTAGGCAATTCAGTGCCAATTATTAGTGATGATATAGATCAGGGGTATCCAACTCAAGGCCCGGGAGCCAGATCTGGCCTGCAGAGTGCTTAGATCTGGCCCGCTAGGCTGTCCTGGAAACAGCAAAGGACTGGCCCACCGTGCCTCTTCCAGTGAAAACGGAGCTCCATTTTCGCTGGCAGAGGGTTGCAGGAGGCTGTCGCAGCCGCAAATGGAGCTCATGAATAGAGCCAAGGTGGCGCAGTGGTTAAAAGCAGCACTGCAGGCTACTGCTAGATCAGCAGGTCAGCGGTTCAAATCTCACCGGCTCAGGGTTGACTCAGCCTTCCATCCTTCCGAGGTGGGTAAAATGAGGACCCAGATTGTTGGGGGCAATATGCTGACTCTCTGTAAACCGCTTAGAGAGGCCTGAAAGGCCTATGAAGCGGTATATAAGTCTACTGCTATTGCTATATTGCTATTGCTATTGCTATCATGAGTTAGTAGAGTGCTCAGGCTTCCATAGGCACCCCCAACACAAGTGATGTTGAGCTGGCTACACCCACCTTAGCCACACCCCCAACCCCTGAGGTGAAACACAACCCTGATGCAGCCCTCAATGAAATCGAGTTTGACACCCCTGATATAGATAGAAAGATCTGTCCCCAGTCTGATCCTTCAGGTGTTCCAGGGTGCACCTATTTACCTGTAACTGAATCTAGCCACATTGCTGTTGATCTTCCTCTTCTCCTCTTTCCTTTCAGAGAGTCCTGGCATCCTTCCAAATTACATGGCAGCTTTTTTCTGGGGAAAACACAAGCCCATCCAGAGCTAAAGCTGGTGTTGTCCCAGAGTTGTTTGCTGTGTTGCTCAACATCAGTACAGAATTGCCAAAAAAAACCCAAAACCCTCTGACTTAAATAGCTACAGGTACTTATTACAAAAGATTGGCACCAGTTAAAGAGAACGGTTACCTTCTTTTGTGAAAGATCAAACACAATTTAAATCAGGGTGCTTATTTTGGAAGAAGGGCTGGGATGAAAACAACTGTTCTTCATATAATTTGATTCTTTTTCAAATACTTCCAATTGCCTGGCTTATTTGGTTTTGTAATTAGCATAGAATTAGTTCATTTATATCTAATTATAAACAAACCAGGGTCATGTGAACCAAACAATATAAGCCAAAGGAGGGTAAAGGCTTGGGTATATATATGAATCATTACTTTGATGCTTTCCTATTATCCTAATTAAATACTTTTCAATTAAAATGCTTTCAATTAAAACAATTAAGTCATGTTATTTGTTCCTCAAAAAATGTGAGACTGAAAAGTGGGGGTGGGGGTGGGGGTGGCGGCGAGCATGTATGATGCCTTAAGCGCTTTAAGGCAATGCAGGCTAGAAATTAACAACACCAGACATTGCAACAGAGGCTAAGTTTCATTACACCCATCCATATCCAGAACATGGGACTGCTTCTACCCTCTGAAATTCGAAAGACCGTGACTGTATGCAGATTCCAAAGAGCTTGCAGGACAGGCAGTCCTTGTCTTACAACAATTGGTTTAGCGCTGAGAAAAGAGACTTAGGACTGTCTTTCACACTTACAATCATTGCAGCAACCCTGTGGGTCACCTGATCAAAATTGGCAATTGGTTCGTATTTATGACAGGGTGCCAGGGGTCACCTTTTGGGACCTTCTGACCAGCAAAGCCAAAGTCAGATTAGGTGGTATTGGTTTGCTTTTGTATTGTTTTGGGCTGTTTGTTTGTTTTTAATCTTGTAAGTACAGTGTCCAGAATAATATACTTGAATTCTGAAGGCATTGAGAAATATGACAAATACAAATAAATAAAATATAGGCCCATGCTGTAAAAATGTAGGAGGAATGAGTGAAGATCTGGGATTCCATTCCTTGGTCATACAGAGACACTGCAGTTTAAATAGGCTTTTACTATTAGAAATAGAGGTATCAGAGTCCATCAAACAGTCCAAGTCATACACGGATAAGACAGTCAGTCATCAATGTCTTTCAGTTAAGGGATAATTCAAATAACATAGTCCATAATCATACAAACAGTCCGGTATACAAAGTTTGCTAGAAATTGCAAAACTTACAATAGCTCACGGCCCTTTCTAACAGCCAGCTTCCAAAACACTCAGATCAGATCAGATCAGCCCAGCATCTAACAAACAGAGAGATAACAATCATTCTGGCTCCCTCTTATGGCCGATTGAGGAAAACATAAGGTGACCAGACGTCCCGCTTTTGGCGGGACACACCCGCTTTCCAATGCATTTTCCCGCGTCCCGCACGCCTTTTTAAAAGGCACGCTTTTTTTGGCGCTCGCAGCTCCCGCCCATCAGCTGCTAGCTTGCTGGGCTGGCTCATCGTTCTGTTCTCTATCCTACCAGATGAGCCAGCCCAGCAAGCTAGCAGCTGATGGGCGGGAGCTGCGAGCGCCAAAAAAAGCGTGCTTTTAGCCTTTTACCTACTACCTACAAATTTAAGCCAGCCCAGCCTGCCGCTCACTGATTGGATTGGCCTGGACTCCAGCCAATCAGTGAGCTGGCTGGGATGGGAAATTTTCAGCACGCTTGCGCGAGTTTCCATTTCCTTTCTACAAAAGACGAAAGAGGTTGCAGCTGCGCTGACTGGTGAGTAATCTAATTCTAATCGAATTTTCCGCTCGCCGCAGCAGGAGGAGAGGGTGGGGGTAGCTGCAGCCGCCCGCGGCCGGTTCAGGGGCTCCCGCCGCCCGGCAGAAGCCCCTGAACCGCGTGCGGGTGGCTGCCCCCTCCTCCTCCCTGTCCTCCTGCGGCCGCGAGGAGTAGTCCGTTCATGCAGAAATTGCCCGCCCCGGCTGAGTGAATTGGGATCGCCTGCGGTCGTGAGGAGTCCTCGCGGCCGCAGGCGATCCCAATTGAATTCACTCAGCCGGGGCGGGCAATTTCTGCACGAACGGACTATTCCTCGTGGCCGCAGGCGATCCCAATTCACTCAGCCGGGGCGGGCAATTCGTGCAGAAATTGCCCGCCCTGGCTGAGTGAATTGGGATCGCCTGCGGCCGCGAGGAATACT
Organism: Thamnophis sirtalis; assembly: GCF_051295495.1. Lineage (NCBI taxonomy): Eukaryota > Metazoa > Chordata > Lepidosauria > Squamata > Natricidae > Thamnophis > Thamnophis sirtalis. Next base: position 97,314,411 of record NW_028261385.1, on the reverse strand, counting down.
CCGTTTGTGTAGGAGTCCTCGCGGCCGCAGGCGATCCCAATTGAATTCACTCTGTGCGGGCGGCTCGGCTGCCCCCTCCTCCTCCCTCTCCTCCTGCGGCCGCGAGGAGTAGTCCGTTCGTGCAGAAATTGCCCGCCCCGGCTGAGTGAATTGGGATCGCCTGTGGCCGCGAGGAGTCCATTTGTGTAGGGGTCCTCACGGCCGCAGGCGATCGCAATTAAATTCACTCTGTGCGGGCGGCAGGCGCTGCGCCCACGAGGAGCTGCCTCTTCGTGAATGGGATCGCCGCCTCCGAGAGCATGGGCGCAGCAGCTGCCGCCCGCACAGAACGTCGTGCGGGGGTCCCGCCGCCCGGAAAGTTATGGAAAGTTATCTGCGGGCGGCGTCCGTTCATGATTGGGATCGATCGCCGGGGCAGCCTCTCGCTTCGCGTGGAAGTTATCTGCTGGCGGCGTCCGTTCGTGATTGGGATCCATCGCCGCCTCCGAGAGGGTATACAGAACACTATCTACCTAAATGTGCATATATACAGTTTAGTATTTTAGCATTTATTTTTGAAAAAAATCAAACTCCTAAATCATGGTGTATAGCTTATTGCTCCTATCTTGGACATATTTTTTCTGATCAAACATTTGTGTTTACTGGGGTGGTGCATAAAGCTGAAAAGAGTTATTGTTTGTAATTTTTCTACATTATTTTGCTGTTAAAGAAGAGTTTTCTTCTTGGGGATAGATATTGATGGAGATTTCTTGTGCCATTAGGAATTGTTGCAAAGAAAAGATAAAGAATCTTATGGTGTGATATTGGTGAATTTTTTTAAAAAATAGTCTGTGTTGTCTTTCTGTCCCAAATAGTTAAATATAATTTCATTATGAACATCTGCAGGGTTTATGGGATTCCCATAATATGGGAGATTCATGCCTTTGTAGGTCATCTTTGCCCATTTGTGGTTTTCTGTCTCATCTGTGAAATTCACAACCTTTTATTTGTTATGTTCTGAATTTTTCTCTTTTTAGAAAGTGATAAGAAATCTACCTGCAATTTAATCTTGACCAGGCATCCTGACTTTTAAGAAGTCACTGACATGCCAGTTTTAAAATTGTTTTTTTTCTTGATAGTTAAGGTCAAAAATTTAAACTTGCTGTCACAACTTTGAGCAGGGTGTGAGATTGTTGATGTCCATTTTACTGTCTTTCAATAACTGTATAATGTTCCAATCAAGCCTCAAATTAAGATGTTACCAACTAGTATGTGAACTACTGGAAAGATTGTGTGCCTATAGAGTTAAGAGTAAGAGTTTCATTTCATGCATCAGAAGGCTGTATAGTGTAGAGAGAAAAATATGTTCAAAACATTACAGTTGTATGTGTTAGCCGCCTGAATCTATATTACTGTCTTTGTTTTAAAAATTTTCTCTCAGGATCCCAAAATGGTATTTGTTTGTATGGGTTATATTTATCAATATGTATTGCATTAAATATTGAAATCTAAGTATTCACTGCTACTGTGGATTCTCACAATTGTTTGATGGGATTTCAACATAGGCTGGCAAATTTGAATTTTGAGTACCCTTGATTGGGTCTGACCCTCTGGACTCCAAGGAGAGATTTTAAGAAACACTGATTTCTTTTGCCAGGTAATATGTAATAGGTTGCCACTGCAAGTGTATTTGAAAAAGATAGCTTACTCTATGGTGTTGTTGTTTTTATTTTTATACTGGAATTCTTCATGAAAAAATCCAAAAGGATTTACAAAAGAATAATAAAATATCTCTTCAAGAAAACAATAAAACTAACAGTGTCAGTGAAGATAATATAGAAAAGCAAGGCATAATTCATTTTTAAAAAGCAGTCTAAGAGGGAGGTTTGAGGGGGGTGGTCTTTAAATATTTGGACTTTAAGCTGATTTTGGAAAATCTGTAAATTTTAAAGCACAAAACTGCTATTGGCTTGTTTCCAGATGAGTCATTTACTGTAAGGAGTATAGGCTCAATGTATTTTAAAATAATATTTTATTTATTGTGCATATGATTTTTTAAAATAGTGGTATTCTGTGTTGATTCTTTTTTTAAATTGTCTTAGACTATTTAAAAAAAGATTCTATCCAAAATAAATTGAAACAAGCCATTTTAAAAATTTCTATGCACAATACTTTGAAATGGACTCAGGAGTCATGATTGACACTGAGTGAATTTGCACTTTTAATAATCAGGAAGATACAATGGCATTGAAAAAAGTGACTGATGACCATTTTTCACACTTAGCGACCATTTTCACACTTAGCGACCGTTGTGGCATCCTCATGGTTACGCGATCAAAATGTTGATGTTTGGCAACAGATTCGTATTTCTGATGGTCACTAAGTGAGGAGTCTCGAGGAGGGGGAAAACATTTAGTGACCAAAGTTACAATGGCATTGAAAAAAGTGACTGATGACCATTTTTCACACTTAGCGACCGTTGCGACCATTTTTCACACTTAGCGACCGTTGCAGCATCCTCATGGTCACGTGATCAAAATTTTGTTTGGCAACAGATTCGTATTTATGCTGGTTTCAGTGTCCTGGGGTGACCTTTTGACAAAAAAAATTTTTTTTAATCAAGCCCCCCCCCCCCCCCCCCCCAGTCAAGGGTGTCCCTCTTTTCCAATCTGAAAATCTGGTCACCTTAGGAAAACAGCAACCAATCACATTTTACAGTATGATTTAAAGAAACAGGTACAACATTGTTACATGATTTATATATTGCCAACCCAACCATTAGATTATATTCCTAACACTTCACTTTCCCTTGTGTGTTTTTACTTGCATCAGCAACATAATCTTTACATGAGTGAAGCACCACTGTGCTATTTGTAAAAGCAGCCCAACCCATGGAAGCATGAATAAAAGATACAGCTACTTTAAGAGTCCATTCATCAAAGTTAACATCACTCTTCCAATTATATTCAAAGCATGCACAGCCTGCCATTTAGCCAGTGAATCTTTCTACTATCTAACCTTTATCTACGAGGTTTTAATGCAGTAAACTTTCCGAGATTTCTCTATCAGAATAAACCAGAGTTACTGTTGCCACGAGCCTATTTATTTATTTTGAGTGGTGCCGTGACCTAGGGGTGAAGTTCTCTCCCCACAATCAGGAGGCTGTGAGTTCAATCCTAGGTAGAGGCAGATTTTCTCTCTCTGGGCACAATGAGAATATATCTGCTGAAACAAATTCTCCATTGGTGACAGGAAGGGCATCCAGGCAATAAAAGCTCACCTCTATTCAGTTGCCCAGACTCCACCCCGCAAGGGATTATAGGGTCATTAAAAGAAGAAGAAGAAGATGTACGTATGTATTTATTTTGTCATGTTTATAAGTTTATATTAGAGGTGGGTCATACCGGTAGTGGCCGGGAGCAGCTGAGAGCATACCGGTGCAATGGCTCATTTGACCCACCTGCCCATCCACACTCTATGGCTGTTTTTATGGCAGATGGCAAAGTCCGCATGCACGCACAGCGTGTGGCACCTACATGAGGCCCAACACGCAGCTGGTTGTCGCGGGGCGGTGGATTGTGCATCTGTGCGCAGAGCACACCAGGTGCATGCACGAACAGACCGCGATCAGCGTACCAGTACCGAGGATAAGAGCAACCCACCACTGTTGGAGACCCTTTGAGAACTCTGTGCCATGAAATTTCATTTTAATGTATGCTGATTAGTGTACATTCAAAGTGACAATAAAATTATTCCATGAACTATGATAGCCCAATTACCATATTTTTAGGTAGCTCATCCTCTCCAGCCAACAAACAATATAGAAAATATTCATGTGCATATTTGCAATTGTCATCACATAATGCCAAATAATTCAATAGCAGGGCAAATTCTATAAAACCATAAGTCTGATATCCCAAAATAGCAGCTGACTTGTGAAGGCAGGCAAGTAATGTAATACACCCATAAGTAACAACATTAAATTTGGGAATGTGACATCTAAGGGTATATACACGCACATTACTGCGTCATGTGATTTATCGGAATATTAAAGGCCAACATTTGGTGACTCAGCAGTTTTTAAAAGTACAGTGGGGCATGCTAATAAGATAGGAATCATGCAGAGAATAAGAAGATGCTTCCAAAATGAGCCACAGATGTACGAGACAAAAATGGACATTACAGATTACAGCAAGTATGGACAGAAATACTTAATTATGATTATAGTAAATTATTGTAAATTATATGTACAGTTTGAGCTGGTTTTCCAGCCTGGTAAGAGCTTGTTCTAAATAAAGAGAATGTTAGATCTGAAGAGAGGCATCAGTACAGCTCAGTCTCTGGTCTCATGCATCTGCTTTACTACTTTAGTAAAGCCTATGTAAACCCATAAACATTGCTGGAAAGTAAAGGAAGAAAAATAAAAAAAGAACAACCCCGAGATAGGCAGCTTTTAAAACAGTAACAATCTTCTAATCTGAAAAAAACCAACAACCAAGAATTGTAGGTAAAAATAAACTCTCCTTCAAGTCAGCTTGATGGCTTCATGGCCAGATTTATTTTTGGTATCTCGCCTTTATTATTTTTACAAGTAGTTCAAGGCAGCAAACATAGCCGCCTCCTCCTTGTCCTCCTCGTCCTCCTCGTCCTCCTCGTCCTCCTCGTCCTCCTCGTCCTCGTCCTCCTCCTCCTCCTCCTCCTCCTTCTGTTTTCCCCACAACAACCCTGTGAAGTGAGTTATGCTGAGAGAGAGAATGACTGGTACAAAGTCCCCAGCCAGCTAAGCCTGGATTTGAACTCACCGACTCCCGGTTTCTAGCCTTAACTACTAGATCAGACTGGCTTATGTAGTTTTCTCCTTCAAAAACAGCTTCCTATTGCCTTTTTGTGCTTTTTTTTCAATTTCTCATCCTAGCTTGCAATCCTGGTGTTTCCTGATGGCCTCCCACCCATTTATTAACCAGGGCAAGGAAATCTTCGCTTTTCAAGATCAATCAAGTTTGATTAGATGCTTCCACCTAACAGGGCAAAATAATGACATCCAGATTTAATCAGTATATCGACACATCCTAAGTGTTCTTAATTTACACTAGAACCAGTTCTGGTATGGGATACATACAGGGATGTACTTCAAAGATTTTTAGCAAGGGGTTCTCTGCCAGTTGCTGAGTGGGTGTGGCCATGGTGGGCGTGGCCTAGTTGGCCTTCTGTACTACAGCAGAGGGGGGGGGCTTTTTTGCCCTCCCCATCCTCCAGTGGTTTCCCTTCCTCATGCCTCTGGGAGGGCGTAAACGGCCTCCTCAGGCTCTGGAGGCCCTCTGGAAGCCCAAAATGGGTCCATTTCTGGCCTTCCCAAACTTCTGGTAGGCCCATTTTTTACCCTCCCTGAGCCTCCGCATGCGCCCTGCACTTACCTGCATGCAAAATGGGCTGCTTGGGGACTCCTGGGAGGGCTGGGCTGGGCCAGCCAGGAGTGGGATTTGGGGGTTCTCTGAATTACACAGAACCTTAGCTAGAGGTTCTCCCAAAAACCCCTGCGAACCCCCAGCATCCCACCCCTGGATATATAGGACAAACTACATAGAAAAAACTTGCACGTGGGAGCTACCTCCATGTGTATTATAACCTCCAATTCTGCCAACAGCAGCTCAGACACTGGCCAAGTGAACTTGGCCAGCAAGGTCAAAAGAACAGTGATGGGAATATATTTAGGTCAGCCGTTCTTGGTTGACTAGAAAGTGTGGAAGTTGAAATCCAACTATATAAAAGGCACCAAACTTGGAGAGTTTCTACTGAGTTTAGGTTTGATTTGATTTTGATTTGATTTTATTAGTATTTATAGGCCGCCCTTTTCCCTGAGGGGACTCAGGGCGGCTTACATAAAATAAGGAAGGGAGGGTACAGACAATAGACACAAACAATACATAGAAGTAAAATAGTAAGCAACATTCATTCATCATTCGGGTGGGGACAAATTAGCTTTATCCCCAGGCCTGACGGGCTAGCCAGGTCTTAAGGGCTGTGCGGAAGGTCTGGACGGTGGTGAGGGTACGAATCTCCACGGGGAGATCGTTCCAAAGGGTCGGAGCTACTACTGAAAAGGCTCTCCTCCGTGTAGTTGCCAGTCGGCACTGACTGGCAGATGGAACTCGGAGGAACTCTTGAAAGACCCTGAGCCTGTCCGCCAAATCATCTTGAAGGAGATATTTCAAATGGCAGCACTCCCCAGAATGAACTGTGAATTGAACCTCTGAACCAGTGTTTCGCAACTTTGGCAACTTACGTGGGACTTCAATGTCCCGAATGAGAAACACTGCTCTGAATAATAGGTTAGATCTCATCAACACTTTCACACCAGAACAAGCAAATTAGTTAGCTCACAAAGGCTAGTTGGATCTCTTTGGGGGAACAGCTGAACCAAAAGGTATATAAAGCTTTACTTGACTCTAGACGTGGTAGGTGTAAGTTATATGAGAGTTGTCAATTTTTTAATTCATATTTCGGCATGTGTGAGTTTTCTATCTATGTAGTTTGTCCTACATACTAGAACTGGTCCTATTGTAAATTAAGAACACTTAAAGGTAAAGGTTCCCCACACACATATGTGCTAGTCGTTCACAACTCTAAGGGGCAGTGCTCCTTTCTGTTTCAAAGCTGAAGAGCCAGCGCTGTCCAAAGATGTCTCCGTGGTCATGTGGCCGGCATGACTAAATGCCGAAGGCGCACAGAACTCTGTTATCTTCCCACCAAAGTGGTTCCTATTTTTCTACTTGAATTTTTACAAGCTAGGTAGGGAGAAGCTGGGACAAATAACAGGAGCTCACTCTGTTATGCAGCGCTAGGGATTCGAACCGCCGAACTGCCAACCTTTCTGATTGACAAGCTCAGCGTCTTAGCCACTGAGCCACCACATCCCTTAAGAACACTTAGGATGTGTTAACATACTGATTAAATCTGAATGTCATTATTCTGCCTAGTTAGGTTGAAGCTTCTAATCAATCTTGATTGATCTTGAAAGGCTAAGTTTTCATTGACCTGATTAGTAAGATGGGTGGTAGGCCACCAGGAAACACCAGGATAATACCCTTCCTTCCTTCCTTCCTTCCTTCCTTCCTTCCTTCCTTCCTTCCTTCCTTCCTTCCTCCCTCTCTCCCTCCCTCCCTCCCTCCCTCCCTCCCTCCCTTCCTCTTACAAAAAAAGTAAATCCTTATTAAGACGGCTCTTTGCATGTATGTATCTGATTGTTTACACATACAGAATATAAAGCAGAGTTACAGCCAGAGATCTTCCTGTATCAAACAGACAGTCAAATTCTTCAGATGGAAGAGCAGCTTGAGGCTTCCGGCGATGGCACCCATGTATGAGACTTCCTGAATGTCAAGGGGTGCTCCTGTGTGGTGCATTAATAAGGATTTTATGATACAAATTGCAAAGCTGGTATGTTGTTTTTTTAAATCAATCAAAATAACAACCTGCACAAATAAGCACTTTGACATGTCTGAGCTATTTGGCACCAGAGGGGGTTCGCTGTTGAATTTCAGAGCAGGTTGCCTAAAAGCGGCAATGAGATCATTTTACAGCAATGCCAGCAAATTAGGTGCTGTATACAATGAAACGTAAAGCTGTTTTTCCAATGTGGGAAGAGTAGATCTCACCTTTTTTGGGGGGGAAGGAAAGGGGTATGGCTAAGTGCTCAAGATTAGCTACCTTAGATTCTTAGATTTGTCCCTGACATACAAAGCAAGCCGGCACGCAGAGTAGAATGAAATTGCGTTCACCTTTATTATTTTTATACGTAACTCAAGCCAGTAAACATATCTAATATCTTCTAAATATATTCTATGCCATGGTAGTGCAATGGTTAGAGTGCAGTACTGCAGGCTACTTCAGCTGACTGCCGGCGGACTGCAATTTGGCAGTTCGAATCTCACCAGGCTCAAGGTTGACTCAGCCTTCCATCCTTCCCAGGTGGGTAAAATGAGGACCCAGATTGTTGGGGGCAATAGGCTGACTCTGTAAACCGCTTAGAGAGGGCTGTAAAGCACTGGGAAGCAGTATATAAGTCTAAGTACTATTGCTTTTGCTAATACTTCTCCCTCCTCTTATTTTTCCCACAACAGCCACCCTGGGAAATGGGTTGGCTGAGAGAGAATGACTAGCCTAAAATCCCCCAGTTGGTTTTAATGCCTAAAGTGGGACTAGAACTTGCAGTCTCCTGATTTCTAGGCCAGCACTTTAATCAGTACACCAAACTGACCCTTTTTGCTTTTTCACTTCTTGTGGGATAAAAACCAGAACTTATTGTCGTACAACACCTATCAACAGGAATCTGTATGGCTTATTGGGTAGTGGTTCCTTATTGGAAGAAAAACATGCAGGGGTATGGCTGGCCTAGGGCTCTGGATTGCAAAACTCTGGAGGACCACTAGATGCGGCCTAGGAATTAGGGTTTTTTTGTATCTTTGCTGCCATCTATTAGTCTTCTAGAGTACTGCAGTTCAAATCTGGTACCCCTAGATTTTTCATCTGTCCATTTATGTCTTCAAGACCTATGTCACAGTCAAAGGGTCAGTTGCCAATCGAGTTGACATTTTGAAAAGGCTTGTCTTGCTCCTGCTGTGTGTGTTCAAAAGCAAGACTCCAGGCTTATCACTGGGCCGCTCCAACCCAGTGCGCAAACAGTGAATTGCACAAGTGCACCATATGACAAGGACACCAGTAGCAAGGTAAACAGATTTTTTTAAAAAAAAAAATGACAGGGAAATGCATATGCATGTGACTAGAATATTTTTTTAAAGTTTTTATTTTTGGCAGGATGCTGAGTGGAATTCTACATGCCAAATATCTCGTACTGCTCCAGGAACAGTTTTGAGTTTTTCTGTATGAATTATTGTTGCTCCTTACCTGTGTTTCATGCTGGGCAATGTTTAGAGGAAAAGGGAAAGTGGGGGAGATGGCAAATGGAAAGTGGTAGCCATGACATCAATTCTTGTTGTATCCATGCCTTGAATAGCCTGGTATGCAAATTTCAACGTTAAATGCCAAAGAGACAAATATTGGCTGAAAAATAGATAACCCATGCATAAGATGGGACGGGGGCTGGATGGGAAGTGATTAAATTATGAATACACACATATACATTAACACATTTGTCACTGGAGATGAGAATTAGAAGCTACGTAAAAAGGAATGTTTCCTGAAAAGCTGGCAAGGAGATGAAACAGGTGCCTCATGCAAGCATTCTTCTCTCTTAAGCAGTCCAACCAAGGAATTCCTAAGGGAAGATCCTCTATAGGTTTTTATGTTTTTCTACAGGGGATTGTTGATGTTTATCATTATGATTTATCATAATGTAAAGGAGGATGGGAGGAGGAGCAGAAAGGAGCCATTTTTAAGTGGAATGAACTTTTTTCAGTCACTACATCCTTTATATTTCATAGTTGCTAACCCGCCGTTGCCTGGGTATTTATTTATAGGGGGAAAACGTCTGGACCAAACGTAATTTCTAATGTTGGATTTTTCCCCTTACCAGAGAGAGTCCCCTTGCAGAGTATTGTGAAGCCATCACCATGGCAACTCCACTGCACTGTACAGTAGAAGCCATTTTACGGCAATAGCGTAGAAGCCATTTTAAGGCACAACAAGCTATATCTTAACAGAACACACGCCCTGAGGGGTGATAGAGGTGTCTTACGCATACAGTATTATTCTCCAGAGAGTAAGTAATCTGTGTACCAAGTTTGGTTGAAATTGCTCAAGGAGTTCCAGAGCTGGAACATACACACACACACACACACACACACACACACACACACACACACACACACACACACACACACACACATATATATATATAAAACATATATATATGTTTTCTGAGGTTTTCGTGGGTGTTAGTATGTAGGTCTCTAGTTGTTCGGGTTTTCTCCCGCGTAGAATTGGAGATGTCTTGGCGACGTTTCGATGAAGTCACATTCGTCATCTTCAGGCTGCTGCTGACTACTTCAGGTTTGGTGTTTCCAGGAGTAGTCCTGGAAACACCAAACCTGAAGTAGTCAGCAGCAGCCTGAAGATGACGAATGTGACTTCGTCGAAACGTCGCCAAGACATCTCCAATTCTACGCGGGAGAAAACCCGAACAACTAGAGACCTACATATATATATATATATATATATATATATATATATATATATATATATATATATATATATATATATATATATATATATATATATATATATATATATATATATATATACACACACACATACATACATACATACATACATACATACACACACACACACACACACACACACACACAGTCACAACCGGGAGGAAGTTCATTGCTTCCATTCTCTGTCCATCGGCTCATCATAAGAGACCATCCAGACAGAAACCCAATATTTTTACTGTTGCCTTTTGTTACATTTGTGTTGTATTTGTGCTGATAAATAAATAAATGGAGACTAGTATAGATCTATTTCAAGCTATTTAGCTCTCATCAGCTAGCTATACCCTTACTGGGATTGGAACCTGTGCTGTATTGCATCTTAGGCAGATGTGTTAACCATTAAGCCACAGAGTTCCTCTCCTTATCAGCTGAGCCAGGGAGAAAGGTATATATTTAAAGGTATATATTTAAAATGGAAGCAGTGAACTTCCTCCCCTATTTGGGCATACCAGGGGTTGTGACTTTAAAGACTCTGCCTAATATGTAATACAGCCCAGGTTCGAATCCCAGGAAGGGTATGGCTAGCTGGTGAGAGCTAAATAGCTTGAAATAGATCTATACTAGTCTCCCTTTATTTATTTATCAACACAAATACAACACAAATGTAACAAAGAGTCCATCACAACAGAAACCCAATATTTTTACTGTTGCCTTTGTTATATTTGTGTTGTATTTGTGCTGATAAATAAATAAAGGGAGACTAGTATAGATCTATTTCAAGCTATTTAGCTCCCATCAGCTAGAGTCCATCACGACTCTTGTGACGAGCCAATTGACAGATGATGGAAGCAGTTAGCTTCCTCCCATAATTGGGGCTTACCAGGGCTTGTGACTCTAAATATATACCTTCTTCCCTGGCTTCAGCTGATAAGGAGGAGACCTGTGGCTTAATGGCTAAGACGTTTGCCTAAGATGCAATACAGCACAGGTTCGAATCCCAGTAAGGGTATGGCTAGCTGATGAGAGCTAAATAGCTTGAAATAGATCTATACTAGTCTCTCTTTATTTATTTATCAGCACAAATCATATATATATGATAGATAGATAGATAGATAGATAGATAGATAGATAGATAGATAGATAGATAGATAGATAGATAGATAGATAGATAGATAGATAGATAGATAGATGTTGTGGCCCAGCAGGATCTGGTTGAGCTGCTGATGGACTCGGATAGCAAGGAACCATATGAGTCTGCCCTGGATGATGTGGAGGACCCTGGGCAGGGTTCAGACTCAGAGTAGGGACCATTGAGGCTGGTAGGCCACCAGGAGGCACCTGAGGCATGGAGCAGTGGGGAGGTTCAAAGGCGGTTTGTCCCTGATGCTAGATTGAGAAGGGCTGAGAAACGGAAGCAGCAACTCCATAGGCAGACTCACAGAAGATGATTAAGCACAGGTGGTTATTGATTGGCCTCTCCCAAGAGAGATTATAGGTCAGGTGTTGGGAAACAAACATTCGAATTAGTAGTTAAGAAAATCTATCTGTGTATTCTAGCCATGTCTGTTCGTTTGGACTATCTGCTTTCCTTCGTTTGAACTATCTGGGTTGCTGCAGAGCTACTCTATTTAACATGAGTTGCCTGGGCCCTCAGCCAAAGGATTAGTTATCTCAGTAATTGAACAGTGGCAAACAGCCAAGCCTGTGTTCTGGTTTATTCATAGATAGATGATAGATAGATAGATAGATAGATAGATAGATAGATGGATGGATGGATGGATGGATGGATGGATGGATGGATGGATGGATGGATGGATGGATGGATGGATGGATAGATAGATAGATGGATAGATGGATAGATGGATAGGATAGATGGATAGATGGATAGATGGATAGATGGATGTGGATGTGGATGTGGATGTGGATGTGGATGTGGATGTGGATATGGATATGGATATAGATATAGATATAGATATAGATATAGATATAGATATAGATATAGATATAGATATAGATATAGATATAGATATAGATATAGATATAGATATAGATATAGATAGATATAGATAGATATAGATATAGATATAGATATAGATATAGATATAGATATAGATATAGATATAGATATAGATATAGATATAGATATAGATATAGATATAGATATAGATATAGATATAGATATAGATATAGATATAGATATAGATATAGATATAGATATAGATATAGATAGATTGATTTACCAAAGAGGAAATTTAAGAGAAGAATTTAAGTACCCCATTTGGAAACATCTTGTCTGTTTTCTTAGGGTTATTCTCTTCCAAGCTTTCAGCTTTCACCACATCTACCATAGCTTATTGTCTGAGTCTAAGGCTGCAGAATATAAAAGATTCATAAATGTAATTAACCCCAAGTACACAAAATCTCTTTAGATTATTTTCCCAATATTTTCTCAAAATGACATTCAATGCCCTCAGGAATCCTAATCTACTATATCAAAAATATAAATGAAATGCCACTATGTTTAAATAGAAATTATACCTTCATCTAAAGATTAAACTAAAAATTTGATAGTGTGTGTACATTTTTCTAGAAAATCAGTATCCATTGGCTGAAATACTGTACATCGGGAGGAACTTTACTTAATGAGCATCTGTTAACATATTACTTGGATGTTTTTATTTATATGTCCAAAAATAAAAATGTCTAGGAGCTTCTTTTTAAAAAAAGATAACAAATAAAAAAGAAACTACAATTTCATATGATACTGTAAGCCCTGACTTCAAAAGTTATACAGGTAATCCTCGATTTACAACAGTTCATTTATCAACTGTTCAAAGTTACAACAGTACCGAAAAAATGATTTATGAATATTCTTCACACATACAATGGTTTCAGAAGCCCCATGATCATGTGATCAAAATTCAGATGCTTGACATTGACTCATATTTATGACAGTTGCAGTGTTATGGCACCTTTTACGACCTTCATCTGATAAGCAAAGTCAATGGGGAAGCCAGATTCACTTAACAACCGGGTTACTAACTTAATTTCCATGATTCATTTAACAACTGTGGCAAGAAAGATCGTAAAATGGGGCAAAACTCACTTAGCAACAGAAATGTTGGGCTCAACTATGGTCATAAGTCAAGGACTACCTCTACCCTTCCCCTGCTTTTTTTGAGCCTTGAGCCAAAGTCTTGATCAGGTCTGGATTTTTTTAAAGTGCTGAAATCCTGTAAGGCCCAAATTCATCACAGCTTCTTCCCTGCTGATTAACCAGCAACTTAGACACAACAAGGTTCTAACCGTTGCAATGTTATCACCTCCCCCATCTCTCTTGTTGGAGGGGTGCCTGTGGCCCGAGCACTCTTCCAGCAAAAACAGGCTCCCGAGCTCCATTTTCGGCTATGATGGCCTCTTGCAGCCCTCTGCCAACGAAAACAGAGCCCCCCCCCCCCGTAAGCTCCGTTTTTATTGGCAGAGGGCTGCAGGAGTCTGTTGCGGCTGCAAACGGAATTTAGGAGGGCCGGCCAAGCTCTGTTGTCACAGGCAGAGGCACCGCGGGTCGGACCTTTGCTGTTTCTAGGGAGGCCCCATGGGCCAGATCTAAGCAACCCGCAGGCCAGATCTGGCCTGCAGGCCTTGAATTTGACACCCCTGTCCCAGCATTAGAGTTAATGAAAGAAATATTTCAATTTAAACTCTACTAGAAATCTAGAGAAAAGATCATCACCTCACAGTTCTAGCAACCTTCTTTCTCCCAATAACTTAGACTCTGTTTTTTATCTCATCTGTATGTTGATGTATTACAGGCATTCTTGTGGATTATCTGTCCTGCCTGCATTTCAGCTTCTGCAAGCACACGATTGGTTAAGGAACCGATCCTGCAGACTTTACCCATTTCAATAAATCATAACCTTCTGACAGAATGGTGCATTGCTGAAGTGGAGCGGCCAACCTCTGTGCAAGAAACTAGAAAGAAAAGAAACAGAAGGGCCAAGAGCTTTCTAAAGGAATGGAAAATTAATGACTAGCACTTATGCTTATCAGGGTTTAAAATAGAGGAAGAGAAATTATACAAACCCCTTCAATTATCTTCTTTTTCACTAGTCTCCAGAGATGTTTCAATGTATTAGCAGGTCATATACAAGATTTTATAGACATTTATTTTTTGCAGTGGGACTCATTTTGATTATAAGCATGTTCCCAACAGATTGCAAAGGCAAAGAATTTCAAAATGAAATTCTAATTATGGGAAATTGGTAGTAATAGAAGGAGTGAGAGATGTGAGAAATGTTTAAATATTTTTTGTTAGTCTTAGGCAGGATAAGAGAAAGAAAACTAGGCAAAAGGTTTCAAATAATGAATAGTCTTAGGGGCCACTTTCCAGCTGTGACAATAGGCTAGGCTAGGATTTCATTTGGGAGATCCTTCTCCTTCTCTTCTTCCAAAGTGACATGGGATAGAAAAGGAGGGAAAACAAGAGTGGCAGCTGTCGGTCACCGAAAATATAGAGGGACATGTAGCAAAGAAAAACTGGGTGGAAATCTTATCTATCAATACAGAGCCCAGTTGCTAACATTCGAACCTGTTTTTCCAACATTCCATCATGAACAGTTGCCAAACACGCAAGGAAAAAAATGACAAAATTATTTAATGCTTGGTCTCTACATCGGCAAATAGAGTTCCCATACTGTATGGCCCTCAGTGTTTCCCCATCCCTTCCTGTGGAGAAAAGAAAAACGTAAGCACTTTAGGGGCCCAGGTGGCAAGGGAAACTTAATCCTCCATCATGGCATTGGCTTTTACAGGGCTTTTATAGACCACCCAACCAACAGGTCTTGTGACCACTATAATATGGCCCTACCATCTGTCAGCACCTGAGGCCTTTTATTCAGAAGGGCTTTTTTGTTTTTAGAAGAATGTCCTTGGCTTATAACTTTCAAAGTTCCACAACAACATGGAAAAAGGTGACTTAGGGCCATTTTTCACACTTACAACTGTTGCGACACCCCCATGATCAATGTGATCAAAATTCAGACTCATTTTTTATGACCGTTGCTGTGTCCCAGGATCATGGGATCACCTTTTGTGACCTTCTGACAAGCAAAGTCAATGGGGAAGCCAGATTAGCTTAGCAACCGGGTTACTAACTCAACAACTGCAGTGATTCATTTAACAGCGGTGGCAAGAAAGATCGTAAAACAGGGGCAAAACTCACTTAACAAATGTCTCACTTAGCAACAGAAATTTGAGTTCAATTGTGGTCGTAAGTCGAATGCTACCTGCATTTCTAAACTGTTGCATTTGGATGTATAAATGGCTTTTGGTATTTAGGAATTATATTGTGATGCTGCAACGGAGGGACACCCTTCCTGTTATTTTGTCAAAACTGATACGGAATTTCAGCAGCATAGTGTGCTCCCAAATTAGATGTCAGTTTTTCAAAAGGTAATGCTCCTTTAGCTATACTAATAGCCCTCGATTTACAATGTTCATTTAGTGACCATTCAAAGTTACAACAGAACTGAAAATCGTGACTTATGACCATTTTTCACAGTTGCAACCTTTGAATCATCCCCATGTTCATCTGATCAAAATTCAGATGCTTGGCAACTGGTTCATTCTTTTTTTTTTTTTAAATATATATTTTATTCATTTTCACATTCCATTTGCAATCACTTATATACAGGGTATTTACTATAAAAAAAGAAAAAAAAGAAATAAAACAAACAAAATAAAAAGGAACACAACTCATCATTCACAACCCCACCTAACACTTCCATCCTCCATACACCCCATCTACCTCCTCCAACTTTCCTTTCTCCCTCTAACACTCCCCTCCTACTTCCCTTTCCCCTCAAACCTTCCTTCTCCCCTTACTCCCCACACGCCCTCCTTACATTCCCCTTACTCCTTCCTTACTCCTCCCTCTTCTTTCCCTCTGTCTCCCTCCTTGGTGTATGCCTTTATTCGAGTGTTGTTTAATCTGATAAAAGTAAAATAAACCAAGGGGAATATATATATATATATATATATATATATATATAGAAAGAAAAAAGAAAGAAAAGAAAAAAGAAAAAAAAAACCACCGTATATAAATACATTCTTGTTCTTATTGAGACTATTTTAACGCCCTCCCACCCCCACCCCCCACAAATCCCCATCCCTAATCCTCCCGACTTCCCAGGGCCCACACCTGGCACTACCTTCTGTCTAAAATATCTTGTATACATATGGATTAAAAATAAAAGTAATATGTCAAAAGAAAGAAAAACAAGAAAACAAAAAAAGAAAAGAAAAGAGAAGAGAAAAAAAAGAAAAAAAAAGGAAACCGCTCTTTGTGTTGATCTCAGCCACCCATCTTTATCTATGCTTAAATAGTATAAGTCATTCTATCTATATTTTATTCTCGTTCTTACTTCTTTGTTATTTACCCCAACCTTCTGTAGACTCTCCCGTTCCTCTTCCTAAACCTTATATTCAGGTAAACATTTATACAAATTTGTGTAGGCATCAATATACAGTCTAACCAAAATTGATCCCTTCCGATAAAATTTAAGCAACGTGGTTCATGCCACATATTCAAATATTACTTTACAGAAGAATAATCAAACTTTCCCTTCTAATAAAATTTAAACAGCGTAAATAATCTTTCTTAACCTCCTTTTCAAACAATAATTCAAAATAATCTAACCAAGCTTCCCCTTCTTAGTAAAGTTTAAGCAGCGTAGATCAAGTATTACTTTACACAAAAATCAGTTTCTATCTTAAGATAATCCCAACCGACTTTCTCTTCTAATAGGATTTAAATAACGTAAATCATTCCACATGCATTTTACCCTCATCCCTTGCTTGTCTGGTATTTACCACTATCAAATTTATGCAGACATTTGTTTAAGATCTAGCTCAAAGTAATTTCAACCAACTTTCCCTTCTAATAAGAATTAAATAGCATGGATCATTCCACATATTCAAATAATACTTTCAACAAAAGTCAGTTAACCTTCTGTTTTAAAGTAGTCCCTTCTAACAAAATTTAAACAACATAATTCATTCCGCATTCATTTTACATCTATCTTAAGATAATCCCAACCGGCTTTCCTCTTCTAATAAGCTTTAAACAACGTAAATCATTCCGCATATATTTTACCCTCATCCCTTGCTTGTCTGATGTTTACCACTATCAAATTTATGCTGACATTAGTTTAAAATCTAGCTCAAAGTAATTTCACCCAACTTTCCCTTCTAATAAGAATTAATCCGCTTTTTCTACCGGAGAGAGGTCGCAAACCCCCATTCGGTCCACAACTTTGGCAAATATTTTAAAATGTCTAAATTTTCGATCTCCGTTTTTCTGCTTGTCCGAGGGAGGAAAGGCTACCCCCTCCATCTTGCAGCCACGCGGCCTGCCGTTTGCCTTCTCCTTCCGCTTGTCTCTCCTCTCTTCCAAGTGAGTCAGGAAGTCCCGCCTTCAAAATCCTACGATAGAAATCTCGGGTCTCCGAAACAGAGTTAAGACGAAATCTTTGATTCTCAAATGTGACCGTAATGCCGGCAGGGGCCTCCCATCTGTATCGAATCTGTTGACTCCTAAGCTCTTTAGTTAAAAAGGCGTAGTCCCTTCTTGCTCTCAACATCTGGAAAGGAATATCTTTGAAGACAATCAGGTCCTGGTCATCAACTCGGAGACTGTTATTATGAAACTTTTGCACAATCGCATTTCTGGATTCTTTTGTGGAGAAATATATAATTATGTCCCTCGGGAGCTGTCGCTGTTCCGCTACCAATGAGTTCTGGCGATAAATTTTCCGAATCTGCCAATCAAAGTTAAGTCCCGGGCTTCCCACCGCATGGCTGAAGGCTTCAGCAAAGGTCTGTTTCAGATTCTCTTGCTCCTTTTCACGGAATCCTCTAACTCTTATTGCAAATGCCTTCCTATTAAAATTTATCATCATGAGCTGTTCTTCAGTGTCTCTAATTTTTTGTTGTAATATTTGAATATTAGTAGTCAAATTAAAATTAGCCTTCTCCAAGCTTTCCAATTTATTCTCTATTTCAGCAGAATAATCTGACAGGGCAGACACGGCTGCGAACGTATTCGCCTTCATTTGGTTAATTTTAGACTTTAAATCATCATATAGTTCCAATACAAATTCCTTAATTTCTTTTTTAAAATCATTAAACATTTTAAAGAAATATTCCTGTGTTAAAAATTCTCCAGTAGAGGGCATAGGAGACAAAGGCTGTGGTTCCAATATAAATTCTTGGGATTCTTTAGGCACATTTGTAGCAAGACGCTTCTTTGATCTGGGTGCCATAATAAATAAACAGATAAGCAGCGCTTTTGCTCCCCTCTGTTTCCAAAGAAAAAGAGTTTATTTTGTTAAGGAGCGGTCTGCAGGAAGGTAAAACCGGCTAAGTACATCTACTATCAATCACCAACGGGGAGAAATCGCCATTTTGAAGTCCATTTAGACAAAGAAGTCTCTAAGACGAATGGTGCTGGTATTTAAGATAGTAATAAAAGCATAAATCTCACAGGAGTGGGACCCGCCCGTATTAACCTAGCTTGAAAAAAAACTTTGCTTTGTCCTGGGGGGGGGCTAGCCTGTCTGGGGCTGCCAAAAAAGGCAGCTGAGAAGAACTGGCTGGAGATAAAAGCTCCGCTCCCGCTGGATCTAATCTCTGTCCACAGCCAAAAAAAAAGAAAAGGCTGTGGATTACGAATAGACCCTAGCATACAGAGCTACTCCCTGCCCCTTCCTTAGCCAAAAAGGGGTGATATCTATGATCTTATTTAGATATACAGACCAGATCCCTGAGAGGAGCTCGGTTGAGCCCTCCTCGGCAACAGGCCACGCCCCCAGGAAGTCGCAACTGGTTCATTCTTATGACCGTTGCTGTGTCCCAGGGTCATGCTATCATCTTTTGCAATATTCTGACAACCAAAGTCAGTGGGGATGCTAGATTCACTTAACAACCAGGTTATTAACTTAGCAGCTGCAGTGATTCATTTAACAGCGGTGGCAAGAAAGATTGTAAAATGGGGGCAAAACTCACTTAACACATGTCTCACTTAACAACAGAAACTGGGCCTTACTCCCAAGCTGACCCTTGTTCCTTAGCTGTTCCCTTCATCTGGCAACTCTGTGCATGCACACACTGCCTCACTGATGTCTGATGCCGAAGACAGCTGATAACTGTCAGATGGCCTTGGCCCCATCTCTGCCTCCGACACAGAGCCCTCCTCAGAGCCTTCCCCAGACTCCAGGACTGTTCCTCCCCAACCTCCTCACTGTCTGAATCTGTTGCCAGCTCCACTGGCCACTGGTGGGCCGCAACAAATATAAGCAAATACTGAAGTGTATAAAACTGGACGTATCACTGCAGTGCAAAATCACAAAATTCAGCCTTACTTATTTCAGCCCTGGCATGCTATCAAACTTACTGGAAAAGACAGTTGTGCTTGAAATGGTCAATGGTAAAAGGAAACAAAGCAACCCAAAAACATGGTAGCTAGACACTGACAAAGCCAACAGAGCATAAAACAACTATACAAAATGGAAAAATGTAGAGAGAGCAGAATTTCAGAAAATCGGCCATGATTGAACGGGTAGTATCATCATCATCAATGTTTTAGAAGTTCTGAATATCAAGAGAAAGGGTTTTCCTTCTTTTGAAAAAAGCTGCAATGGCTTGATATCTGTGGAGAGTTTCACTCATCCAGGTCATAGTTGTCTGAACGAAGCTTTCTCCAAAAGGCAACTAGACTAGTTTTTTTCCCTTGAGGAAGACGTGTTTCTTCTCATCCATTTTTCAGAACCTATGAAGCTTTTTGGAGGAGAAGCAAAAGGTCTTCTTCAATGAAAAAATAGTCCAGTTGCCTTTTGGCAAAAGCACCTTTGAGAAAGCTGTGATGGAAATGTGACTGATATCAGGATATTATTGTAACATAAATGGATACGAGGAATGGGAAAGATAGATTTTGAATGACTGTACTACTAAATATGTATAAAAATATGAATAAAAGCAGAAGGTTAGAACTTAACAAGGGGCAATTAGGGAAATATACATATAAATATATATGAATCTAAACATGCCTATTAATAGTAGAATTATATGGATTGAAGAACCGGAAAGAATATGAATAGAAATGATCGTGATTGATACTAAAACTGTATAAAGAGATATTGAAAAATGGAAGAATGAACGATGGAACTTTGATTTAACTAAGGAAATATGAACAACAAAATAGGTGGAAAACACGTCTTTAAATATTATAGCAATATGAAAGGGGGGGGAGTTAAAATAGGGATGGAAAATAGTGAGGAAAAATAATAATTATATATTAATATGTTAAGACATACAAAAGGACAAAGAGATGGTTCAGAAAGGAAAGGTGATAATAAAAGCCATGTATAAATAATATGAAACAATGGAAGTATAATATTTCCATTGCATTTGGTGTCCCAAATTAAATTCGGGAATCTAACATTGCATCTGCTTTGCAAACAATAAGATGTTTGCAAACATCTTATAATAAGACTATGTTTATATGTACTAAATAAGACTATGTTTATGGGTACTAAAATGTACACACAGTAAGACTATTGATTAGCTTCCACCCATTGCTTCTTGTCCTATCCTCAGGTGCTTTGGAGAATAGCTTGACTCCCTCTTCTATGTGGCAACCCCTGAGATATTGGAAGACCGCTATTATGTCATCCCTAGTCATTCTTTTTATTAAACTAGACATACTCAATTCCTGCAACCATTCTTCATTTGTTTTTAGCTTCCAGTCCCCTAATAATCTTTGTTGTTCTTCTCTGCACTCTTTCTAGAGTCTCAATTTTTTTTGACACTGTGGTGACCAAAACTGGATGCAGTATTCCAAGTGTGACCTTACAAAGGTATTATAGAGAGGCATTCACACTTCATGTGAGTGTATTAGAGATATTGTCCTATCAATGGATACCATTCTTTATGAATGATAACTTAGGCTACATCTTATTGTTTGCAAAGCAGATGCAATGTTAGATTCCCGTATTTAATTTGTGACACCAAACCACAGCTGCTTCACAGAGGGAAGATAAGTGTGAGAGAATTACTAAGTGATTAATGAGTACTTTACCAGAAGCTTTTAATGAAATTAAAACAAAGCCTCCATTGGCACTTGTCCCATTTTACACCAACACTTCCCCTCACACTTTTCCATGAGTGCCAGTTAATGCAATAAGAAAATCAGATATGGAGAACTTGTTCTCTTATTCTTGAATATTCACACATATTGTAACCAGTTTTAAAAAGAGAAGAGGAAGGAGGAGGAAATTGATTGTTTGATAATATACAAACTTCACTTGGAAAATAACTCTTTTTGATTAACCTCATTCTTAAAAGTGTGCATTGAAAGAATATAGTATTACTTTAGGGAAGTACTGAAGTTGCTGGGCAACAACATCATTACTGGTTTCAAGAAAAAATCAGTTTTGATGACTCCTGCCAGATAATATCAAATTAAAAATTAAGTTATATCTATGATTCATTACTATGTTAGGGAGGTTTATGCTGGTAATTTTAAACTGTTCTCTTTTGCATAAACAAAGAATTACTTCTCATTGTGTATGTATACATAGCCAATTCTAAATTTCTCAGAGTTGGAGTGGAGCAGAAGTTAGTTACAGATTATTTCAGCAGGGTTACAGAGTATTGGACTCATTTAAATTCAGAAGTCAGCTATGCAGTCAAATTTCTGTATTTTTCCCCCATGGGAAAACCTAACCTAAAGCAATTAATGACCTTGTGGGGAAAAATGATTTGCTATCTGTAACATGCTCAAGTGTTTATATTAACAAGCTGCTTTATGAAGGGAATTGCAGACAGCATAATACTCAAGGACTGAATATTAACTAATGTCAGGCAGAATAAAGAATTACCCTCTGTACATGCTTGAAATTAGCTATCTTGAAAAATAGGTTATTTTCCAAGATAGCTCAGTTATTCCAAAACAGGTTACTTTTGGAATAACTGAGTTGGGTAAGAGGTAATGGAAAGGAGATAAACATGATTATAGTAATAAAAGTGGAGTCTTTGGAATTAGCAAGGAGAAAACCACACCCCACCAAAACTGCAAGGCAAGCTACTGCATATAAACAGGGAGCAAACTCCACACTCACACGATGATGTTATCTAGTCATGTAATGAAACATCTGCAAGCAAATAACCAAGATCAGAGAGCATCAAGGACTCCACAATTCAACCTTGAGTTACAGATATTCTCTTCTATTAATGCAAGCCTAACCATGAAAAGGAACACTTAATTTGAGTCGTATATCAAAATCTTTATGGAATAGCAATTAATTTGTTCTTGATTCTATACTACATTTATGGTAATTCTCGGTCGATGGGATGTGGGTAGGTAAAGGTAAAGTTTTCTTTGTGCAGTTGAGTCTGAGCCTAGGGGGCAGTAGTCATCTCTGTTTCTTAGCCGAGGGAATCAGTGTTGTCCGAAAACATTTCCATGGTCATGTGGCTGGCATTACTATACGTCAAAGACTCACAGAATATAGTTACCTTCCCATTGAAGTGGTTCCTATTTATCTACTCACATTTGCATGCTTTTTGAACTGATAGGTGAGTAGGAGCTTGGGCAGGAGCAGGAGCTCACCCCGTTGTGCAGCACTTGGGTCGTGAACCTAGGTTGTTAGCTTACCAGCTGACAAGCTTAGTTTCTTTAATTGCCATCACACCCCATGGGATGTGGGCAATTCTAGATACCTCTAGTTTAGTCATAGCTTGTGTAGAACCTGCCTGATGTAAAACTGTGCTTTGAGTATGCTGTGTCATACTGACCAAAATATGCCCACATTAATTGTCCCCTGAAACTATTTCACCAGATCCCAATGGCATAGAACATCCTTCTCCTTGATACATTTGTAGTTTTAGATACTTAAATAGTCTTGAATTATGGGATATTTTCCATTAGTATAGAGTCGAATAGGATGGCTCACAGTATATTAAAGCCATTCAATAGCATCTCCATAAAAATAAAAGCTATAAAATAGAGTAAAATCTAACAAAAGGCACAATAGATCACACCTACAATAATTCAGACATTCAACCAGGCTCAGCTAACATCCTGAGCAAATGCTTCTCACATCATCTGGGTCTTTAAGGCTCTCTGGAAGACTTACAAGAACAGGACCAGCTGTTGTGGGAATGCTGTTCCAGAGGAGAGACAGTTAAAGGGAAGCCACATTTCCATGGTCTTATAAGGTGATAGAGTTTTGCAGGAGGAACTGGACTATACACACCACACAGGAGGTGGTTAAGCAAGCAGGAACAAAGTTAGGTAATTTCGTAAATAACATACCATATAAGACTTTATAGGCAATAATCACCACTTGAATTGCACTGGAAGCCTAGTGAAAGTCAATAAAAATCAAGGATTTGTCCTCATGATTAGCAAACAGCCTCAAAAAAAGTAGGAGAATTGCCATAGAACAATGTTCTTGACTCCCAATTCTCTAAGATTGTCCAGAAAAATACCATCAACAAAGGTATCGAAACAGTAAGAGATCACAGAAAAGTAGGATAGTCATCCACAGCCCATGTTTCTAAAAGACCATTGACAAACCTGATTTGAATCTTGACTGAAAAGGATCCAGTTAATAATCTCTTTCCTCCAGAGCCCTCTGGAGTTGCAAGTCAGTCACCTTCTCAACAGCTTAGGAAGGAATGATTGGAAGGACACATTAAATTATCTGCTGCATCCAACAAGGGCCTGATGAGAAGAGAGTCCAATGGCTTCTTAATGACCAGCAGAATTATTGAATCCTTCAAAGAAACATTAAAAAACACATAGATTCCTCTGGATGGCTTTAAATATCTAGGAGAGATGTAGAACCAACATACAAGTAATTGAACTTAGGACCCTGAAGATATTCCACTTTATCTAGACAAACACATTGTGCCCAATTAAACTTAAGGCCATGCTTAAGGTAATAACTATATAGGACCCATACAACTGTCCAACTTTGACTGCATGTGATTGACTTTAGCAAACAGATGCCAATAATAATCCTCATAGTGGCCCTTTGATTACTTCCCTGGTTCCTCCTTAGCATAACTTACAGGGCCTCTAGATAGCGCTGCACAGAGGCAAAAAAGTGGACAAATAATAGCATATTGACATTTTAATTATCTTAAGATAATTCTACAGGACCTTTCTTAAATTTGTTCAGTTGGGTTCTCTGCTGATTTTTAACATGCAACCTTCCAGGCATCTCTCAGGGCATTTCATTGCATTGAGTTCCTTTGAAAATTAAGGGGTCTCCATAAAGCTACACGCACATACAAGGACAACCTTGTTGAAGGCCTTCATTGTCTTCTAATTCCAAATAGTGGATAACAACTTGACTGAGCCATGAATGACAGAAATTCATTTTGTAATGGTAAGAACAGAGAAGTCTGCACCAGGAGATGAAGAATTCTTTGCTGTAGATATTTAAACTGGATGGCTGTGTGCTGGGATGTGTGCTGGATGGCTGTGTGCTGGGTTGCTATGTTGTGGATTTGTGTGTGGGACAGGACATTGGGCTAGGCCATGTCTAAGGTCTCTTTCAACCCATATATTCTACAAAGGTATAAAGAAGAAATGAAGAGAAGTAGGGGTTCTCTAACCATATATGTAGGGATGCAGTGGCTCAATGGCTAAGATGCTGAACTTGTTGATCAGAGAGGTCAGCAGTTTGGTGGTTCAAATCCCTAGCGCCGTGTAACTGAGTGAATTGTACCAGTTTTTGCCAACCTAGCAGTTCGAAAGCAAGTAGAAAAATAGGGACCATCTTTGGTGGGAAGGCAACAGCATGCTTTTGGCATTTAGTCATGCCGGCCACATGAGACGGAGACCTCTCCAGACAGTGCTGGCTCTTCGGCTTTGAAATGGAGATGAGCACTGCTCCCTAGAGTTGGGAACGACTAGCACATATGTGTGAGGGGAACCTTTACCTTTACCAATCATATATGTAGCTTTCATCTGTAAGATGGTCAATATAAAAGAAGTATAATGATTATGGTATTCAGACTTGAAATGGTAGCAAGTGTACTATAATAGTACCGTGTTTCCCCGAAATTACGACATGTCCTGATAATAAGGCCATGCCACATTTCTCTGGTGGGCAAAAATATAAGCCCTCCCCCGCAAATAAGCCCCCTGGACAACCCCCCCACCTTCGGCCAGGCAGAGCGCCACTCACCAACCTAGCGGTATCCTGAAGGTACCAAGCCGCAGGAACTGGGGAGGAGGCAAAGGTGATCGCGTTGTTTAGCACCTTCTGGATACCGCTAGGTTGGTGAGCAGCTCTGTGCCCAGCTGAAAAGAGGGGTTGCCAGGCGGCTGCTCTCTTGCGAACGGGCTGCCAAAGAGTCGGGCACAGTCTCATGGACGAATGGCTGTGTTGTGCTGTCACAGCAGCACAACACAGCAGCTATGAAGTGACCACACTCATGAGTAGTCACCCGACAAACCCCCTTTCCAGCCGGACACAGTGCCATTCACTGACCTATGTGTATCTCCAAGCCACATGAGTGCCTGTTCACCACCGCCCAGCTCCTGTGGCTTGGCGCCTTCGAAATGGCAGAGAATGGTGCTCTGCACAGCTGGAGATTGCACGAGCAGCTGTTCCACTCTCGCTTTCGTGCCTCCCAGCCTCACGATGTCCTGGCCCAGCTCTCTCCGCAGAGCCAGGGGACCTTTACTGCCGCCGCCACCACATGGCTTTTTTTGCGGTTTCCAAACAGAGTGTTCTGGCAGTGGCTACTCTGGGTGTATGCTCTATGGTTGTATGCTCTGCCGGAAGCTGGCCCCAAATCTTAGAGCGTACGCCCAGAGTGGCCACTGCCGGAAGATTCGGTTTGGAAAAAGCCATGCAGAGTTCCCCTGGCTCACACAACCCCCCTCTCCAGCCGTGCAGAGCGTCATTCACTGGCATTTCGATGGCGCCAAGCCACAGGAGCCGGGCAATGGAAAGGGGGTTTGTCGGGTGGCTGCTCATGAGTGTGGTCGCTTCATGGCTGCTGTGTTGCGCTGCTGCAACAGCGCAACACAGCTGTTCGCCCATGAGACTGTGCCCGTCTCTTTGAGAGCCCGCTCGCAAGAGAGCAGCTGCCCGGCAACCCCAAAACAATAAACCCTCCCCTCATAATAAGGCTCAAGCCATATTTTCTGTGTAAAAAGAAAATAAGACCCTGCCTTATTTTTGGGGAAACACAGTAGCATGAGATTAAAAAATTGCCGCGATGCAGGAACATTGCTTTTTTTAAAAAAAGATATAAATAATTTCAAGTGAGACTTCATCTGATTTCTCAAGTAACATGAGAAGTAGGCAAAATGAAAAAAAAAGGGACTGAGAATTCCCCTTCAAAATCGCATGGTGCTGAGATTAACCAAAGTGATTAAACATGAAATCATATGGCTTAGAGCTGCTGTCCCAGATGCTGTAGGATTATCTAGCTTTTGAGCTCAGAGAAGAGCATCTGACATTTGAGTGTCGTCTTTTACCACTTTACCTGTTCTGTAGCTGACACTTTCTATGGAACGTATATGGGGCTAAATGAGGTAAAATGAATCATGGATTTTCACATAACATTATAATTCTAAACACTGCAGACATTTAGTAATTCTGAATTTAATTCCTTCTTTGTGTGTGTGTGTGTATGTCTGTTTGTTCTATTTTTTTCTTGCCAAGCCACCACTGACACTAGAATAATTGAAGTGCTCTGATTTAATTTTAGGAGTACTCTGTAAATCTATAATCCAAGGATGAGCATCACGTGGACCTCCAAGATGTTTAAATCTATCTCCCATCATTCCTAGCTGGAACTGCAGTGCTGAAAGATGATGCTAAATGATTCTATGCCCTGCCTGTTCTGTGTACCCTCAGGAATGCGCTGCTCTCTAAATAACATTACTGGGTAAACATATAAACAGTGTACTAAAATACGGATTTGCATTTATTTATCTGCTGACTTCTAGATGATTACTTCATCGTGCATCTTGCAACAGCTCAGCCATAATTTGTTAAGATTTCTAGCGTGCCAGCAGGACCCTTGTTATTCTGCCTGCAGGAAATATCTATGCCTACTGTTCTGCAACAGATTTTTCTCTGATGTCAAGACAACCTCTTGACCTTGGTCCTTGCTCTGGCTGCAATAATATAGTGGGTGATCTGCCCAGCCTGTTCTATTTTTGACAGCACTTAACAGCACACATGGATCAAAAAGTGCCGGGGGAAGGGGGAAAGAGGGAGTGAACGATACAACTCTGAGAAGCTGATAGAGTACAACGGAGCCTTGGGCAGAGAAGAGCATTTGAATCAATGATGAAAGAAGGTTATGGTTTACCTATGTGGAAAAAAAGAGGCTTTAGCAGAAATCCAGTCTGATGTGCTTTAGCTATGTCTGAATGCACTTAATGGCAGCATGGTGGAAGAGGAGCACTAAGAGATCTGAACTTAATTTAAAAGTTATTTTAAAAGGAAGCTGCTACCAAGCATGAAAAAGAAGGGCTAAGCATGACAGGCACATTCTGAGAAATCAGGGAATAGCTCAAGACATAATTGAACAGAAACTGGAAGATGACAAGTACATAAATGTGTGTATAAAAGAAGGAAGAGATGCCCCAAATGAATTTTATAAGTGTGAGTGAGAAACTTTGTCACAGAATTTCAGCGTATGGTTTTAAACATGAAAGAAATATACAACTAAAGGTCCCTGTAACTGCCTAGGAGGCGATTTATATGTTACAATATAAGAATTCCTCTCTCTGGACTAGACCATCTAATCGCATTTCCACACCAAGAATTTTATGATCCTGAAATATTAAAGCAGATAATACCATAAGCCCATTAGCTCTTGATTCAACTGAGAAGAGACTGACAAAAATGTCACTCAGCTAAATATCTCTTCTGAGTTACCTAAAACCTAGAGCAACAACAATTCCCTCACTTTTCCCCCCAATACAGAATTGCTTTGATTCTTGTTTTCAATTTATGTTGTGTCTAATATATCTGGTTGCCTACAAAGAAAATCTGAGTGGTTGCTTTGAGGGGAAGCTTCATGACTATTAAGCTTCCCCACACTGCTTCCACAGCATTAAAAGCCCCTTGAAATTGTGAAGGTGAAATAATAGTGTTTGCTATTATTTGTTTCTCACAATAACTGTAACTATATGTGTATGTTGTGCAATGGCTGAAGTTGGGATGAAAGAAAAATGCCTATGGGTCAGTGGTGGGATTCAAATAATTTAACAACCGGTTCTCTGTCCTAATGACCAGGTGGGTAGGCGGGGCTCATGTGACTATGTGGGCATGGCCAACTCAACTCATCATTACTCAGGTCAATGGGCACTTTGCCCTAGCTGTTACAATGTAATAAGGGTTAACCAGAGAGGTAGTTTCTGTAAGCAGGGCAATAAAGATTAAGCTACAAACAACACCAGAATGTTTCCTTCCTGCCTTCCTTACAGGATTAGCCCTGTAAAGCGGGGAAAAAACAAAAGAAACTTTCTTCCAACAACCGGTTCTCTGAACCTCTTAGAAAGTTAAGAACCGGTTCTCCCGAATAGGTGTGGACTGGCTGAATCCCACCACTGCTATGGGTAGCCTTCAGGAACAGGATAATAAAGAATGGTTGTCTTGACTCCAGGAGAGCCAGGCAAGAGTTCACAATGATAGACAAATAACAAGCTCTGAAGAGCCATAACAATTCAAAGGGAAACACTAACTTTGCTTCAGTTTGAAATAAATCCACTTCAGAGCCCAAAGTAAATCAACCAGCTGATGTCACAAGATGAACCAGCTCTTATTTGCTGATGGCAAATAAGTACAAAGTCTTGTGTGCCGACTGTCAATATGTAATATCCTATAATGATGCAAACAGATATCTTCACAAAGCCAGCAGATAAGGCACAAAGGGGGAAAAAAATCTATCTTCTGTACTCCAGAATAAAAATATCATTAAAAATAAATATTCTGCTTAGCTGCCATAGCTAATAAGACTAACAAGCCTCCCTATTAAGGATGTTAATCTCTTTAGGCTGCATAAAAATATGCTACAAACGCAGCAATGACTAAAGTGGATAAAAAATCTTCAAGTCATGGTATGCTTACCCCCCGAAGGTACAAAGCAGAGCAAAGGTGATTGTTTTTACCCAGTCATGCCCTGCAATACAATTCTAAACTTCTGGGACTTGCATTCCATTCATATTCCTACGCAAATTCCTACATAATGGACTGTGCTGATTGGTGAAAGGTGCAGGCCACTTGCCTTTTTTTTTTTTTTTTGCAAACTGCCAGTCACGTAAACTGATTCGTGGTTGTAACGTTGCCTTGTGGATGATCACATGAACCTGCCCTTTGCTTACTTACACCTTTCCCTGCCCTGAACAATCAACATGGCATGTAAGATGCTGTGTTTACTTATTAACAAGAAGTTCAAATTTTCTGGGCCAAAGGCTCCAGCAGGAACTAGCTTTACTAATCAGAACATGCCCCAGGATTGCTTTATAGGAGGGAGGTGTTTTTTTTTTTTAATGTTCTTATGGTAAGAGGATCTTATTCTGGGTGGCAGCAGATCTATTTGCTGAATTCTGGTTACATTGCACTCCGATGTAAAATGTTTGTATTTATAGCGATTACAATTGTACCTTCTTGGCTGCAGTTTTCATGCCCATAATGTCGCCATGGGTTTTTGCTAACTGCCAGCCAGACAAAATCTCAGTTTCAGAAATTACCAGGGAGAAAAACAAGCATTTGGAAAAGAGCTAAAGAGGTATTTGTCCCTGATGGGAGTCTTTAGTATCCCCTCATCCATGAGAACCTTTAGCTCGAAAATTATCCTCTCAAGCTTTATACAACATTGGCTTGGGTGTAAACAAATGGCTTTGCAGACAGCAGGCACATAAGTCGATTTTGGGGAAGAATATGACATCTGTTCTCCTAAGACTGAAAAGCCATATTCTCACAGTAGCAGTTTTCAACCGTCTCTTCCAAAAAGAACATGAAGGATCCAAAAAGATCAAGTTTTATTTTAAACTTAGGCAGGTGGTGAAACGTCTGGATGTTGGCTATTGTTTCTCTCAAGAGCCGAGGTGGCGCAGTGGTTAGAGTGCTGTACTGCAGCCACTTCAGCTGACTGTTATCTGCAGTTCGGCTGTTCAAATCTCACCGGCTCAGGGTTGACTCAGCCTTCCATCCTTCCGAGGTGGGTAAAATGAGGACCCAGAATGTGGGGGCGATATGCTGACTCTGTAAACCGCTTAGAGAGGGCTGAAAGCCCTATGAAGCGGTATATAAGTCTAACTGCTATTGCTATTGCTATACTAAGCAATAATGCTTCAGTGTGGAGGTCAGTTATGTTGCCCAGCAGAGAATAATCTGGGGCAGTGGTGGGATTCAAAGATTTTTACTACTGGTTCTGTGGACATGGCTTGGTGGGCATGGCATGGCTTGGTGGGTGTGGCTTGGTGGTCATGACAGGGAAAGGATACTGCAAAATCCCCATTCCCTCCTGATCAGCTGGGACTCAGGGGGCAGAGAATAGATGGGGGTGGGGCCAGTCAGAGGTGGTATTTACCAGTTCTCTAAACTACTCAAATTTTCCACTACTGGTTCTCCAAAACAGGTCAGAACCTGCTGAATACCACCTCTGATCTGGAGTACAAAATATTTTACTGGTTAGGAAACATATTCTTCTCATCTTCATCTTCTTTCTCTGGTTTATAGCCTTTCTTTTATTTGAAAAACATGGTAGTCTGAAGGAGTGGGATATATTCTTTTGGTCTCAGTACTGGTCCTGTCACCCAAAAATTCACCCCTCCCTCAAATACAAACACAGTTAATGGCAGATTCAGAGGCTAATAGAACTTACTGGGAAAGATTGCTAGGGGAAAGAGCAGAATTATTCTTCTGGATCTCATTCTTGATCACCTCGTCTCTTGGATCATAGCTTTTTCAAAAGAAGAAAATGATACTCCAGCCCCAGGCATCTAATAGTGATGCCCCAATGTAAGCTCTGACCTTTTAGATCCCTTCCAAAGGAGCAGAACTTACATCATGATATGCAATCCTGCTTTCATCATTTTGATGAAAGTAATGGATCCTGGTGGGAACACAATGACTCAGGGGTAAAAAGCTGCTGGGCTTCTCAGCTGAAAAGCTGAAAGCCTGGGTTTGAGACCCCAGCACCATGTGATGGAGTGGGTTCCCATTATTTTCTCCCTCTCCTGCCCACCTAGCAGTTTGAAAGCATGCAAATACGATAAATAAGTATCACTTTGGTGGGAAGGTAACACTAACATGTGCCCCTCAGCATATAATCAAGCTGGCCACATGACCAACGAAGGGTCTTCGGGCAACTCAGAGTCCCTTGGCTAAGAAATGGAGATGAGCACCATCCTCTACAGCAGGATATGTGACATTTTGCAATGTTTTCCCCCTTCATGGAACTGGGGTGGGCATGGCCTGCGCATGATGCATGCGGCCACTGGCCACCAGTTTGACACCCCTGCTCTAGAGTGTAGCCAAGGGAGCTTAATTTCACTTACTATGCTCCAACCCCCTTGGCTTTGCTAAGGGTAGAAAATTTATTTATTTAATTCCTGCAAGCCACCCATTTCAGACAAGTAGGTGGAGTTGTCTGAAGCATGTGAGCAGAGGTTTTATATGCACATCCTTAAAATAAACCAGGATTTGTAGCAGAATTCAAGGCTTTCAAAGTATTCCAACAATTCAGAACTCTTCAGCATTTTATAAACACTAGCACTGTAACCATTTCTTTAAGCTCCTGCATTCTGTTGCCGTATAGCTTCTCAATTGCAAAACCAGATTAAATGGATTTTCCTCCTTCCCATGATAAAACCCTTATGTTTAAACTACACATGTATTAACTGCACCAGAATCTTGAAAAGTGCAATTGGATTATGAAGAGTCTTATTTCTTTTCTTGGAATCAGAAAGAGGGTTGTCTTTAGAGTTTCTCATGTTCTTTGGATCTATTCAAAAGAAATTAATGGAGTCTTTTTTCATCTTGAAACAGGAGAATAAGAAGTGCTGAGGTAAAAGGTGATGGATTATGCCCTTCCCTCAAACTGATGTCTCTCAGGAGAAAAAGGGAAGGAATAAAATTGCTTCCTCTATTTCATGGCTTAATGCTACTGTTTTATTTCCACTTCATACCAATATCCGGTTCAACATCATGAATGGCTTCCTATTGCTTTTACTGTATAGTTGCTTCCAGGAAGTTTCTGAAATATTGTCCTGAATGCATTCACTAGTTTGAATTATATACTGTTCTACTTCCTAGCTGTAGGGAACAAAGTATGAAAATACAAACCAGTCTTCTGAAAACTACTGAAACAGAGTGGTACATACTGAATGGATTTAGTGAGAAATGGAAGCAGACACACATGAACATTCAAGAATGTAAGGGCAATACAATTCTTAGCTTCTGATTTATTTAAAGCTTTGTCAGCAAAAGAACAAGCAAAGATATCCCTGTATTCAAACCCAGTTTTCTTTTTATTTTATTTTCAATCTGTTTTATTGATTTGTTTTATTCAATGTGTTTTACCTGGTCTGTGATCATAATAAAATTCTCTC
The DNA here is from genome assembly GCF_051295495.1 of Thamnophis sirtalis. Lineage (NCBI taxonomy): Eukaryota > Metazoa > Chordata > Lepidosauria > Squamata > Natricidae > Thamnophis > Thamnophis sirtalis. Next base: position 97,281,600 of record NW_028261385.1, on the reverse strand, counting down.
CCTCTCTCACTCCCTCTCTCTCTTTACAAAAAGAAAATGAAAATCCTTTTTCCCACTGCAAGTGATAGGAGAAAATAAATTCAACCTGTTCAGTGTCCAAGCTGGATTGGGACTGGAAGGGCTTTTGACCAAGTTAAATGTTTTGATCTGAATGAATACTGTGATGTATTTGGGACTACATGCTATGAAGAGAGCCAGTTTGGTGTAGTGGTAAAGTCATATGTCTAGAAACCAGGAGACTATGAGTTCTAGTTCTGCCTTAGACACAAAGCCAGCTGGGTGACCCTGGATTAGTCACTTATTTTTCAGCCCTAGAAAGGAGGCAATGCTAAAACACATTTGAAAAATATTACCCAGAAAACTGCAGGGACTTGTCCAGAGAATTTCCAAAGACTGTACAAGGTTGAAATAATAATAATATTATTATGTGGTTAATCTTTGGTGAGATTCACAGCCTTTGGGGCTGGTTGGTAGCTCAACAGCTCAAGTCCTAGACCTAGAAACTGTTAAGGTAACGTCAGAGGATATAAGCTGTTCCAAGTAGGGTGGTTTTTTGTAGAATCAGAATGTTCAAGTCAGCTAAATTTAAAATTTCCAAATAACGAGGTAGCCCTTTAGGTATTGCTCCAAGGGCTCCAATTACAATCGGGACGATTTCTTTTTCCACAGTCGCTCAACTTCAATTTGCAAGTCCCAGTACTTTGTGATTCTTTGTTGTTGTTGTTGTTGTTGTTGTTGTTATTGTTATTGTTATTGTTATTGTTATTGTTATTGTTATTGTTATTATTATTATTATTATTATTAATAAAAATAATAGTAATAATAATAATAGTTATCATCATAGTAGTAGTAATAGATGAAATATGAATATCCATATGAAATATGGATGAAACATGTAACAGTGATACCCATTGTCATCTTTGTGCTGCTCGGAACATCATATATTTTAAGAAGATACTTGGTTGATACTGGCAGCAACCTGTATATTAGCATGAGTCAATGGTATTTGTGATGCATTTTTGAATGTTCAGTTGACTGAGTTTCATGTTTAATGAGTAAAAGAAATAACAACAGCAATAATATATAAAACATGCACTGGGCACGATTAATGCATTCATCTTTCTTGATGGGATGGAAAAACCTCCTGATTCTTGCTCTGATATACTTGGAGGATTCTCAAATGCCATTCCCAAGTAGCTCTGGAGATAATAGTATTTACATGGAAAGCATAATCCAATCTCTTAATGCTGACTGACAAAGTACAAGAGAAGAGAGACTACAGGGAAGTAATATTAATTGAGCTTTGTCAGTTGCAAGACTATGAGCAGATCAATATATATATACTTAAAAATTACAATTAAGAGTATTTCCAGTTTAATCCAGGAAAAAGTCCCCTGGTCTGTATATTTCATTTAGGACAGATGTTGTTCATATTACATATATTATATATGAAAAAAAAATCCATATCTCTTTTACTTGGCTAAAGAAGTTGCAATGCATGCCAAATTATTCTTTAGAAAAGGCAGGCAGGAGTGAAGTCAAAATGGCTCCCTGAATGAATAGCCTTGGTTACAAGACAACAAAAAATTAGGATGGCTATGGCTAGAGGAACTAATGGGAAGCAGATTTTTCACTGTTTAGAGTAGTGGATGGCACCAGTCACTTAAAAAAATGCTAACCATTTGTCTGAAATTAAAGCGCTTGCTAAGGGAATTGCTAGTGAATGGATACCTCGCAAAAGCAAACATACAGGCAAATAAGATATTGCAGTACTTTCAAATAATGGTAGGCAAGAATGTCTTTCAAAGTTCTTTCAAAATTCCTATTGATATGACTGTAACAAATCCTTTGGTTCTTGTCAGAATCCATCTTTCCATTGTTTCATGATGTTTCAATTTTCCCATCTTTTCTTAGTCCGGCTTCTTTCACTGTGGTAGCACCTAGGTGTTGTGGTCCACTGGTGGCCTGCAGAGCTGGCAGCAGAATCAGACAGTGAGGAGGTTGGGGAGGAACATGGGCTAGTCGTGGAGTCTGGGGAAGGCTCGGATGATGGCTTTGTGTCGGAGGCAGAGAGAGGGCCAGGGCCATCTGGTAGTTACATGCTGTGTCCGGAGCTTCCAGAGTCTGACATCAGTGAGGCAGAAGAATAGTGTGAGCCTGTTCCCACTGTGCGCATGTGCAGAGTTTCCAAAAGGCAATAACAATTAAGACAAAAAAGGCAACTCCGGAGTAAGACTTGGAAATGATTGGCCCCTCCCATAAGACATGAAAGAGGAGCAAATGGACGTGAGCCTTTGCAGGAAGCAACTTTGCTCATTCTGGTTGGTTCAAACTCTGAGAAGCTCCATTTGTCTCTATGCTCTGTGTGGCCTTGCAAAACTAATTGGCAATTAGGTCTCTGGCAGCGTTTCAAGGGAGATAAAGGTGGGTGCTTATCAGCATTACCCTAAAAAGACTGTGGCAGACATCTGTCAGACTCTTTACAGACTGTTTGTGAATCACTATAGGCTGTGAAGGAATATAATTCACAGCTGTTTAAATAAATAGAGGGTTTTGGGGACTAAGCGTGTAATTTTTGCTTTATCAGGAAGCCTAGATCAGAACACTAGGACAAAAAAACCCTATTAACAGGTGACATTTATTATGAGAAAAGTAATTTGAAAGGATTGTTGAATCAGACTGAAAAACGCTGCTGTTTAAAGGCTGAGGGACCAGGTCAGCAAAACACATGGGGACTTTCCTCACTTATGTGCTCTACATCGGCCCAGTCATTCTGATGCCTGAAGAGAAAGGTGGTCATAGTTCCCACTTACATAAGCAAGTCAGTAATTTCAGGATGCAAGGGCACAATAGGCTGAGGTCTTATTTCCAGAAGTTCCCCATCGCTTTGCAGTATTGACTGATTATGTATCATCAGTATCAACTCTTAGCAATCACATAGATTTTCTCCATGTAGTGTGCCTTACCTGGTCTTTCAGGCCTCCCAATGTTGCACTCATCAACACTGCAAAAGAGTCCATTCATCTTGCTGCAGGTTGTCCTCTTCTCTTTCTTTCATGTTTTCAACATACAGCATCTAATGCCCTAGATCAGTGATGGCTAACCTTTTCCAGACTGAGTGGCCAAAGTGTGCATGTGCGCATGCATGTGTGCATACCCAAACCTCCAAAATGGAATGCATGCATAGCCCTATGCATGTGCCCTGCCCCCGAGCACTGTGCATGGGCCCCCTGATGAGGCCCACCTCCTGCACATGTGCATGGACCCCCTGCATGCACCCCTACCCCCACATGTGCAGCAGAGACATGAAGACCAGCTGGCCAGCGGGAGGCTCATACACATGCATGGCAGAGCTGAACTGGGGTGATGGCTCACATGCGCACAGAGAGGGTGCTGCGTGCCACTTGTGGATCACATGCCATAGGTTCGCCATCACAGCCTTAGATGACAACCTCAGATTACTTAATCTTATGGCTGGCTATATAAAATGACCGTTGTCTTACCTGAACGGTCCTTCTATGGGTGCTGCGAAGGGAATCCAATCCAACTTAGCCCTCTAGCCTTGAGACTGAGTTATGCAAATTTCAAAGTCATGCCTCCTCTGACTGGACTTCCGTTTCCCTTCAGTTCTCGTACAAAGTCCACCGAAGGAGCATTATGTCAATTGTCAATCAAGCCGCAGGCCATCCGGTACTACATAGTTGAGTCCAGTCAGAGATAAGAAAGTCACAGAGTCACGATCAAAATGGAGCCCTGACCAGCCGAAACTGCGGGCGGGTTTGGATTCCCTTCGCAGCACCCATAGAAGGACCATTCAGGTAAGACAACGGTCATTCTCCTGTGTGCTGCTCCGGGAATCCAATCATGGGATATGCCAAAGCAATTAAGTCCCAGGGCGGGAGCTAGGCTGGTCAGGCTCCTCCGCAGACGGAAGGACCCTTTGCAACACTCTCCGCCCAAAGGACGCCTCAGCCGAGGCAAAGACATCAATCTTGTAGTGGCGAATAAAAGGTGAGGGCGACGCCCAGGTGGCCGCCCTGCAAATCTCTTCTACAGACGCTTGCGTCGCCCAGGCCGCTGTGGTGGCCGCACTCCTGGTGGAATGAGGAGTGATCCACCTTGGAACCGGTCTGGAGTGGGTGTCATACGCCAATGCAATGCAAGCTTTCAACCATCGGCCGATGGTGTGGGAGGACACCTTCTGTCCCATTGAAGACGGCTGGAAGGAGACGAACAGAGCCTCTGATCTTCAGAATGATGCAGTGCGTTTCACATAGCGACGAAGAGCCCTGCGAACATCCAGATGGTGCCACTGGCGTTCCTGTGGATGAGACGGGTGAGGACAAAAGTCCGGCAGGACAAGTTCCTGAGTCCTGTGAAACAACGAGTTTATCTTCGGAAGAAAGGTCGGATCCAAACGAAGCACCACCTTGTTCGGGTGGAAGATGCAAAGATCCGCACGAACAGAAAGGGCTGCTAGCTCTGACACCCTCCTGGCCGATGTTATGGCCACCAGAAAAGCTGTCTTGAGCGTCAATAATCGGAGGCTGATGGAATGGAGAGGTTCAAAGGGGGCAGCTGTTAGGGCCCTGAGAACCAAGGTCAAATCCCACGTGGGATAACGGTGTACCGTCGGCGGTCGTAAGTTGGAAGCACCCTTAAGGAAGATTCGAACCCGTGAGTGCTGAGATAAGGAGCGGCCTTGGCCACCCCCGACCACCATCGACAAGGCTGTGACCTGACGGCGAAGTGTGTTTGGCGCCAACCCTTTGTTGAGGCCGGACTGCAAGAAATCCACAACTTGGGGCACCGAGGCCTTGATGGGATCGACCCCGGTGCGCCGGCACCACCGACAGAAGGCCTGCCAGGTAGCCTCGTAAATACGGGTAGTCGACGGGCGACGGGCTGCTTGAATGGTAGAAATGACTTCATCCGAATAGTGAAGGGCCGCTAGCATCGCCCGCTCACGTGCCACACGGCTAACTGCAACAGCTGAGGGCTCGGGTGCAGGAGAGCCCCTTGGTTGAGCTGAATCCGGTTGTCCGGAATCCTCCAAGGACGCGAAACGGATAGATGGACGAGGTCTGCGTACCAGGGACGTCTGGGCCACATCGGAGCGACCAGCAGTACTTCCGCCTGTTCCGCCAAGATCTTCTGAATGACCGACGGAAGGATCGGGAGAGGAGGAAAGGCATAAAGAAGGCCGGCCGGCCACCGACTGCGTAGAGTGTCTATTCCCTCCGCCCCCGGAGTCTGGTATCGGGAGTAAAACCGGGGAAGTTGCGCATTGTGCGGGTGAGCAAACAGATCCACCTCGGGTAGGCCGAAGCGGCGAGAGAGTTCCTGGAAGAGAATGGGGTGGAGCTGCCACTCCCCCTGATCCACAGTCGCTCTGCTCAGCCAGTCCGCCTGAGTGTTGGCTTCGCCAGAGATGTGCTCCGCCCGAATCGATGAGAGTCTGGGCTCCGCCCAATGGAACAACCTTTCCGCTTCCAGCATCAGAGCTCTGGACTGTGTTCCCCCTTGGCGGTTGATGTGGGCCTTGGAGGCCACATTGTCGGTCAAAATTAACACATGGCAATGAGATACAATGTCCCGAAACTCCAGGAGAGTTAGACAGATGGCCCGCAACTCCAGCCAGTTTATGCTGTTCGTCAGCTCCTGATCTGACCAGCGACCCTGGGCCACTCTGTCCAGGGCATGGGCCCCCCATCCAAATAAACTGGCGTCCGTTGTAACTTGAACGTGGTCCGGCTCCTTGAATGGACATCCCCGGAGGAGCTTGGACGACATCCACCAATGCAGGGACCGCCTGGCCTTGCCCGGAAGCTGCACCTTGATGTGGGAATGACTGGTATGCGCTCTCTGGAAGGGCAGCAGAAACCACTGGAGAGGGCACGCATGGAACCTGGCCCAGGGCACCACGCTGATGCAGGAGATCATCTTTCCTAGCAGTTTGGACAGCGACAGCAGTGGTACTCGCCGTTGAGATAGCACATGATGCGCCAGGTGGTATATGCTCTGCCTCCTTTCCGGGGACAGGAAAACCTCGCACAACATTGAGTTGATGGTGGTTCCCAGATGAAGGAGGGACGTGGTTGGACGCAGATGGCTTTTGGGCAGGTTGAGGACAAACCCATGGTTTCGCAATGAGTCCATCGTGACTTGTAGGTCTCGGAGAGCCTGATCTCGAGAGGGTGACAACACCAACACGTTGTCTAAATAACAATTGATGCGTATTGGAATTGAGCGAAGGGAGGCTGCCAACACTGCCAGAAGTTTGGTGAACGTGCGCGGGGCCGAAGAGAGGCCGAATGGCAAGGCCCGGTATTGATAATGGCGGCCGTTGAAGTAAAACCGCAGGAACTTCCGATGTGCCAGATGAATGGGCACATGGAGGTACGCTTCTTTGATGTCTATAGAAGTCATCATGTCGCCTTGGCGGATGGAAGCCAATATGCTCTTTAGAGACTGCATTTTGAATTTTTGGTATTTGATATGCTGATTGAGCTGTTTCAAATCTAGGATTGCCCTCCATCCCCCGGAGTTCTTTGGTACCAGGAACAAGATGGAATAAAACCCTAGGCCTTCCTGCCCCTTGGGTACTTGTTCTATGGCCCTGATGGTGAGAAGATGGAATATCTCGGCGTCCATAAGGCGCCGCTTCAACGGGCACCTGGGCACGGGGCACCTGATGAACCTTCTCGAGGGGATGGATAGAAATTCTAGAGTGAGACCCAAGCTCACCACTTGAAGGGCCCAGGCGTCTGATGTGAGCTCCACCCATTGGTGGGCGAAGGCCAAGAGACGTCCTCCTATGGGCCCTACCTCCTGCGAGTCATCGGTATCTACGAAAGGATCGGTTGCCCGCTCCTCGGAAGGACCGTCTACTCTGCGCCTGACCCTGCTGGCGCCCCCTGTCTCTGGCCCAGCTTGGTCCTGGCCACGGTCCTGTGCCTGGGAGAACCCCCTGGTGTAGTTGGGGACATAGGGGGCGGAAGTAAACCCCGAGTCCCCAGACCGAAAGGGCTGCCGCCTATTATAAGGCTGTGGCCTTCTAATTACACGGGCGCTGGTGGAGGGAAGCACCTTGCGTTTGTGCCGAGTCTCAATGAGAATGGGATCCAGCACTGAACCAAACAAGGTCCCGCCCTTAAAGGGCGTGGATGCTAGGCGCCACTTAGATTTGACATCAGCTTGCCAGTGGCGGAGCCAGAGCAAGCGGCGAGAGGCCACATTGGAAACCACGGCTCGGGATGCAAATTTTGCCGCGCTAAGGGTGGCATCTGCAGAATACTCTAGGGCCGCTATCAGCTTGGTGACATCCTGATGGAGGCGCAGTTCCTCCGGGTCCAGCCTTTCCTGTAGTTGTCTCAGCCAAACTAAGGAAGTCCTATTAAAGAAGGAAGCTGCAGTAGCGGAACGCAAGGCCCACGCTGCAGCCTGATGAGTTTTACGAATGACCGATTCGGCCTTGCAGTCCTCGGCCTTCAATCCTTCTGAAATTTCAGAAGCAAGAGCAGCAATGGGAGCATCCACCGTGGGAAACTGGAGGAGTGCCTCCAACTCTGGGGAAGATGTGTATAGCTTCCTATCTCCAGACCCAGGAGGCTTAACTGCGGTCGGCTCATCCCACTGCTTCTGGATTAAATCAAGAAAAAGCTTGGGAGATGGGATAAAATCCTGCAAAGCCACCTGCTCAGCAAAGAGCCGCTCGGTGGCATCCAGGCCCACAGCAGCACTTTCTTCAGAAACTGCCTCCCCCATGTGGGCGGTAGTCTTGGCCTTATACAGCAGAGACTTGAAAAGAGTGTGCCTGAAGAGCCCAGGGGCAGTAGGCTGATCCATAGGTAGGCCCTCATCACCAGAAAAATCCCTATCCGGGATTTCACCTTCCTCCACTAAAGGAGATTGTGCACTAAACACAGAGGGTAAAGGGGAAGGAGGATCCGTTTGCAGGATGGAAGAATCCCCTTGCACTGCCTGAGGAGCCAGGCCTGAGTAGGCCAGAGTAGGCCTGGAGGCCTGGGATCTACGCATTAATTCCGCATCCACCCCTCTGGAAATAGCCTCTGAGATCATGCTGTAAAAATCAGCAGGAAGGCCCAAATCCTGGCCCTCCAGAGGCCTGAGGCCTGCAGCTGTGGGGGTGAATGTGGCAGAAGGCCCAGCGCGTGGAGGCGAACGAAGAGAAGCCCCACTGGCCTCAGAAATAATTGGGGGGGATCGAGGCCCGAAAACCCCTACCTCAGGAAGAGGGGCCTGGGGAAGCTGAATATCAGGGAACCAACCCTGCTCAACGACCCGCACCGGAGAAACAGGTTGCTGAATCAGAACCGGAGGGGAACAAATGGGAGCCCCAGATGCCTTGGGGGGAACCTTGGCCTTGTCTTTGCGCTTGTGCGACTTATCCCGAACAGTAGATGAGGCTCGAGGCCTACTACTGGAAGCCCTGGTCGCGGCCCTGCTAGGCCCAGGGCTAGCCCCCCCCCTCGCCAGGGGAACGGGGCTCAGAAACTGGCCCGACAGTACCTTGCGCTACCGATTGATCAGCCATGGTATGAATTTGAAAGAGCTCAATCAGCAAAACAAAGGAATGCAATTGTAAAGCACTCGCCAAGAACGCCACGTGGAAGCAGAGACAAAGAGAGAAGCGACCTCCTTCCTGAGTCAGCAACCTCGAGTGAGGGAAAAGGGAGGGGCGGAAGCAGTGCGCAGACTCAAGCGCGCGAACAAATTCTGCCTTCTCATCCCCAGACATTATCACGCATGCGTGAAATTGCTTCCAAATAAGGCAACCGGCATCAAAGGCGCGAAATTTAAAAGAAACGGCAGGGAGAAATCCCAAACAGCCGATCCATGTAATCCTCCGGCAGCCGCTCCAGCGAGGGCACAGGGGAGGGAGGCAGGGAGGAGGAGAGGAACAGCTCCGACAAGCCACAGCTTCGGACCTGACCGCGCCCGCAGGCGGGTGCTATCCGGTGTGGGAAGGCGGCGCTGGGAGACTCAGCTTCCCTGCGCGCCGAACTTAAAGGGAGGACAGGCGGAGAAGCCATTTGCAAACGGCAAGATTGCCCCACGCTCCAGCTGCAGTAATCCGATATCCCTACAAGGGAAGTAGTGAGGGAGGAATCGGCTGGCAGAAAACTGCCGCTTTACCTCCAACCAGCAAGAAATCCACAGTGAAAAAACCAAGTAAATCCAGTATTAATCCTGAGAAATTATCAATTAGTCAAGAGAGAATTGAAAATAGGTCTCGTAGGCTTGGAACTGAGTAAAGAGAACTGAAGGGAAACAGAAGTCCAGTCAGAGGAGGCGTGACTTTGAAATTTGCATAACTCAGTCTCAAGGCTAGAGGGCTAAGTTAACCCATGATTGGATTCCCGGAGCAGCACACAGGAGAATCTCCCTTTTCAAGTATGAATCTTTTTACTGATATGAATTCTGTCCTCCATAGTGTCTCTTACTCTCTTCACAGTTTCATTGATGCACTGATATAGAACAGGTGGTACCTGGCTCAACAGTAGTAACTGTCAGAGGGATCTGGGTATCCTAGTGGACCACCACTTAAATATCAGCCAGTAGTGTACTGCAGCTACCAAAAAAGCTAATGTGTCCTAGGTTGCATAAAATCACACTTGGATTACTGCATCCAGTTTTGATCACCATAATACAAAAAAGATGTTGAGATTCTAGAAAGAGTGCAGGGAAGAGAAACAAAGCTGATTAGGGCACTGGAGGCTAAACTGTACAAAGAACAGTTGTGGGAACTTGGCATGTCTAACAAAGGGAAGGACTATAATAGTAGTCTTCCAATATTTGAGGGATGTCACAGAGAAGAGGAGGTCGACCTATTCTCCGAAGCACCTGAGGGCAGAACAAGAAGGAATGGATGGAAACTTATAAAAGAGAGATCCAATCTAGAAATAAGAAGAAAGTTCCTGACAGTGAGAACAATTAATCAGGTTTGCCTCCAAAAGTTGTTTCATTACTGGAGGTTTAAGAAGAGATGGGATAGTTGTTTGTTTGGAATGGTATAGGATCTCCTGCTCCAGCAAGGGATTGGATTAGAAGACCTCCAAGGTCCCTTCCAACTCTAATATTCTGTATTCTATAACAATTCTATTGTTATCACCTAACTAATATAGAAATGCCATCTACTTATAGGCTATTATAGGAAGGACTGAGATGATGTATATGAATCACAGCAAATATGGAAGTGCTTGGAAATATTACTTTTTAGTTCCAGGAAAATATTTTGTCAAAACCGAGATCTAACAGAAATTGCTCAAGCTGTATTGGACTCCATGTATGACAACTTCTGTTGGTGTAACTGGCAATGTGGAACAGTAAAAAGTGAGGAAGATTTCATTAACTGTGTTTATGTTCAAATTACAAATGGAAGAATTTCCATTTACCATACCCAGAATCCATGAAGATCCTCTCTGTGTTCAGCAAAGCTATTTAGGTTCTCCATGATTTCAAGTCTCTAATAATTATCTAAATTAACAGGAGAGGAACAGAGCTTCTCTGAGGTACAAGAAAAGCCAAATCAATACTAAAGCAAATATCTGCAGTTAAGAAGACCCATTGATAAATGTGTGCATGGAAAAGGGGAAAGTGCCTTCAAGAATACTGAGACTGCCATTTCTCCCCACTTCTGACCTCCTACAACCTTTCTTCCTCCTTCACTTCTGAATGCTTATACTGCATGGCAGCTTCTCTGTTGGCATGGCAGTGGCATTTCTTTTCCCCCAACCTTCAAGTATAGTCTGGCGTATTGCTGCTTAATATTCCCCGTAAATTAAATGAGATCTAAAACTGCTTAGCTTTGTAAGACTGTGCCTTACATAAATAGTCTTCCATTTATCAATAATTCCACTTCTTCTAATGTTTTGGATGTTAGCCCAGTCAACAAAGAGAAATGAAATTGTTGTATAGAATTACACTGTCCAGTAATACAGGTCCTATTCAAACTTCTTTTACTGCTCTGTAAGTTGATCAGGAAAGTCCAAAATGAAAAATCTATTGTACATATCTATCTGTCCAAGTTGGGGGACTTCAAATGAGTTACAAGTCAAGTCATAAGGGACCCTTTACTGGTAGTCCTTGACTTACAAGCATTCATTTAGTGACCATTCATAGTTACAATGGCACTGAAAAAAGTGACTTAATTACCATTTCCCACCCTTATGACTGTTGCAGCATCCCCATGGCCATGTGGTCAAAATTTGGATGCTTGGCAACTGGCTCATATTTATAATGGTTGAATCTCCTGGGATCATGTGATCATCTTTTTTGACCTTCTGAGGATCAAAGTCAATGGGGAGGCCAGATTTACTTAACAAACATGTTACTAACTTAACAACTGCAGTGTTTCATCTAACAGCTGGGGCAAGAAAGTTTGTAAACTGGGGCTAAACACATTGAACAACTGTCTTGCTTAGCAACAGAAATTTTGGGTTCAATTATGGTTGTAATACCTGTATTGCTGGAATAACTTTTTTATTCCTTGGTCCTCCCAATATAAATGATATTATGTGTGGTTTTTGAGATCTGGATGGACAAGTAGATATACCCCATTCTCTTCCTTCTTTCTACAAGGTTCAAATATGAGAGATTTGACACTTATTATTTTTTGAGAGTTCCTTATTTTGTGTGATGATATAAAAATATGTAGATTCCCCCGCACATGCGTGCTAGTAGTTTTCAGCTCTGGGAGTGATGCTCATCTCTGTTTCTAAGCCAAGAGCCAGCACTGTCCGAAGACGTCTCCATGGTCATGTGGCCGGCATGACTAAATGCCAAAGGCATATGTAACACTGTTACCTTCCCACCACAGTGGTCCCTATTTTTCTACTTGCATTTTTTGTGTGCTTTCGAACTGGAAGAAAGATTCAAGGAGAAAGATAGTTATCAAAATTTTAAATGATTATGAAAGAATGTGAGGTGAATGAAGAATATATAGGTAAAGGAAGAATTGGGAAAATATATAGAATATTAACTGAATTAGAAGATCAGGCAAAAGGTTTAAATTAATTTGGGAATCAGATTTAGGAGAAATAAATGATAATGATTGGAAAAATATTTGGAACAGAAGAGTATATGTAAGAATATGTCAGTTAGAGTTAAGGAAAATGGATATAAAGTTATATGGAAGTAGTACCTTACACCACATAAATTAAATCAAATAAATGTTAAATATACCAATATTGTTTGGAGGTGTGAGAAAGAGGTTGGAACATATAAACATATGTGGTGGGAATTGTGATAGTGCATAAAAAAATATGGGACATGGTGTTTAGGAAAATTAGAGCACTTTTGAATGTAAATTTAGATATGTCACCGAGGATTGTATATGTGTGTGTGTGTGTGTGTGTGTGTGTATGTGTGTGTATGTATGTATGTATGTATGTATGTATGTATGTATATTCTCCCTTTATTTATTTATCAGCACAAATGCAACACAAATGTAACAAAGGCAACAGTAAAAATAATGGCTTTCTGTCATGATGGTCTCTTGTGATGAGCCGATAGACAGAGAAAGAAGCAGTATGCCTCCTCCCATATTTGGGCATACCAGGGGTTGTGACACAATACATACCTATTTCCCTAGCTGATAAAGGAAGAGACCCTGTGGCTTAGTGGCTAATATAACTGCCTGATATATAATATAGCCCAGGTTCGATTCCCAGTAAGGGTATGGCTAGCTGATGAGAGCTAAATAGCTTGAAATAGATCTATACTAGTCTCCCTTTATTTATTTATCAGCATAAATTAAAAAAACACAAATATAACAAAGGCAACAGTAAAAATATTGGGTTTCTGTCCTGATGGACTCTTGTGACGAGCTGATTGACAGATGATGGAAGCAGTTAGCTTCCTCCCATAATTGGGGCTTACCAGGGGTTGTGACTCTAAATATATACCTTCTTCCCTGGCTTCAGCTGATAAGGAGGAGACCTGTGGCTTAATGGCTAATACGTTTGCCTAAGATGCAATACAGCACAGGTTCGAATCCCAGTAAGGGTATGGCTAGCTGATGAGAGCTAAATAGCTTGAAATAGATCTATACTAGTCTCCCTTTATTTATTTATCAGCACAAATAAAAACACACACACACACACACACACACACACACACACACACACACACATGCTGGTCTTGTTGTATTCGGGTCTTTTCCCAGGTAAGATGGTACCTGGTAAACAAACAAGCCCCACCCACCACCCAGGCCGTTACAACACAAAACAACAATGGACACACAACAAGCACCAATCAGCACCAATCTACCAATCATGATACAGCCACACATCCAATCAATCCACAATGCCAGCACTCCCCCCCCCCCCCAAGATTTATAGAAAGACGGCAGCTCCGATCACACTTTAAGCAGAAAACACCAACCCGAGGATGGCGAGTGAGATCTCGCCGAAACATTGCCAAGACTATCTCAATCTTCCACAGGAAAAGAACCCGAATACAACTGGTCTTGTTGTATTCGGGTCTTTTCCTGTGTAAGATTACACAGATTCAATTCCCAGTAAGGGTATGGCTAGCTGATGAGAGCTAAATAGCTTGAAATAGATCTATACTAGTCTCCCTTTATTTATTTATCAGCACAAATGCAACACACACACACAAACATCCCCACACACACCCACACACCCACACACCCACACACAGACACACACACACACACACACACACACACTCCTTCCTCCATTCAAACGTTGCAATATCTGCCATTCCTGAGCCTTAAACTGACATCCCTCCAGTCCTGGAGACATCAGACTTCAAATCTTGGAATAGGCCTCTCAACATACCATCGGAAGCACTGTTGAAATTTAAATTAGGAAATTATCAAGTAAATGAGCAACAACCATATTAACTGCATTGAACAAAATTTATGTTCCCATTAATTTCATTTAAAGGAAAGAAATATAGGTTTTTATCCTGACTCCCTGGCTTTTGACATACCAGGGATTTCCATATTTTTTGGGACTGTGAGGCTTGCTCTGCCTCTCAAAGACCAAATCTGAACCTTCACATTGCTTTTCTCTGTAGAAACCAAAGGAAAATAGCACCTGGTGCAACCAGACTTGAAATAAGAGTAGACTACTTTTGACAGAAAGTATTTCTGATCAGTGTAAAACAAGCACTGAAAGTAATTCAGCAATTTTACTTCATTATAACTATAACCCGTATTTGTCCAAATTCCCTTTTCTGCACAACTAGTGCAAGAAAGGAAGACAGAGAAGGGTCAGATATGTTTTTCTCTCTCTGTAATTTCAACCTCCTTAAGTGGTGCAGATTTTTGTGGTTTCATTGGATAGAAAAATGGAATTGGGTTACAGGACTGTGTTTGTTACCTCTGGAAGTCAGTTTGTGCAATCATGATAAAAACCTAATAATATATATATATTAATCGGATAATCATTGGCATAAAGGTTGAGATCTAAGGCAGAATTCTCTCCTAGCAATTTGCCCAAGTCATAATAAGAGAACAAGAGAGCACCACATTTCAAGGTTTAAATTCAATGGTAACATAAAAATTCATATTTAAAAGAAATATTCTTCACAAGGGCTTCCATTATATTAGAAGCCACCAAAAAATTGACAGGAATGATTAATGTATTCTGGCTGTATAGCATCCTTCTTTTCCTTTCTTTTGCTGACTACCTTTGGAAAGCCATTGACTGATGGTGCAGCAAAGGATACAAAAGCAAACATCACACAAATTTGAAATCTATTTATATCTGGAAATAGATTTATACCTGGAAAATATACCTGTTTTTCTTCTGGTTGGGTGAAAGTCATTGCCAGATATCATCAGATATGTGGTGCAAGCAGTGGTTCCATTTTGTTTGGGGTTTTTGCACTTTCTCTCAAATTCCCCTCAAGTCTTGGTTTCCACAAAGGAAGGATCATGTGATTTTTGACAGGTCCTTATCAAATTATAGTTGGAAAGTTAGGTACGATTGAATGCTTCCTTAAGAGACAAAACACAGTCATTCACAATTTAATAAAAAGTTAACACTTCAAAAGGGTGACATCAGATTCTTTGGATGGAGAAGTTTTGTTGTGTTTCTTAATATGTATGATTATGTGATCCTCCACCTAATAATTTATGCTCATTTTCTGGCTACATAATATTACTGCATGGTGAAATAAAGGAAAAAGAGGATTGGAATGTTGGTAAATGACTTTAGGAATTAAAATATTACTGCTTTTGTTAGTCCCTAAAAAGTACCAAGTATAGGGACTTTGGAAGCCTTCTAGTCCAAACCCCTCAAGCAGGAGACCCTATACCAGGGGCATCAAACTCGTGTCATTACGGTGTTGTCATGTGATGTATTGGGACTTTTTCCTGCTTCGCTAAAGTGGGCTGGGCATCTGGGCCAGTTTGACATTCCTGCACCATACCATTCCAAACAAGTGGCTGCTCACTGGTTAATTGTTCTCACTGTTAGGAAATTTCTCCTTAGTTCTAGGTTGCATCTCTTTTCTTGTCTTCTGGTGCTTTGGGACATAAGTTGACCCCTTCTTCTTTGTGGCAGCCCTTCAAATATTAACCCCCTTCATTTTTTCCTACTTTTTCATATAACTTATGCATGAAAGAAAAATCCCAACTTCGTACAATAAGTAGAAAATTAAGACTGCAACCATAAGCATATGTATTGTACCAAATCTATTTCTAAATAAGCAAGCTCAGGAATCTTTGTTATTCAAGTAACTTATCAGATACAGGATTTTCTTGTTTGTTTGTAATTGAGTTTGGGCTTATAAATGAAGCTCTGCCAACCAGTGCAGATAAAAGGCCATTTATACACAGGCAATACTGACATAAAGCTTTTCTTCCTGGCAATCTATGTATTGCCATTGTGGAGCCCACAGATTCCTGAAGAGCACAAATGCTGTGTGTGTGTGTGTGTGTGTGTGTAAGAGAGAGAGACAGAGAGAGACAGAGGGAGGGAGGGAGGGGTGGGAAATACAGCTTTTCCATACCTTGTCAGAATTCCAGTAATATGTCAGAGTAGTTGACCCCAGCATGACTAAGCCATATCCCGAAAGGATACACTTGGCAGTTTCATACTACGGGAAAAAAAGCTTTTAACAATTGGCAAAGGAAATATTGTCCATCTCTTTTGCTGCAGCTATCTTCAATCTGGCTACCTCTCAAAGAGACACAAAGTTTTCTGTTGCAGAAATTAAGTTTTGCTGATGCTTAGAATATTACCTTTAATATTTATATACAGATCTGCTGCTCTCCCTGGATAGGCTAGTACAGGGGTCGGCAACCTTAAACACTCAAAGAGCCATTTGGACCTGTTTCCTAAAGAAAAGAAAACACCGGAAGTCACAAATCCCTTCCCCGGCCTATTTCCTGAGCACCCACAAAACTACCATATGTATTTGAATAAAAGGTTCTATTTTCTTCTGAAACTTTTCTTTCCTTGGATTTATCCATGGTTGGCCTACTGGGGGTCAAAAAGCTCAATAAATTGCATGCTGGCAGATGTCACACATTGGTGGTTTTGACACATATTTTGAGTGACAGGGAGCTGCAGCAGAGGGATGAAAGAGCCACATGCGGTTCCAGAGCCACAGGTTGCTGACCCTTGGGCTAGTACATTGTTGTTGTTGTTGTTAGTTGCAAAGTTGTGTCCAACCTATTGTGACCCCATAGACAACGTTCCTCCAGGCCTTCCTGCCCTCTACCATCCCTGGAGTCCATTTAAGGTCACACCGACTGCTTCGGTGACTCCACTTCATTCTCTGTTGTCCTCTTATTATTTTGCCCTCAATCATTCTCAGCATTAGGCTCTTCTCCAGTGACTCCTTCCTTCTCACTAGGTGGCCAAAGTGTTTGAGTTTCATCTTCAGGATCTGGCCTTCTAAGGAGCAGTCAGGGTTGATCTCCTCTAGGACTGACCAGTTTGATCGTCTTGTAGTCCAAGGGACTTGCAGGTACATAGAAGGCTAGTACATAGGGTGATGGAAATGGCTATTTACTGAAAGGCCACCTAGTAGGCAAGACCAACCACTATACAATGAGCAGTTCTTACTCCTATTTAACATAATTTGTAAGGAAAATGTACCTGGCTCTGCTCCATTTTATGAAATAGTAATTTGTAGAAGTGCATGATAGCATTTAGTAGACTAGTACTTGCTGCTGAATTTTTCATTTCAAATCTCTCCCCACCCCACCCCACCCCACCCAAGGAAGTAGTAATATTTTATTCATGTCTTGGGAAATTTACTTGCATGGTATGACACTTCTGTCTCAGGAATAAAGTGGGAACAAATGCATTCATCATTTGATAAACTGTACAGTATATTATAACCTATTTTGTAAGAGATTTTCATCCCCCCCCCCTTTCTCTCTGTACTTCTTTTGGGAAAGGTTTTTTATATGCCTCCCTATTATTACTATTTTATTATTTTATTTATATTCTATCTTTCTAATATCATATCCCAGGTGCCAAGCCGGTTAGTCAGGGCTTTTTGTCACAACCAAAGGATCTACAATCATCTCCACCAAACTAACTAACTAACATTTGGTCACTGAAGATGGCATTCGACAATCTGAAAATCGGACCCTGCACCTGCAGGAATAATGCTAGAAAAATGATGACAACGACAACAATTTATATCACTCATTCATTGTTTTTACAAGTGACTCAAGGTTGTGACTATATCCAGCACACCTTTCCTCTCCTATTCTCCCCACAACAATCCTGAGATGTGAGTTGGGCTCAGGGAGTGTGATGGCTCAAAGTCACCCAGCTGCCTTTCATGGTTAAGGCAGAACTCACAAACTCTCACTTTCTAGTCTTATGTCTTAACCACTAGACTAGACCAAACTGGGCCCATGAAATGGAGCAGTCTCACACCAATTTTTAAATGTTCTGTTCAATGGTAGGTTGCCAATTTTTTTAGTACTGGTTCGGGCATGCTCGCACATGTGTGCGATGCTTCTGTGCATGCGCATAAGCATCCGGGCGGGTGGACGGAGCCTCCTGCAGCTGCTACTACCGGTTCTCCCGATCTGGGCCAAACTGGAAGCAACCCACCTCTGGTTCCCATGTGCTCATTGGCAGTGTCATTATATTTTAAACATCATATCTGATTTACGACCAAAATTCTGATCCCAATTATGGCCATAAGCCGAGAACTACATTTACATTGTAGATTTCTTTAAATTCATTTTAATTCCTATTAATTTTAAACATCATATAATGTTATGTTAAATAATATATTAACTATTAAAATAATATTAATGTGAACTCATATATTGTTAAATAATATTTTGTGAACGGTGGACTCTTCTTTGCAAATGTGTGTGAGAGGGGGGGTAATTTTGAAAAATCTGAAGGGAAATCAAATTAGAGGGATAATTATGACTTTTCTCATAAAACCTCTTCAATTTATAAAAAGATTCAAGCATGGGGGATTTGGATCAACAACATTTTAATATAGCCATGGGTCAGCATGCTTATAAAATGAGGAATAGCACATGCTTGTGTACATTTTCTGTTGAAATTACAACAGAGTTTCAATGGCTGGGATTCAACTAAATATTTCAGCCAACTTGAGCCTGTTCCAATTGAGGAAATCAGTAATGCTTGGGTGCAATTTTGTTGTCTAGTTTAGATGGTGGAATTAGAGAACATAGAAAGGGGCCATTTCAAATGCAAGAAGAAATGAAACTTTTGGTGTTTTGCTCATGGCTGGAAACACTTCTCTGAGTGAAAATTCACAACAGGTACATAGGCAACTAGACTAATGCCTTGTGGTGTGGCCCCTGCCACAAGACTTGAAATGGTTTTTGAAGTTATCTTGATCAAATGGCTTCTTCATGCATGTCACTTGAATAGAATAGAATAGAATAGAATAGAATAGAATAGAATAGAATAGAATAGAATTCTTTACTGGCCAAGGAGTTTGTCTTTGGTGCATATGCCCTCAGTGTACATAAAAAGAGATGAAAAGATACATTTGTCAAGAATCATAAGGTACAACATTTAATGATAGCCATAAGGTGCAAATAAGCAATCAGGAAACAATCAATATCAATATAAATTATAAGGATGCAAGCAACCAAGTTGCAATCCTGCAGTCATAAGTGGGAGGAGATGGGTGATAGGAATGATGAGAAGACTAATAGTAATAGTAATGCAGCCTTCGTGAATAGTTTGACAGTGTTGAGGGAATTATTTGTTTAGTAGAGTTTGGAAAAAAACTCTTCTTGTGTTTAGTTGTCTTGGTGTGCAGTGCTCCGTAGCGTTGTTTTGAGGGTAGGAGTTGAAACAGTTATGTCCAGGATGTGAGATGTGCCTAAAAATTCTACAGATCAGATTCAAGATTCCAGAGAAATACATTAGCCGTAAGAAACATCCCCTTCTACATGCCAATTTCAGTGCTGAATAGCAACTATATTTTGAAATGTTCCTTGAAAGTCAAGGGATTGTAAAATGAGATGGTGGGGTGGAGTGGGGGGTTTAAATTAACCCAATCTGGACTGCAACCAATATTAATGCTACTGCAAAAGCTAATGCTAGCGACGTCAGCTATAGGGAATGTATGTAGGGTAGTTTATAGTTTGACAGTTAGTTACAACTGTTTGGTAACCATATATAAATGTCTTCATTCCCAGAGATGTCTTCCTTGCTTCTTTTTGAATTATTCCAGTATCGAATCTACTGCATGTAGAGAAAATCCCATTGCCATAGCAGTGTTGTAGATTGTTAGAAGGAAACTGAGTTCTTTAACTTACATTACCTCACAGCTTTTGTTATTCACCCCCCCCTTTTTTTTACAAATTGGAGGGATGTCTTCCTATTAGCTCTCTCTCTGTCTTCCAAGAAGCTTGGAAAAGTCATTTTCAAACTTGTCTCAGTCCAAGAAGGGTGAGTGTGGATTTCTACTCTCTATTGAAGAAATTTGAATGCCAATGGATTATAATGTTTTGTTATGCGATGCAATGAACAACCCAAGGAGATGGGTTGTAAGCAGATTTATGTTCAGGATATGGTGAACTATAACTGCTGCTAAGTCATTCAAAAAGCTAGTGAGACTTTAATTTTTGATGGATGCTAAAACCATGCCTTACCTACAATATATGACATCCATGGTTGGAAACTAATCTGCTCTGAAAGAAATATATCCCAGAATTTCTTTCTTCTTTTGTTTCCATTTTCTTCTTAACATCCTTATAAAAAATAGTTTTCTCTCAAAAATTTCACTTGAAGAATCAATTAGGTCATATGATCAATGATTCTATGGGACTTATTGAGGTGCTTGTATGATATCCATGTTTCCCTGAAAATAAGACCCTGTCTAATTTTTTTTGCCACCAAAAAAGGCACCAGGTCTTTTTTTTGGGGGGGGGGATGTCCAGATTGAACCAGAGCTCTGTTATCAGCTGCAGAGGCCTTCAGGAAAGCCTTGCCATCTGCAGAAGAAATGAGTCAGCAAGGCAGGTGTCAGGGTGTGCAAGACCTGGCTGCAACCGTCCGAAGGTAAGTAGTAGGGCAGCTCCACCCCCACCCCCACCCTAACTTAATTTTTACCCATGCACCCTGGAGTGGGCGGGCTTATTAGGGCTTATTGGGGGAGTAGGGCTTATATTTGAGTGCATGTGTAAAATCAAGCTAGGACTTACTTTTGGGGTAGGTTGTATTTTTAGGGAAACCTGGTAGATAATGTTAATTCTCCCACAACCTTGGCTTTTTCCATGTTTTTATTTTAAGTTATGTCTAGTGTTGCAAGATCAGTTATCTTTTTTAAAATTGTTGATGTGTTTGTATGCCACCCAGAGTCATGCTATATCATATGGACAGTTATCTCTGTCACATTTTAGTTTAGTTCTTTTTTAGTTCTTTTTTTTTTAAAAAAAAACCTTCTGGTCTTCTTCTTGATGAACATTCTTTTATATGGAAGAAGGTAGTTGATAGACACATTCAATCACATGTTCTGAAATACAGCTGAGACATACAATCACAAAAGACATATGAGGAACCTGGCCTGAAATACAGCTGAACAAATGGGATCAGGCAATACTTTCAATAGCTGAGATTGCCAAGAGGCAAGGTGAGCCTCACATTTCTCATTCCCTTCCCTTTTCATGTGTCTCTTTATTTTATCCAGACATTGTATGTTGACAACCAGTTCACACGGGGAAAGCAAAAAGCTGCATTGGGAATGATGTGGACAATAAAACATTCCCTCTGTTTCTTCTGCTGCCAACAATTCTACAGAATTTGCCCTTTACCTCCAGGGATCTATAACAGCAAATGACATGACAATTATTCTATTAGTACTAGACATAGCCATCCCCTTCTGGTCTCTGAGTCTACAAATACTATAAAAGGAGACAGTCTGAAAGAGGTTCTTATTCAGCAGTGGGATTCCAAATCTTTTCCTAGTAGTTCTATGAGAGCTCACTTTGCGCATGCGCACAGCCCTTGGTGTCAGCGCTGATGAGCTGAGCTGTTATTTAGCTCAGCTGAGGCATGGCAATCCACTCTGCTGCATGAATTGGCTGAGCTAAAAAACAAGGGAATATAGGACAGGGAACAGAGGGGGGTGGGAGGGTGGGGACAGCCAAAGGTGGTATTTGCCAGTTCTCCATATTACTCAAAATTTCTGCTACCAGTACACCAGAACTGGTCTGAACCGGCTGATCACCACCTCTGTCCTTATTGCTATTGCTATAAAAGATCTAAGACGCACCTGCCTGTCAACCCCACCAAGTAGTTGGGACCAAGAATCTACCCACAGGAAGGTTAAGACTACTTTTTCCAGGATTGACTATAATAGCAGAATTTTGTAAGCCTGATCGCATTGTGCCTCCTCCCCTTCTTATACCCATGCAAATTAGGAAAGTGTCTGTCTGAGCTGCTTATGGATATACTTTGGGATTCAAGCAATTATTTTCTTCTTTGTCACTTAGTTGTTGGATCTGGCCTCTCATTATCAGTATCATTTTCCTTATTCTCTAAGCTGCCAGAATTAATTATTCCAATTTGTTACTGCCTAGTGTCACACTAAGAAATTGAATTCCAGGCACCAAAGTCTTGGCTGCAACACATTGATGATCCATGTTTCTTCTATTCACTGATTATGACCATGTGTGGAAGAAGGAGACTATGGCCCATCTTTGCAACAAGCACTTATGAGAAGACCAGTTGTGAAGAGAAATGAGAGATAGGAGATAAGATACTTAATCTTTGTGTTCTCCATAGACACTCGACAGGAGGCATGATCTCTGCTCAACTGTTGTGATCTGGAACTTGTGTGAAAGCATTGTATGTTTGTGTAAAAGGGGAAGTGGCTGGTATACATCAATCTTTCCAAGGGTGTTTGAAGACTCAGTTTTACACAAGACTGAATACTGAGGCCCTAAAACTCATAGAAACCCAGCTAATACAGCAGTGATGGGATAGTATCCAAGGCCCATGTTTCTGTTGTATGATCTCTAATGTAATATATCATTTATCCATCCATTTCTCGAGTAAAATAAGTTGTTTGTAGGTAGAAAAGCACATTCTGCAGTGGAAACATGCTTTGGCAGTGGAGGGGGAAGCCCTCACTATTCCTGACCAACAAAAGCTTCTGTTGCTGAAAAAGTGTGTGTCTGTTTGTGTCTCAGTGGAGTGAGCAAACCCTACCTGTGAAATGCTCACCTGCTATTGTTTACTCTTTGGATTGCTAGTTCCATTCCCGAACACGAGTGAAGTTACCTATAATGTAAACTCATATAATTAAATGTGACAAATCAGAAGAAACAAGTATTTCCTGCCCTGCCTTTCTGCCATCTGAATTTAGCCTAGCCGCATTTTCTAATCATTACTTTCTAGAAAATTGGAGTGGAAATTTCATTCAACTTTGCATCTGTGACCCCTTATAGCTTTAATCAACATATGGAATTTAAACACATGCCATTAATTCCCTTGTGGCTTGGTAAGTCTGTTATATCCGCCTTGAAATCAATAGCTGTATCAGTAATTAAATAAAATTAGCAAAAGATTGGAAGTGGAGTTGAAACTCTATGCTCTTCCACAGTGTTTGGAGAGCCATATCTTTCTCCAGGAGACAATGCCATCTGGAACCACACTACATTTGTAACTGAAAGATTGGCAATATTAAGCCTTTATAAGAAACATAGTACCCCATGATTTTAGAGGAACAATAATACCAAAAATGGGTACCATGAAAGAATATATTCTAATAGCATCCCAAGAGGAATTCTATTACCGAAGTCTGTACTATTATCCTGAAAAACTAAGTTCGTACATATGAGGAGCAGAGGAGTAGAAGAATTAAACATTGCATTTGGATTCTAAGATACTTTATATCATTTTTGGTGGACTTGGTCCACCAAGGAATAAAAGCTTTTTTATGTTTATTGGACAAGCAATAGCAATAGCAATAGCAGTAGACTTATATACCGCTTCATAGGCCTTTCAGGCCTCTCTAAGCGGTTTACAGAGAGTCAGCATATTGCCCCCAACAATCTGGGTCCTCATTTTACCCACCTCGGAAGGATGGAAGGCTGAGTCAACCCTGAGCCGGTGAGATTTGAACCGCTGACCTGCTGATCTAGCAGTAGCCTGCAGTGCTGCATTTAACCACTGCGCCACCTTGGCTCTTAGGAGCCAAGGAAAAAGGAGTTGGAAAAAAGATTTGGAACTTTGTTCTTGTATATGTTGACTGCAGCAAGAATTCTTTATGGCCAGAAATGGAAAGATAACTCAATCCCACAAGAGAAGAATGGATGGGAAAAGAGATGGAGTTGGCAGAGATGGCAAAATTGATTCTTTTAATTAAAGAAAAGTATATAGCCAGCTTTTCTACCTGGAAGCCACTTCTAGATTTTGTGCTTGAGACAAAAATAAAAAAATAAAAATCTTGATTAGGTTTTGGTGATTGAGTTTGTTGTTATAGGAATGACTAGTACAGAGGTGGCTGCACTTATCTTAACAACCAGTTCGCTGGTTGTGAGCATGTGTGATGGAATTCATCTGGATTCATCTGCCCATAAAATTCATTTCTGGAAGCCAAATCAACCTACCACTCTTCCATCAAACATGCCCCACATTTAGTCAGGAGAGTTATTTAGAACCAGCCGATTTATCTGAATAGCCGAGATGACAAAGTCTTAAACCAAATCAAGCACTTGCTCTCTATATAGTTATTACTTTAAAGTGATATATTTTGGCAAACAATGAAAGCTTTCAAGGAGTATAGCCCAGGATTGAAAGGAAAGGTCCTTGGTGCTCTATGGTGCTTGGTTCTTTTCTTGCAGACTCAAGCTAGGTAACATCATCAATGCTAGTCAAGCTTCAATACTAGATAAAGGCTTTCTTCCAAGGTTTGTAACAACGAAATTTAGTCTGTATCGGAACAAGCGATCAAGCAGGTTTTGAAAGAGGCACCAAAAAGTTGTATGTGTTGAATGCCAATTGAATGGAAAAGATTTGACATGTTGCTCATAAAAACAGTTCAACAGCATCTTGGGATAGCAGTAGGCTAATGGGAAGCATCTTGCAGGGCAAAAATGAGTTTTTTCTGTTATACACTAGTCATCCGGTAGATGTCTCTCCATGCTGCATATAAAAATGTGGACAGGTCATTGGCCTTTCCTTTATTTTGTGAATTCCTGAGAGCAAGACAGTCTTTCCCTTCTTTTACTATCAGAGTTAGTACTTTAGAACTTTTTGCTATGATCTGCAGCCAACTGTAGCCATCAGCCCAGGCTGACTGAAATAATGGACACATTTAATATATCTGCTGTAATGCACCAATCCTAGGGACCAATGGAGATCATGGGAGGGAGGGAGAGAGAAAGGGAGAGAGGGAGGGAGAGGGAGAGGGAGGGAGAGAGGGAGAGAGATAAAGAGAGACACCAGTTTCATTGAGTTGTCTTATAGAATTGCAGACCATTATGTGCTCACTTTTAGTAGAGAATCCAGATGGCATCTTTGCCAAATCATTGATTTCAAGGTTTCTGCATTTACTTTGACATATACTTCATTTGATATATGGCAATATTTTGGCTGTTAGCTAGATTTGAATGCCAAAAGACATCCCTTCAAGACTGCATCAGCAAACCACTTCTGAAGCATTGCCAAGAAAATTGCATAGATGATGCTGAACCAGGAGTCAAGCTCAACTCAAGGACAAAAAGAAGGCAGCTGTGGAATACAAGGTAAAGGATAGGGAAAGTGCCATCAAACTCTATAAAGATATCTAAAAGCTAATTCAAACTTCCCCCCTGCTGAGATACTCCTACAAATATGGACTTTCATGCAATTGGGGACAAGAAACTCGGCAAAGCTCTTTAAAGTGAATTATGAGGATATGTATCTGAAGCACCTTTGTGACATAAGGAGGTCCTGGATCAATTCTTATCTTCACCTGCAGTGACATTTTGGTTGTCCAGAACCTCCTGAATGTCCTTGCATATCTACCATCATCCATTCCAACACAGAGATTGCTCTGATTTATGCCATTGTAAAGGGGCGGAGAGAGTCTAAATGAAACAAACAAAATGTTAAAAAGTTATGATATTTATATAGTTAGATGTACCAAACACGTCTAAATTATATTAAAGTAACAAAAATATCTTTACAAGCCTTAAGGCATGTCACACATGAAAGTTGAAAAATTTGACACACTTTCCTAGGTATGTTCATAGCTGCTACCACAGATGTTTTATTCTTTATGACTTCTTTATTAATAATTTTAGAGGGAAATACATGTCCATGAAGTCTTAATGTAACCCCCCCCCCCAATTTTCCATAATGATAAAGATAAGAACAGAATTGAAGATTCTCCATTAGTAGTGGGGATGATCTACCAAAGAAAGCTAACACCTCTGAAAAACTCCTTAAAAAGAGCATAACACCCACCCCCATGGGTTTTTCTAAATCCACCATCTATTCATATACATATATAGTTCACTATGACCTCAAAATCATTACAATTTATCGACCGTATTAGATAACTTCCCCTAATAGCAACCTTCCTGTGTGGTTGAACTGTAACTTCTATCTCAACTTTGAAGTTTCTGTCCAGCACATCTGGAGGATACCAGGTTGGAAAAAAATATTATAGACTGTATATTTCAGTAGGCACAGAAGATACAGAACAAAAAAAGAGGAAACATCTCCTGTCGGGGAAATTAATTGCTGATTGCCTGCCATACATAATCTTTTACAAGCATTTCTGTTTTTAGAATATAAAAAAGATATGCTAATTACTAGAACACCTTTTAATGTTTGGTTTAATGTTTTTAGCAGATTAAAATTAATTGATTGAGAGCATTGCAGCCATAAACAGAAATCAACCATCAAATAATAGTCATCCTGGTGCTCAGCTAAATTTATCTTGCATTCCTAGAGAGCTTTCATTCACCTCTCCCCTTGCCCCCCACTCCCCACAGTTAATCCGGAAGGTGCAAATCAGTTATAGTCATAGTGGGATTCATAAAGATTGAATTCCTCAAGGACACTTAATGTGAGCCTTAGAAGTATTGGAATTTTAAGTTGCAGGTGGGGAAAAATGATTTTGGATAATATTTTGCTAAAGGTAATATGATTCTTGGAACTTAGTCAAACTTTCAAATCAAGCTGAGTGCTCAATCAGAGGTAATAAAAGTCTCCTAGTAGTTTTTCAGGCAGAGCATCTGGATGTGAAGAGTAAGTCTATTGAAAACATCTACCTTTCGAATCCCAAGTAATGGCTCCATACAAGCCTAGTAAATTTCTTTCTATCCAGTTTTGGATGCCAGAGCTGACGCATACATTTAAGGATGGAAATATCATTGAGGAAAACGTCTACCTGAATGAGACCAAGCAAGGAAAACCTGTAAATCCTAGGGGTACATCACTTAGCCATCCATCTTGTGTGGACCATGGAGCTGTAAAGTGATATTTGCTATAGATTCTGTGCAGATGTCTTTCTTGGGAGGGTTTCTTGCGATGGTTGCTCAAGGGACAGCCAATTTGTTTCTAAAACTTGCTACTAAAGACAGCTTGAGTTCTGTAAACAAAGATATGAGGGGTCTTTGGAGCTTTCTAAGCTTGGTTGTTTTCTTGCAGATGTTCAATATCCAAACTAGGTAATATCATCAGAGCACTTATGATTGAGTAATGAAACATCTGCAAGAAAACAATAAAGTTCCAAGCACCCTTCATTTCTTTTCTTTAAAAAATATTTTCATTATACATTTTTCTTCATTTTATATCACAGCTTCATCTTTGCAAAAACTCTATACCGGTTTATATCCATCGGTTTTTTTACATTTAGATGTACTATTATGTATACATCATATAGTTATCATTCTAGATTTTTTTTTACATTTTTGTAACATCTTATCATTACATTTACACTTATTTCTAATTTCTAATTCTTTAATAATAATTTCATTATTAGTTTTCCAATCTTTGTATCTACTATCAAGCCAATTATACCATACATCCCATATTAAATAGTATTCTGCTTCTCCTTTGTCTTTTATTTCCATTGTCAACCTAGCCATCTCAGTGCAGTCTAATTTTTTTTATTACCATTTATTCAGAGGGTATATTTCCATTTTTCCAATTTTGAGCATATACTATTCTGGCTGCCGTTATTACATGTAGCATTAAATATTGGGTTTTTTGTTATATTTCCCTGTTATTATGCCTAATAGAAATAGCTTCAGTTTTAACTTTTTTTTTTGCTGTTTTACCATTTCCTCTAACCATTTTTTAATCCTTATCCAATATTTTTTTGTCGAAGGACAGGTCCACCACATGTGATAGTATGTTCCCTGTGTCTGTTGCATTTCCAGCATTCTGGTGATCTCTTTGGAAATATATTTGCTAGTCTTGCTGGTGGTAGTTGCATTTCTACTATGACCTACAAATCTTCTCCTGTAATGGTAACACAAAGATATGTTCCAAATTACTGCTGCAGAGTGCATTCTTCTTCCAAGCTGGTTCTATTAAAGCAAGCAAATTATCACTTACCCCAATCTGGATCTTTAGCAGCCATTACGTTACGTGACTCAGCCTCAGTGCTAAACTAAGATAAAAACAGATCGTTCAAGGGAAGAAGGCATTCAAACAAGACTGGAATAAAAGATTGAACACATTCTATGAGTCCAGAATAAAAAATGTCTCAGACCATAATGACTGGCGAGAACATTATTTCTAGAGTGGACCATGATGACAATGCAGTGGTGGGCTGCAAAATTTTTTAGAACCTCTTCTGTAGGTGTGGCCTGCTTTGTGGGAATGGCTTGCTGGTCATGTGACCATGTGGGAGTGGCTTGCCAGCCATGTGACTGTGTGGGAGTGGCTTGCCAGCCATGTGACTGTGTGGACATGGCCAACTTGTAAAATGTGGTGAAACTCACTTAACAATGCTCTTGCTTAGCAACCAAAATGTTGGCTCAGAAACTCTGTCATTTGAAGCACGCAAGTCTTAAAGCTGTCAAGTTACAAGACCCTTGCACCCCTAACTCTTTAGGAAAAAAAACCCCAGGGGTGTTCAAACTTGACAGCTTTAAGACTTGTGGACTTCAACCCCCAGAATTCCTCCTCCAGTCATGTTGGCTCAGGAACTCTGGCATTGAAGTGTGCAAATCTTAAAGCTGTCAAGTTACAAGACCCATGCACTGGCTACCATTTGGTCTCCGGACACAATTCAAGGTGTTGGTTATCACCTTTAAAGCCGTACATGGCTTAGGGCCAGAGTACCTTCGAGACCGCCTGCTGCCACATACCTCCCAACGGCCAGTAAGATCCCATAGATTGGGCCTCCTTCAGATGCCATCAGCCAGACAGTGTTGGCTGGCGGGCCCTCGGAGGAGACCCTTCTCTGTGGCTGCTCCAACTCTCTGGAACCAGCTACCCCCAGAGATCCGGACCATACCCACTCTCATGGCGTTCAGGAAAGCTGTAAAAACTTGGCTGTTCCAGCAGGCCTGGAGCTGTTGACCTCATTCTTGAGGTCCAGCCCTGATTAGCATGAATGTACGAAGTGTTGCTGTTTTTAAACTGTTTCTTTCGTTATATGTTTTGTTATGTGTTTTTCTCTTTATTTTTCTAAGCCGCCCGGAGTCCTTCGGGATTGGGCAGCATATAAATGTGTTTAATAAAATAAATAAATAAATAAAATAAAATAAATAAATAGCATAGTGTTTAGTATTCCAAAGTAACATTTTCTAATCTGCTATCTCCCAGATGTGTTGGATTACAAACCCATCCTCCGGTTCTAAAGTCTTCTATTCTTTGATTGTGTGCAAATGTCCCAGCAATTATTTTTATTAATATACATTTTCACAACAGTGCCTTTCAAAATGTATGTTCTCGGCTCTGCAGCAAGTCCCCATATTCCTGGAACTCCTTGAAAAACTCTTATTAAGGATCAAGTTGATTTCCAAAAACTAGCTCTCTTTTCTTCTATAGATATAAACACTACCACAAATAGAAATGATTGAGTTTATTTTCCAGAAGAACTGAGTATGTAAATCTTCCAAAAAAACAACAACAAAGAAACACAGAGGGGTTCAGTTTTCTGTTGGGGAAAAGTCTTCAGGTAGAACATATGAACACTTATTTTGGCTAAGTTATGCAGTAGAATTCATTGAGAAAGCAATTAAGTTTCAAAAGTGCTAAACAAAAACCAAGCCACCAAACAACAGTGGCTGGACACCATCAAAGCTGACACCTGCCAGAGCATTAAAACACTCAAACAAATAGTACAAAATTGACAGATGTGGAGAGACCTGACCCATAAAATCGCCAAGAATAAATGGATAACATCATCAACATCGGAGGTGGTATTCTGCTAGTTCGACCTGGTTCGGGCGAACCAATAGCGGCAGCAGTGGGAGGCACCACCCACCCAACCACCCAGACAGCATCACAGATGAAGTGCCACACCTGCACTCCCAATTCCGAATTGGTAGTGAAGATTAGAGCATTTCATGCCTGATCAACATGATCAGAATAAATGAAAGAAATCTAGTCTTAAAGTCCAGCATTGCTTATTCTGGCTGGGTTTAGCCTGAAATGACCATTGGATTCTGGATTGATTGTTCCCTGCCAAGTGTTATTCAGGTGTGCTAGGACTACAGTTCCTAGCATTCTGACTCTGCAGTTACAGAGAATGCCTGGTCAATGAAAATTCATCTAAATTAACGGAATACATGTCACAATTATCTGAAAAGATCATGTACTATCAAGCACATGCAGTGTAATGATTGCAGGATGTTATTTCCTGAATCCCATGTTTTTAATTACTTCATCGGTGGCTGCTTCTCCATTATTTACACTCTTTCTCCAGCTGAAGTCCTCCTCATCCCTTTTAATAACAAACAAGTCTTTTGCCTCCTTTCCCAATGCAACTGTTATGTATTATTTTTCCAATTGCTATCTAAGAAAACACTGTGATTGCATCGGGATACATAGGATGCTTTTGTTTTAAAAAAGTGCCTCTCAACAAGTTTGCAAAATTCAAACATCATGGATAACACCATATTTGATGATCTCATCCTAGCCTCTGGATAGCTATTAATCCCCTCTTACAATCAGCCATTCAGCTTGGCCAAGTTGTAAGTCCCTCCCTGGGGAAATGGCTAGCACTAGCAGGTGTGTGAAGGATAGAAGAAGAGGGAGAACGGAGATAGAGCTGCAGGTGCAAAGGAGCACGTCCCTAGATAACACTTGTCCAAAGTTGGTGTATTTAATAATCTCTTTACTTATCAGATTAGCTCTTCCAAAGTAAAAGTGAGGAGAAGTATCAAAACCTACGAGCTGTCTCCAAGTGTCTCATCTCTGTGGTTTTGTTTACTGAGATCCTCCTGAGCCTAGCATTAAAGCAATATGACAAATGGAGGTGTTATAAACCTATTCCAGTTAGCTACAAATCTAAAGACTAACCAGTAGGGATTTCTGCTCAGTCTTGTATTATGCCTATTCAAAACATATGTATGGCTGTTAAAAGGTGCCTTTGTTATTACAACTAATCTTTTGATTTCTTGAGATGCTTTCCTATAGAAAATCATTAAAATGCAATAAAATTATGGACAACCAGGTTTCAAATGAAGACTGTCCAAAAGAATCAGTCTGGTGATATATGGTGGCAATATATGGCAAGACTTAGAAGGGATCTTTTCACATTGTGAATAGTTATGTTTTTAGCAGACTGCTCTGGATAACATAACACAATATACAAGGAGCAATCATAGAAGAAAACCAGTTCCATCATCAGGGGAGGACATTACAATACATAGAGCCAAAGAAATTTTGGATATCAGGGGACAAAGAAATGTGGAAGAAGGTAAAGGCTACTTCAGGACCTAACAGATAGATAGATAGGCAATGAAAAATGATGATAGATAGATGGATAGATAAATGATAGTTAGATAGATATAAATGTAGATTGATATAGATATAAATATAGATATAAATAGATAGATGAGAGAGAGATGGGGAGGGAGGGAGGGAGGGAGGGAGAGAGAGAGAGAGAGAGAGAGAGAGAGAGAGAGAGAGAGAGAGAGAAAGAAAGAGAAAGAGAGAGAGATACAAATAGAGAAGATAGATATAGATAGATATAAGATGATCTAGCACCCAAGCTTAGCCTTTCTCAGCCTTGACACCTTAAAGATAAGTGGACTTAAATTCTCAGAATTACCCAGTCTACTGGCTGGGGAATTCTGGGAGCTAAAATCCACATATCTTCAAGCTGGCAAGGTTGAAAAACACTGCTTTCATCTATAATTAGCCCCTGGTGGTTAAATTTTGTGTGGATTGACTAAATAGTTGGTCTTATTCCCGCTCTTGGTAAATTATATTTTGTTTCACAAGCTAGGAAAGTTCATACATCGCATACCTGCCTTCTGTTCTTTCATTTCAGGGTGCAGAGAGTAAATATTTCCCATTAAGCTCAATGGGATGAGGTTGCCCAGCAAGCATCTCAAAATGGTTGTGTAACCATTATTTGCACAGAGATTGACTGGAATTTCTAAACATTGTTTTTTTAAATCCCTGACCTCAGACAAATCAGTGGATAATTTATATTTCCCCCCCTACATTGACTGTTTGTTATCAGAGGAAATGTCCTTGGATTCCTGTCCTGCTGTTTCTTTGAGAGCTTTATCTGTACGACAAATTCCATTCAGAGAAATCTAATGCCAAAAATGGGGAGATCTGCATTCTTAGGTAATGACTGTTTGCGGCACTGAGTATGAATCAGAAGTAACCGTAAGCAGGCAAATACTCACTGGTGCTAACCATGCTAACAATTACATTCTTTCCCATTCTTCCCAAAAATTGAGATGGGGACACAGGTCTCCCCCATTTTATATTTTGCAACATCCCTCTGAATTACAGTAGATGGGCAAAGGTTGCCAATACAAAGCTACTCCAAGCCCTTCCTGGTATTGGACCTGGGTACTTGAGAGACCGCCTGCTGCCAATTACCTCCAATAGACTGATTAGATCCCACAGATTAGGCCTCTGGAACGAGCTCCCCGTGGAAATTCGGACCCTCACCACCCTCCAGGCTTTCCGCATAGCCCTCAAGACCTGGCTGTTCCGACAGGCCTGGGGCTGATGAGTTCCTGTCCCCGCTCGAATGGTGTGTCTGTTGAGTTGCTTTTAAATTGTGGTATTGTCTGTCCATGTCTTTTTTGCCCTATTTGTATCCCCTACCCCCCCCCCCCGACTTGAATTGTGAGCCGCCCTGAGTCCCCTCGGGAAAAGGGCAGCATAGAAATATAATAAATTCAATTCAATTCAATTCAATACTTAGCCATTCTACACTAAGTGGTGTTTAAATCAGGTCTGTTCAGGGCATTGTAGCTGTTCTCCCATAATACAGGTACTTCTCAAACCATGACCACAATTGAGCCAAAAATAGCTGTTGCTGAATGAGACAGTTGTTAAGTAAATTTTGCCTTATTTTACAACATGTTGCCACAGTTGTTAAGTGGATCACTGCAGTTATTAAATTAGTAACCCATTATAGAATGAATTTGGCTTTCCCATTGACTTTGCTTGTCAGAAGGCCGGAAAAAACTCCAGGACATTGCAACCAGTGGTGGGTTGCAGGCGGTACGCTCCGGTACGGTCTACTGAAGCCTGCCCAGAGCAGTATGGTGCTCAGGAGGGCCCACCCACCCGTCCAAGCTCCTTACCAGTCTTTTAAATCTTTGGGGCTTCTGCGCATGTGCATGGCACGTACAGCGCCTGTGCGACACTCTGCTGAGCAGCTGGAGCCTCGCAGAGGCTCACGGAGGTGCTAAGATGCGTGGAACGGGATCCTGAACCCACCACTGACTGCAACCATCATAAATACCAGTCAGTTGCCGGCATCTGAATTTTGATCACATTACTGTGGAGATACTGCAATGGTTGTAAAGTGAAAAATGGTCATAAGTCATATAAATCAATAAAACTATAAACTATAAGTCACTTTTTTCACTACTGTTGTACCAATTTTGTTGTATACATGATGTACAATGACAATAAAGGCTATACCAGTGATGGTGAACCTTTTTTGGCTCGCATGCCAAAAGTGGGGGAGTGCAGGGGGGGCACACCCATAATGCTTTGTGCACGACCCCAGTGTGGATGCACACATGACTAGCGCTACCTCCCATTTTTGGCATGCCTTTTTCACCCTCCCCAGGCTCCAGACACTTTATGAGCCTGGGGAGGGCAAAAACAACCCCCCCCCCAGAGGCCCTCCAGAGGCTTCAGGAGCTTCCCTGAAGCCTCCAGAGCATGAAAAACCAGCCCTACGGGCAAACCAAAAGTTCAGGAATGGACTTCCGTTTTGCTCATAGGGCTGGTTTTAGCCCTCCGGAGCCCTCAGGGACCTTTGTAATGTGGTGACCAAAACTGGATGCAGTATTCCATACCTGCTGCTGTGGCCTAGAAGTGGAGCTCTCGCCTCCCAGTCAGGAGGTTGTGAGTTCGATCCTAGGTAGAGGCAGACGTAGGGTCTCCTGCTTGGGTAGGGGGTTGTACTAGACAACTTGCAAGGTCGCTTCCAACTCTGTTAATCTGTCAAAAGGTGTTGTCTTAATAAGGATTTATAAAGTGCTACTAATACTTCACATGATTTTGATTCTATGCATCTGTTTATACAGCCAAGGATTATATTAATGTCTATGGAGATTCTCAGTCATCCAGGTCATGGTTCTCCCAAAGATGGTTTTTCAAGAGGCAACTGGACTTTCTGGCTTTTCTTTGAATACATTTTACTTCTCATTCCAAGAAGCTTCTTCAGCTAGAGCTAGAATTGGATTGTTTTAGCTTTTTGGGCTGCTGCTGCACAACTGACACATGTTGAACTGTTGTAAGTTGAGGAGTACCTGTAATATGTGGAAACGGCCTTGGGAGATGGAGCAAAGAGATGCTGCCTAAGGAATGGTCAGATAAGAGAGGGATTAGCCTTCAGTTGGAGATGAAGACAGAGAAACAAGCTCAGGAAGGTTCTTTCCTAGTTTCTCAGGCTTTAAAGGCGATGGCAAACACTGTATTTTCAGATTTGCAAAATTCTGTTAATGTGACATTACAATAAAGTAGAATTAACTGTTCCTCTTTTCTGGGAGGTCTACTTTGTGTGGCTGATCTCTCCTGATGTCTTGGATATCACACCCAAAGATGCCTGCTTGCATGCTGATTGATAGTCATGAGAATTGCAGTCTGATACATCTGAAAGGTTAGATGCTGGGGGACATTGCTCTAAGTTCCAAAGGATTGGAATGATCCCTGCACTTTTTATACATTCTAAAATGATTATTTGAATAATGGCCTTTATTTGAGTCTGCCTGTCTTGGATGATCTTCTTCTGTTTGTCATCAGAAACCACAATGGGGCTTGGGATTTTCAACAAGACTTATGCTATACATTTTCTAAGAACGTCCATGGTTTTAGCCACTAGACCAGGTTACCTTAGCCTGGTCCATCTGAAAAAATTAGACTACAACTCTTATCATCCCTTCAGTAGCCTGGGCAGAATAAGGAGATTGGTAAGGGTGCTAGGCCTTTTTTAATCATATTTGCCATTGTGTAGGAGGCTTTAGTATTCGTGATGCTATGAATGGTTAATAGTTCTTGTATGAACTGCCCAGAATTTCTCCATATTTATTCCTTCGTTTTATTGTACACTTCATATTGTGTTTAATTAAATTATACTGCAGGTGCCTTAGAGCTCTTGGAACTGAAAGCAAGGTACAGATTATCAATCAATCATCTTCAGTCAAACAAATACAGTAACTACGTAGGAAAGCCAAATGCTTTTGGAGTAGCTTTTTTTCTAAATAAACACTAGGTACTACTGACATTAGGACTAATTAGGAAACAAGATGGTACTTTTAAGTGATTGTCCACTAGGACACCAGAGTCCCGCTCACAGTTACAACTGTTTTTGAGCCAAGTTTCATTTCATCTGTACTTGTACCTTGGGTTCTTCTTGCCTAAGTGTAAAACCTTGCTTTTCTCCTCATTAAATTTCATTTTGTTGGATAGGGCCTGTTGTTCAAGTTTGTCAAGATCCATTTGGATCCTGAGCTTGTCTTTACTTCAAAAGACAAGCTTGAATGTTCTAAGTAAAGCCATCTATTGCAGTTTATTAATAGTGTATTTGTCAATGGTAATGGTGTTCCGGTTGTTTTGGAATTGCACCCAAAGCAATTCTATCTTTACTATCTTTGCTTACCTTCGCCACAATCGCTCTATTTCTATTTGCGGGACTCTGTATTTTGTTATCTTCTCCAGTTCTTTCTCTTCTATTCTGCCATCTTCTATTGTTATTATTATGGTGCTAAAATGTCTAATAACATGGTTTTTTGAAAGTAGCAGCTGGTACTGCTTAATGCTGGGTTTTCTCCTACTTTCTATCTTGGGTGCATGTTTAGAATTCAGATACTTTAGAATGCAGGTACTTTCCCAATTAAAATAGAACATCTGGGGTGGAATAGAAACAGGATATGGCTTTCTACAGCCAGAAAGCTATTTTATTTGGGGATTACTAAATAGCTGAAGAACAATAGCTTCTTATATAATTAGTACACATAAAATCCTTTCTGGGGAAAAGTAAATGAAATAATTAAAAAAAAAGAGAACAGCATTGTGGTGATACTGTAAGAGGTTTGCCTAGTGCTTCTCATAATACTGGAGACATCCATGCAGAGGTGAAAGGAACCCTTTGAAGACTAGAGGGGCCAGAAGTTAAAAAAAAGACTGTGCAGGGTACAAGCATCATGGTAGAATGGGACTGGAAATGAACAAATTGCACTATTGTCCTGGGATGTCATGAACTTTTATAAATGTTAGCTTTGATTTGGTTTGGGAGTTTATTGTTTTGCATAGCCCAGTTCTATTACAAATGGCACTGTATAAATCTTAAATAAAATAAAGGAAATAAAAATGGGATGGGGTGTTGTGTAGTGTGGTGAGGTAAGTGGAATGGAATGGAATAGAATAGGGTAGGATAATGTACTGTAAAAATAGCTTGTTCATTTTCTGAAATGCTACGTTAATGGAGTCCCATGAATTTAAAACAGCTTGTTGTGTGGGAGATGAGAAGGTTAATGTGCAGAGAAGAAGGAAGCCCTAAACCAAAGGTCTGCAGTGTGACAACCAGGATATAAGATAACGGGATTGAAAATCTACCCTCAAATGAGCAGCCAAACAGCCAATATTCCTCTCTCTGAGGCAATGTTGTTGTCTCCAAGACCTCTTCTGAATTGCTGCTGAAGTTCAAGGATGCAGTCTGCCACTAAAATGAGGCATCTTTTTTTTTTGCCTCTTTACACTTTTAAAATTCCAATATTAGCTTATAAACAAGTTTTCATTTTTTTGAAGGTGATTCTGTTCTCTTTTAAAGGGCATTCCAGGGGAATTTCTTCAGGTGGCATGGCTACAATCTTAATAAACTTAAATAAACACCCCAATTCCATCTTCTTGTTCAGACTTTGAGGAAGGTTTTGCATCACTGTGAATTGTCTCTCAAAATCAGGCTGCAGAGGCAAATGCTGATTTTCCTTATTGCTTCTGGGTCCAAAACAACCTGTAAGCCAATTCTGTACAGAGCAATACAAATTTTGATCGTATCTCCTTTTTCTTTTGTGCAACCTAAGACAGTGTACATAATTCTTTGGCCTCTGGTTTATTTATTCATTAGATTTCTTAATGTTGCTCAATTCCAAAAAGACTCTGGGTAGTTAAGACTATTCTTTACTGAGAGCATATGCACCAAAGATAAATTCCTTGTGTGTCCAATTTCATTTGGTCAATAAAGAATTCTATTCTATTCTATTTTTTACTTCAATTAAATCAAATTAAAACCTTTATTGTGGCCCTTTCCCCAGCAATGGCAACCCTGTGAGTTGTGGGACTGAGAAGAAATGACTGGCCCAAGGTCACCCAGCTGTTTTTCATGCTTGACAGACTGGCTGCCATGAAGAGGTCAGTGACATTTCCCCATGGTCTGTGGTATCTTCTTCATCAAGATGTTGGAAAAGGGAAGGTCCAAACATTTGGTCCTTGCAGTGATTCGTTTTCATCATTCTTTGTTGGTTTGATTTTCCTCAACCTGAATGCTGGTGTTAACACAGGTCATCGGAAGGTAAACTTGGAGACTGCAGTGATATGGATGGGGTAGATGAAGAGATGAAAGAATCCACTTGTTTGCTTAACCTTTGCTTTCAAACTGATCCCAAGGTTGCAAGAGGTGATTAATGCTTCCTTGAATGACCAGATGTTGTCATTTGTTTACGGGAGGCAGCCATATGTTTTGTATCACTTTCTGAACTCCCAAAATGTGATTATAGGCCATTTTTCTAATCTTCCTTTCCTAGGTAAGGTGATCAAGAATATGGCTGCCTTGTGGTTCCAAGTGAAGCTGGATGGAAGTGAAATTCCAAACTTGCTTCAATTGGGACTTGGTCAAAGCTTGGTAATGCAAATGCTTTGATCTTCTTGAGGGATATTCAGTCAAGGTACCTCATCTTGATGGCTTCTCATCCCCTAATTGCAAGGCTCCTTTCATTGTTGCTTACACTTAAGAAAGGGTTGGATGGAGAAGAATAACCTGAAATTCAGTGAAGGCAGCATGAAAGTTCTATTAATGAGCAGATTAGGGCAGAGATGTCCCCCCCCCACCCACAACAGGCATATTTTCAGGTAGCACCAATGTGGTAACAAGGAGAATGTTTGTACAATGACTTCCACAAATGATGAAAACCACGAAGAAATCATTGAATTCAAATGTAAACATGGCACCCAAACTGGAAGGCCCCTTAATTGGAACAAAAAAAGTATTTATTTTGTTTAGCTATGATGCTGGCAAACAAAAAAGAATACTTAAATGTCTGAGCCAAATACCCAGCTGATAAATTAGTAAGACAAGCATTGAATGCCCTTCTCTCTTTGATAATATTTTAGTGGACTTTTAGAGCAAGAATTTAATGCTCTGATGAATTGTCAGAATACCCAGGGAAACACCCCCTCCCCCAGTTCTTGAAGTTCTGTTAGCACCATAATTGGTCCTTACACTTGGCAGATGATGTGTTATATGCATACTGAAAAACACAGGACTATTCAATGAGCTACACATTGGACATCTTGGAGTAGTAAAGACAAAGGTACTAGCTTAAATGTTTGTTGGCTGTGAAGTGACAAATGCAATGAACAGCTTGGAATGAGATGTTTAGGATATCAAAGATGGGGAAACCAGTGCTATTTCAACCATGGTAATGGCTTGACTCGCTATGGCAAAGAATTTGCATAAACTTTACAGAATCATTTATAGGTACAGTCTTTTAAAATTTGGTAGCACATTGGCCAGAAGTTTTCTCAGTGGCTTCAACAACTGCCACGCATATTGCAGAGGTATTGGAAGGAATGTATGTGGAGAGTTTCAGTCATACAGGCCATAGTTGTCTCAAAGGTGCTTTTCAGAAGGCATCTGGACTGTTTTTTCCTTGAGTAAGAAGAAGACGATATTTCACTTCTCATCTAAGAAGCTTCATTGGTTCTGGCAGGATGGTGGGGGTTATGAAAGGATTAGTTAGAATAGAATAAAAGGGTTGGAAGGGACTTTGAAGGTCCAACACCCTGCTTAGGCAGGAAACCCTATATCACTTCAGACAAATGGTTATCAAACATCTTCTTAAGTGTTGGGGCATTCACAACTTCTGGAGGCAAGTTGTTCCACTGATTAATTGTTCTCACTATCAGGAAATTTCTCCTCAGTTCTAAGCTGCTTCTCTCCTTGTTTAGTTTCCACCAGTTGCTTCTTGTCCTTCCCTCAGTTGCTTTGGACAATAGCTTGACTCCCTCTTTTTTATGGCAACCCCTAAGATATCAGAACACTGCTATCATGTCTTCCTTAGTCCTTCTTTTCATTAAACTAAACATACCCAGTTCCTGCAACCGTTCTACATATGTTTTAGCCTCCAGTCCCCTAATTATCTTTAGTGCTCTTCTCTGCCCTCTTTCTAGAGTCTAGAGTTCTGACAGGAAGGGGAGCTGTTTGGAAGGATCATATTTCTTTACAGAAATCTGGTCATTAGCACTCTCCCTGAGAGCTCTTTAAATGACTCCAAAGAAATATGATCCTTCCAACCCTCCACATCCTGTCAGAACTAATCCTTCCATGGCTCCCACATCCTGACAGAACTGATGAAGCTTCTTGGCTGAGAAGCAAAACATTTTCTTCTTCTTCAAAGAAAAAACAGTTCAGCTGCCTTTTGAAAAAGCACCTTTGAAGTATTGGAAGGAATATTTGCAAGAATAGTGTTCCAGATCAAGTGAACAACGATTGCTCACAATTTGTAGCTGAACTTCAGATATTGCTGAAGAAAAAAATGAAATCAGATCTGCATCATCAGCAGTATAGCCTTCAGCTAAAAGAGAATGAAAGTTGGACCATAAGAAATGCTGAGTGCCAAATAATTGAGGCCTTTGGTGCTGGAGAAGATTCCTGCAAGTCTCTTGGACTGCAAGGTGATCAAACTGGTCAGTCCTAGAGGAAATCAACCCTGACTGCTCATTAGAAGGCCAGATCCTAAAGATGAAACTCAAATACTTTGGCCACCTAATGAGAAGGAAGGATTCACTGGAGAAGAGACTAATGGTGGGAAAGAAGAAGGGGACAACAAAGAATGAGTGGCTGGATGGAGTCACTAAAGCAGTAGGTGTGAGCTTAAATGGACTCCAGAGGATGGTAGAGGACAGGGAAGCCTGGAGAAACGTTGTCCATGCAGTCATGATGGGTCAGACACGACTTCGCAACTAACAACAACAAAAGGGGATTGACCGAAAACTTTATCCAAAATCCCAAGAATGTTTTGCAGGCAATGTATGGGAAAACATAGGGAATCAAAAAATCTTAACTAGTTTTCTATTTGCATATGTCAAGACAGAACATGCAGCAATTCACATGCCAGCAATGTTTTTAGGACAACCCTTAAGGTTCAAAGTTGGGCCTTCTCAAACCTTATTTAAAATAACTAAAACACCATGAACATTCATAGGCTGAAATAAAACAGTTATCTGTAGGGCAACCTACTATCAAGAGACTAAGGGGGACAGTGGACAATAGGAAAGATAAAAAAAAGATCTGGCACATTTACTTAAATCATTGAGATTGTTTCTGGTAATATTTGGAGCTGACACATTGACTATCTGAGAAGAATGGTAGTGCAGATTAAGATCAAATATTGGAGCCCCAATCTATAATTCCTTAGTTATCACCAGTAATAATTGTCTTTGAAATAGACACATAGTGCATGCTCATGTGTTGTTGTATGACTGTGGCTACCAAAATATGCTGCAAATCTTGCAGAGTTAGTTCTTCAAGAGGTTTCAGTAAAGCAAGCAATAGAGAAATCTACTCTGCACACTGGAAACAAGGCAGAAAAGACGCCACAGGGAATACACTTATTCTCTACATTTATTTCATATAACTTTGATGGAACTTCAGTTTTAATATAATTTAATAGATGGCAGTGTTTGCTTTGGCCCCATTCACTTCTTTAATTTGCCTCTGCTTCCTTCTTGGATGCTGCCTTGGCACTCATCTTAAATGCCAAATGTGGATTTTGGTCTCATAAAAATTATGCTCCTTTGGTTTAAGAGTAAATTTAAATTCTCCAGAGACAAGGAAACAGGAGACTTCCTGTCTTCAGGAAGTAGAAGGGCAGCCTTCCTAGATAGCAAACCTAGGATATCAGAACTGTCAACGTTGGTAGACAAATCCATCTGGAGTTCACTATTTTTTTTCTGTTGCGAAAATTCATCCTAGAAGCCTTCTTGAGCCCTCTGTAATATTATCAGTATCTATCCCAACATTTCTTCTCATTAGGATAAAGCTGATGAAGGTTGTTAGCTCAAATTTTGGGATACTCACCATATTTTGGAACTCCTTTTTCCTCAGAGAAAA
Organism: Thamnophis sirtalis; assembly: GCF_051295495.1. NCBI lineage: Eukaryota > Metazoa > Chordata > Lepidosauria > Squamata > Natricidae > Thamnophis > Thamnophis sirtalis. The sequence goes on along the minus strand of NW_028261385.1, from coordinate 97,240,140 downwards.
TGCAATCTTCCCTCGCCACCCCATCCACCCCTCCCCCCACACCCCTCCCTTGCTATTCTGCTCCTCTGAATAAAAATAGCAAATTACTTACATTCATTCAGTTCTCATTTGGATTGTATGGCTTTGTGCTCTTGTCAGGGCCAATTTCTCAAGAAGTATATTTCAAGAGACGTTAACCCTATTGCCTAAAATGGAAAATAGAGATTTCTCCCTGTACTACTACACCATTGCCTTATTGATTGAGAAAACTTAAGAGATTCATTAGTGCTTCCTCCTTCTTTGTCTAGTAACTGGAATTGTTTCCCAGACATACCTATTCCTACTTATTGATAACACTAATACATTGAAGAGTGGAGGGGTGGGGGTGATTATAAGCCTGAAGATGCTTTCTATGAAATAGTTTAATCAGAAAAGAGAAAGTACAGTTGCTGAATAGGGAATAGAAAACAAGAGCTGTCAGTTGAAGCACAGGAGGCACCTAAGATACTTTCAAGAACAACCTCAAGAATGTCAGCTCTCAAGAATTATACCTGAGATTTGATTTGAATTTTTACAAGAATTAAATTGGAGTGGTGCCCTCTGGTTGCATGTACGGTAATCACCAGCTTAAGTCTGAGTAGCTTCTAAGTCTTCTAGAATGTATGACAAATGGCAAAAAAAAATATCTGCAATACATTTTTTTTCTTTCTAAAAGAGCAATTTAAATTGTATTGGGAGGCATAAAACATCTATTTTCTGCAATCTTTTTATTAATAATATTATAGTAGTAAAAGAAAAAGATCTCATCCGCTCAGGCTCTGTCACTCTGGTAATGTCCCTGTATTGCTGACATACATCCCTATGGCTCAATAAAGCCAAACATTTTTTTTAAAAGCATCTCATGGATTTAAAATGGTCTGTGTCTGGTTTTTAATAACATTTATTGATATAAAATATGATGAACTAAGATAATCTGTAAGCACATTCATTTGAAAGTGAATCTCTGATAAACATTTAGGAAATAAGTATTTTTCCTCTTTATCAAATGCATAGGAATTTTGGGAAAGAAAACAATAATAACTCTCAATATGGACTATTGAAAGTCCATGGATTGGTTGTGCCCTCATTTGCTAAATCTCAGCTTCTCTCATCGCTTAGAAGCTGATCTATACCCCAAATTGTTGTAAATGCAATTAGCATTTTGCATTAATGCTTTTTAAAAATCCTTTCTGATAATCAGCCTTTGTATCAACACAAAGAGCTGAACGTTGTAACCTCTGTGGTCTTTTAAGATAAGAGGTAATCCATGAATAAAACAAGTTCAAGATTTGTTGGTGGAGTTTATATAGATCTGTTTCTGTTGGTGCTGATTAAAATGGCTAAGCTATAGTAGTAAAATCTTGATAATGCTGTTCCTATGAAGAACTGAGACATCCTCACCATGGGAGTAGCCAGATTTTCTTCATATCTCAAGGTGTATTTGTTTATAAGCTTGAAGTATGAAAGAATTCAAGTCAGCTTGCACTTCCATGTACTAAGCTAGTTTTTCATTGTTGTTTTGGGGGAAAAAGACAGCAGTATGACTTATGAATATTGTGGTGATAAGCCCTTTCTTTTGGGCTAGAAAGCCATGCCAAGCAAGTTCTCTCTCTTCTTCCTAACTTCATTGTGCTGATGAAGATGATTTGAGGGAAACATGAGGCAGTTTTGTTACACTATTCTCCATTTCATGAAGATAAAATTTGGAAAAATTGCCACACAGAAAAATGGGGATATCGTTTTCAGTTTAGCTTACAACAGCAGCTCGGGTTTTGAATTTTTTTCCAAAGACAGGCCTTAGTTTTATCAAAGCATTTAGTTTTATTCTTTTGGTAGAACAAAAAATTATCAAATTGCCTTTAGAGGATGTTCCTAGAATTAGCCACTAATTTTGTGGGGTGCATGATGTACAGAGAGGCGGAAGGAGCATGAGAGTTCATTTTATTTTTCTTACCTTAATTTAGGGAAAATAGGCTACAACCTCTATGTGTGCAATAATCCCTCCCCAATTTGATGTCTTCCAGATGTCTTGGACTGAAAGTTTCACTGCTGTTATGTACCACTACAAAGTCAGTGTACATAAGCAGCATACAATGCCAACCAAAAAAGTCCTTGGCAATAGCACACATTGAGTACCTGAGTCATATTCCCTGTCCTTCTTCCAGGCTAGTGCATATGAAAAGAACTTAACATGCATTCAATTCATAGCAGACATGCAGTATCTAAGATAAGAGTTTTAAAAAACCTGCATTGAGCAGGAGAATTTAGATCTGGTTGCAGCAAACGACTTTGCTCTAGCTCAGAAGGAATACTATGTGTAGGTAACCAGAAATTAGAAACAGCTATTCTTTCTAGCTGCTCAACCACACCTTGTCTAGCGCAGTGCAGCACCGTTTTATCTACCAGTTTTATCAAGTACAGCGTAACACCATCCGACTTCTACAAGTTCCATTAGCCTTTTCCATGTTCAATTTTGCTACAATGTGATTCAAGGTCAGATATTTCTATGATTATTATGAACGATTATACCTTGCAAGAAATGTTCCTTTAAAAAGTGCTTCATATTTTATACATGAAACTCCTGACAGTGATGTGTGTGGACATTTATGGGATTACATAATGGTGAAATGGAGATATAAATGATGTATGGCAACTGTATGCTGCGCAGTAAGTGGGAACCACATACTCCATGCTGGAACCAGGCTTACAATGTATATAATGTAATGACTAATGACATACATTTGTGCATGGATGGTGCATGTGATTATGATAAAAAAATGCTCTTATAGTTATACTTGCCTAGAAGGTGAACTCAGTGGAAGTCCATTTGCTTCTATGAAACCCGTTGCAAAAGTTAAATTATAATAACGAGAACCCGATAGTCTAACCAAATCTTGTTCTTGTCAAGGAACTAAAAATGAGCCTGGCCCATATTTACTTTCCTTACCATCCCCACCATTACAAATATGCTTTGCATTGCTTTAATGCCCCACTTACGTTAGCAACATTAAAGACATGTAAGACATGCCGTTGGATTTATTGTTATTATTTTTTTTATTGAACCCTGGTTAATGCTAAACTGCTTAGCAGCAATTAGACATGTGATCTCTAAGAACACAGGCAACAAGTAGCAGACTGGATGGTCTGTCCATTTCAGCAATAAGAACAGAGAAGACTGGGAGGGAGAGAGAGATTGACAAGAGAACAGATGACATCAGAACTGTGTCATTGACAGAGGTGTCACCGACTAGAATAGAAAAGAGGGCAGGAGAATCTAATGGTCTGAAACAATCTGCAGGGCCAATTGCGCCCATACTACACAGTAGCAATTTATTCCAGCACCTCTTTTACTGAAGATGAGCAATACAACCTTAAATAAATCAACAATTACTTATTGCTTAATATTTGGGATTATAGAATCTTTAGTTTATCAGTACCTTATGGCCTTCCACTCTGCATTCTATTTACAATTCCATTACAATACATTCTTTCTGGATCAATAAATTATTTCTTTTTAAAGAAAAGAAAGAAAAAAAAGGGTACATTTCAATTGTGAAAGGGGGAAAAGGGATAACCAAACATATTTGACATATATCTTAAAATAAAATGATGACTTTCTTTTTTCTTTCAGACACCTAAATATAAATAATAAGGAACATTGTGTTATTTACACTTATATTGGATATATAACTCATAAAGATAATAAATGATGGTGATGGAACATCCAAGTATGTACAAGATGTATTTACAAAAATAATATATACTTAAAATGATATGTGGCCATTGCATTTCCTGCATTTCTCTGCAGCATTTCAGATTGGTTGAGCATCAGTCATTGTGGCTATTAAAAATTCAGTCGAAAACAGACTCTGCTTGTGTCGCTTATTAAAGATGTGCAATTTAGCCATACATCAACACATCTTGCTGAATATTCAAGTAACCACTTCATACTTTGATATCAACCATGGGAAAATATGGGCATGACAATACTTCAACCTTAAAAAAAAAACACTATACATTATTAGTTGTCCATTAGCCACTAATAGTGGCTAACATGGCTTAGCTTAGAAAGAAACAGATTGTTGGCTGATGAAAATGTATAGGTGCAGAGATCCCGGATACCCTGTTATATGTACACTGCATCCGATGTAGAAGTCTAATTGGTGTATTTTCTTAAGATGCCAAACTATTTATCATGAAATGTCTGAACTGAACTTGAGCATCAGTTACATTCATAAGAGCAATTCTTTATTCTGACTGCTGTTTCACTTGACATAACTTTTTTTTCCAAATTAAAGATTAAATAGAAGTGAGTAGAAATACCACGCTCAATACATTTATGAAATAACGTTTGAATGCATAAAATAAAATTGCCCTGAGAATTGAAATTGCCTTTCAATCATATGTGGTTTTCTTACCACATTGGATATTTCTACATGATGTTTTGTTTTATGAAATGGGAGTCATTGAGAGGAATGGCTTGTAATCCATTCTTGCTTATAACCCGTAGCTATTCTTCACACCACTATTGAAGTTAACACTTATATCTGTCATGGATGTAGCACTGATTTATAACCATAAATGCAGTCCACAGTTTAATTATCTAGATGGAATGTTCTTATTGTCCAAAACCAACTCTATCACAATTCATTCAATTGTGCATCACAAAATGATGAGAAAACAAGCAATATTCATGCACAAACTAATCTGGACACATCAATTAACAGAGTAAGATATTAAGCTAACTGGCACAGTAGTGTTACCTATTACAACAGGGCATGCATATTTTCATTATGGACTGAAGGTTGCATTGGCCAGTTCAAGTTACCCTACCTGAAGTCTGAAGGGACCCAGCATAAAATTAAAGAATTAGGAGCAGAGCAAAAATTCAAGTTGATTTAATTTAAATTTAAGTTTAGCTGAATGAATTTAAATGCAGTTACATGATTACTCCTCATTAATTTAATTGCATTTCTTTTCTGGTAGAATTATAACTGGTTTAGAGCCATTTTTCAATGTACGTGCAATTCTGCTCAGTGCATCTTCCTGAAAGCCATATTGCATTGATTTAAACTCTCTCCCTTGCCCACATTAGTTGTTTACCCATGTTTTAAAAGGCAGTATTATAATCAAAGTAACTACCCTTGCTTATGAAGTCACCAGGAGTTGAGTTCCACTCAAAGGAAATATCTAGTAGGGAATCAATGCCAGGACAACAAGCTCAAATGCAAGAAGAGTCTAGTAGTGCTTCCCCCATCCACTAGTCCAAAGTGAGATTCAGCAGCAAGGCAAGGCAATCAAAATGCATGAATTTCTCTCCCCAGGTTCTTCTGGGGATCCCACCTTCAATACTGCAAGAAAAGTTTTGGGAATGATGAAGTGCACCCAAAATGGAGGGAGATCAAGTTTATGCACCAATTTAGTATTGGTAAGCACAGAAAGGAGAACATGTGACAGCCTCGCATAGGTGTGTTTTTAGTTTCAGAAGAATGAATGGAAAGACAGTTAAAGGTTATAGGGACATTATTGTAATGGAAGCATTGTCTGCCCTGGCAGGAATACAATGCATTAATGTATTTAAAAGAAAGGAATGTGTGCAGAAGACTATTGGAACAACATGATAAAACTGGTGAAATGTTTAGTTTCTGAAATGCTTTTTAATCTATATCATATGCTATAGAGTTGGAATAGTCTTTCTGAAATCTGAAATTATTTCTTCTGTTTTCTTTTATATTGGAGCCTCAATATACTCTATCAAGTACTCTAAGTGAAATATGTACATGTCTGTTTCACTATTCCCCCTGAATAGCCTACATACAATAGCCATAATGACTCTGAAACAACAGAAAACTGAAGAAAGATTACTGGAAGAAGTATGTATATTAACAACAGAGTCGACATTCAGTGTCAAGGATTGGTAACATTCTGGAAAACTTTCTCTGATCTGTCCAGCCTTATGCTTAAGAAACCTTGAAACCTTGGCACCTCAATTCCCAGAATTCCCCAGCCAATCATGCTGGCTGGGAAATTCTGGGAGCTGAAGTCCAGAAGTCCAGAAACCCCTGCTTTAGGGTTTTGTTTTGTTTTGGCAATGCGGAAAACTCCCCCCAGATTTTGTCAAGAGAAAGTGAATGCAATTGAAGCCTGTAAGTGAATATTAGGAAACATATATAAAGTAATAGAACAGTAGTCAACACCAGAGTTTGCTTCAATATCCAGTTGAAGTCAATATGATGATTTGGAAACTGGCAGTGAATGTATGTTGCATCATAGGAATGTGATTTACTGATGCTTCTGAAATGTAAATATCACTTTATAGCACAATTCTACCCAGTGCTATGCAGAAGTCCACTCTATAATTATTTTCCAATACATAGTACTAGGATTGCCATGTTAGCCTTCTGTAATCAAATTAACAATTCTCCAGACTAGGCCTTTTGTGAAGATACCACTATTAAGCAAATTTGAGCACTGGGCATGTTTTTTTTTTAATAAAATAATTTTTATGTGAACCATTTTGCTTTTCATTCACAACGGTATCAAACGGACATGACTGCCAACACTACGAAGGCTAAGAGAATAGGTTTGTTAGTCTTTGGCCTCTGGGCTGCATTCTATAGTATGATATAAATCAAGGCTAATTTTATTCCAGATTCAGGTCTCCAAAATAAATTACTGGCTTGTGAATTAAGAAGCTGCAGTAATGTTGTTGCTGGTGCCAAATTAAATACCAGACCTGTTTGTTTGAACTTAGTCTGCCCAAATGATGCATAAAGCAGGGCAAGAGGTTACATATTTGGGGGAGAAAATCATAGCATAGATGATTACTTTACTCCTAACTACAGCACAGCACTCTGTTTCTGCCTCCTCCTGTTCCTCTCCGCTGAGGAATACATTTCACTTAGACAAGCTTCCTTCACCTGTCTCGATGTGGTTGCTCTAGAAATAGAATCCTTCTAAGTGATTGGGCCAATCTGGAGTTTAAATAAATGCATTTGCTCTTATCATGTCCAAATTGTTTCTCCAACATGCCTCGAAGAAAGGCGGCTTCCATCTATTTCCGGCCACATGCATATATATCTATATATCTATATTTATATAACAAAAACCCATGCATGACGGGAGCCTGAGAAGTATAAACATGCTCGTCTTACTAATACTTAGGTAAAAAACATAATAGGTCACTAGGCATACAGATCATGTTTATCTTTTTCTATCAGAGCTTATTTTACGACATTTGGATTCCACCCATATGTAAACTATAAAATTTAAGCACACGGGAAGTGATAATCCACTGCAAAGTCCTATTTTTGGTATGGATCATCCCAATTTAAAGTGAAGAAAAAAAAGTGCTCTACCTGAAAATATTGTTTCAAAATTACTGTAATTTTAGCAGTGGGTATTACATTTTCTCTGCTTTTATCCACTTCCTTGATGGTCTAAAAATACCTGCTTTGGTGCTTCAATTTACTTAACCCAGGATAATTCAGTAGCACGTTCTCCTATACAAAGGACACTAAAACAAGAAACTCTTTGCTCTTGGACCTATCCTATTAATTTAAAAGATGCTTGCATAGAAGGACTTCCTGTCAGATTGGATCCCACTATGCTTCCGTCAAACCACTGCGAACATCTAGGAAAGATTGTTACACAAATCAAAACTATGTGCTTGCATGTCCATGTGTGTCTCAGTGAAAAGGTTGTTGTTGGTAGCAGTGATAGCTCCTATTTAAATTCAAGTAAATTCTTGGGTAATTATAGTCAAATGGACAAACCTACAGTGATGTCTAATATTGGATATAGTTCTATGCTTCTGAAAGCTGTATTATCCTTAAAAAAAAACCAAAAACAAAGGCAGGCTATTGGACCTCCCCATTTTCTCAAGGTTTCCAAAATAAATCTTGTTTTGTCAGAGAGCAACTCATAAAACGCAAGGAAATAGAAGCCTCTTCAAAGAAGAAATGAGCATGTTTTGTTTCTAGGTTGGTATGCCAGTATGGATTTTTCTTTTTTTCTTTTATCAGAGCTACAAGCAAGACAGGGAACGGTTGCAGTTCTTACAGACCGTATAGCCAGTCGCCATGAACCCGATGGGAAACAGACTGTTAGAGACTTCTGCAAAATACTGTGGAACAGCAGTCACTAGTAACTTTTACAAAACTTGCTCTCAACGTAACATAAAGGCACCATTGATATCGTTCTCATTTTTGAAATACTGTAAAAAAATTGCTACATATGGCACATAACACGTTTGTATATACATTATATATTTAATTTATAAAAGTTTTTTCCCCCTCCTGTGTTTTTCTTTTTAAATCCTAATAGCGTAATTGCTAAAATAAAATAAATTGTTTTAATTTAATCATGGAGTATTTCATTATATAAAATAAAGTTTTACATGTGAATCTATGTGGTTTTTTTTAAAGTGTTTCTCTCTTTCTCTCTCTCTCCTCCTTTATACAGCGATGGGATCCTGATTAGCTATTACACCAGACAATCTTGCTTGATATTCTTCCTGCGTTGAGAAGCGGCTGGCTTGGTTAGTCCTAGTGTCAGTGAGCCTATATGCAGCAGCTGATTCTAGTTCAGCGGTTGTAGCATTTTGTATGCTCAGAAAAGGTGTGTCTTCACCTATCCTGTCGTCTTCTGTCTCACTCTCTGAGCTACTGTTCTCACAACTTGTGCCAGTGTTCATTTCCAATCGAGTGGAAATGTGGCCATTGGGCTTTGTTCTTTTGGCCCTCCGACTGTTGACGAGTTTCTTTGGAGGCTCTTGTGTAGGTTCATATTCCTGCGTGGTTTCGTACTCCTCATCCTCTACCATCCTCAGGGGACTTGGTGGTAGGCTGTTGCTTTCATGGACAGGATTGTGGTGGTAAGAAGAATTGAACTGTTGTAAGTGAAGCTCGTATTTTTCCCGCAGCCTGGGTGGGGTCACCAGCAGGAGAGGCCTCTCTTCTTCTATAAATGGACTGACAGCTACAGACGGGACAGACATTGTTAAACTGGAGACTTGTGGAGACATTTGTGAAGCTGGTGATTTTGGAGAACTTGGAGTGTGGAAATCTACAGGAGACATGCGAGCTGGCGTGGTCATGGCAGATACGTACCTAAAGAAGTACACATAAAAAAAAATTAAGCTGAAGAATAAAAATGTGACAGAACTATGATGGTGGTAAGAAGTATTTATTCTTCCATGACAGTAATTGAGAATTTGAATTCAGATGTAACAGCCACACATTTTGTAAGTAGAAATGTGATTTCTATAAATAGCTACTAGCTACTGAAATTTAACTTTAAATTTCTAGGCTAAAATAACATTAAATGATCATTTATTCACTTCTCTTGATTTTCAACATGCAAACCCAACACCTGAAAAAATTGAATATTGGCAATACAACTCACTTTAATCTATGATTTATTCCAGCCTTGGACTCTCTTTGACATTTCTGAAGCTATAATGGAGCTTCTGCTACTAACCATGCAGAGAGTTTTTTTAAAAAAAGAGTGTGACTCTCTTCCTTCTTTATTGTCTTTTAAAAAAGATTTCCATCTTATTGCAAGCAACTGCACTGAATACAATACATCTATCCAAATTTTAGGATTAAGAAAGAAGACTTTGGATGTTCTTCAGCATTTCTTGTTTTGGTCCTCTACAATGTCAACATGCAAAATTCCCAATTTTCATTCACTTTTCCAGGTTTTGTAGCTATTAAAAATCCAGGATGAAATATAGATAATAAAAGCTATTCTAGAGAGTTAAATATTTAAACTCTAATGCTCACAGAATTAAAATTGTAAGAAATGTAAGTATTGTAGAGCAATGGGACTCCACCTTTCAAACTATTTCTATAATAAAACAGTCAAACAGTACTGGTTGTATTGAAGAAAGTATGGCTTATTTATTTATTTATTTATTCATTCATTTTATATTTTTGTACTCTATTTTCTGTGCTATTTTACCTCAACAATTAGGAATTAATGAAAGCACAGGCAAGCTTTGCTTTCCAGAAAGGAAACAAGATAACGCTGTTAGGTGAAGGAATGAGCCAATTCAGTCAAACATTCTCCACAATCCAGATAATTTTATCAGAAATTAATAGCAAGTAAAACCAATATACAGTAAATACGTGAAGACTGTATTGATTCATGGATTATGGTATTGTCCCAATTAGTAGAGTTTTGTTCACCTTCTCGTCTTTATTTTGAAAGGAAAAAATGCTTTTAACTTGCCCATCTGTTCAGTACAGGGTATGAATAGGCAATTAAAAAAATTATTAAATGGGAAAGAGTGCAACTTTATTTAGCACTGCCTTTTAAACATTCATTTTCAACTCTTGTCTAGTTATACTGCTATTCTGGTTGCTTTTCCATTCAAGCTGTATATTTTTTCCACACTTCTAATATAAATCACACTCATTGATCACCATATGCTGCAGTCGTGAAGATGATTTTGGCCATTTTTTCATGCAAAACTAATGATACGTTCTAGGGTTAACCAGTGGTGATATACGGCATAGCTTTAAAAACAATGAAGGAAAAAAGCTATCAAAAAAGCACCAAAACACTATGAAAATGGCAAATTATTATATAAATATGGATATACAAAACCTCTGTTTAATTTTTTTTATATATATACATATATATATGTACCCCAAAATAAAACCCACCAACCCGGATAAGATTTCAAGCTGCAGTTCTCTGTCTGTGAGGATCTGGATATGCCCTACAGTATTTCAGATTGATATCCTTCTTAGGTCAGCTCCTGTGGATACCTTTCACTGTGCGGTGAATCGCGGTAAGAGTCCGGTGTGTCTCGTGCGTGCCGGAGAAAACTGTTGTATTCTCTTGGTCCAGCAATGCCATTGAGGCGACCGCGAGGTCCTGAGGGGCTTGCATGGCGGCTGTTCTCAACTGAGGAGCACACAAGGGCTGAATGACTTTCAGAGATTATGCTTTCGGTCCGACCATTACTCCAACTGACCACGAGCCGTTATGAAAAACAGAAGAGAACATTTTAAAATTCAAGAAGAAGAAAGTGAAAAGAAAGTGTCTGACAGGGTCCTCTGTGTATCTGTTGGGCAGCAGTGTTTTACATTCATTATCTTGCTGAAGAATTGAGTTGATCATTCTTCCCTAACTGTTGGGAATATAAAAAGATAAACACTCAATCTTAAACTAACATCATTTTTAAGATTTTACTGTTATGACCAGGGGTGGTATTCACTTACCTTCCCTACTGATTTGCAAATGTGTGTGTGTGTGTGTGTGCGCACACGCTTTTGGCAAAAAAGGACCTAAATGGGATGCCACAGAGCCGGGACTGGTGGGTGGGGCCACCCACGATTTCCATTACTGGTTCGGGCGAACTTGTCTGAACTGGTAGAATACTACCTCTGATTATGACATAATGAACAATGCCAGACAGTAGGACTATTCTACGTCAAGCAAAGCCAAATTATGTACACGAAAGAATAATGATGAGTAAATGCAGTAACTCATCATGGTCCAAATGCAGTACTAATTCTATAAGTGAAAATTAATGGTGTGATATAAAGTCCACAGAAACAAGGCAGTAATTGTGAAGAAGCGGGCTAACATGTTGATACTAAGACTTGCTTCTTTTCAAAGGAAAAATCAAAACAGGGAAAAGAATCAAAGAAGCAAAGGAAGCTTAATAAAATAAAACAATTTAGGACATTTCAGCTACAAAAAAAGTCCATCACCTTTAAATCCAAATACTTCTGTTTACTGTTTTTAAAACTTACTTTGGGGTTTGGGGTTTGAGTTCAGTTAAGAAATACATTGGCTTTATCTGAGCCTCCTACCTGTGGCTGGGAGTTTGGGTGACAGTTGTAGAATGATGTGTAGTTGAGGTATAGTGACTTGTAGAAAAAGATGCCTCAGTTTCTCTCTCAACAGCATGTTCACTGGATATTATGTTTTTAGATACATATTGCTAAACAAAACAGACACACAGCATTTATATATAACACAATTTAAAACTACTGATCAATTCACTCCTGCCTTATACCAGGGATGTCAAACCATGGTAAGTTTAAGACTTGTGGACTTCAACTCCCAGAGTTCCCCAGCCAGCAAGGTTAGGTGAGGACTTCTTGCTCTGATAGACCAGTGTCAGCAAAAACCACCACCACCACCACCACCACAACAACAACAACACACAAGTCTTAAAGTTGCCACGGTTGGACATCCCTGCTTTATATATACATATGAAAGGATTTCAAAAATTGAAGTGGTAGTACTTCTCAAATTAGCAGTCAATACTTTTATTCTCCCCAGAAGACATTTTCCTAGAATTAATTCAAATGAAAGTAGAGTGATTCTGTGGAAACAGTAGTTTATTATCTGCAGAATTCTTTCACCAAAACAAATCTATTCTAATGGAATTCACGGGTAGGAATAGGACTATTACCGAGCAGTTTGAGTGGTAGATTTATTTTTCTCCTTGTTTTTGCTCACTGTATTTTTTGCAATCTTAATTGTTCATGACGTGTTTGAATGTTAATGACAGGGAATTAACCTTGTTTTCTATGAAATGGATTAGGAATAGAATATTTTTCCTGTAATTTTATGAATTAACCTTTCAAAATATTTAATTTGGCTGTCATCTGATGTCTCTGAAATAATGAAGAGACTTACAAGTTTGCTTAGTAACTGTTACAATGGCACTGGAAAAAGTGATTTATGATTGGTTTTCCACTTCTGATCGTTGCAACGTCTTCATGGTCATGTGATCAAAATTCAAACACTTGGCAACTGATTCATACTTATGATGATTAGTGACCCAGGGTCACATTATCACCTTTTACTACCTTCTAATAATCAAAGCCAATGGGGAAGCCAGATGGTCTCAATTTGAGGACTACCTATGTAATAAAAACTACTGGCAGTAGTGAAGGTTTGATTTTGAAGTGACTAAATAATTGGTCTAGCTTGTCTACAAACTGGTTCCTTCTGAGAATGATACACTATGGAAAATGTCTGCACTTTTTAAATATACAAAAATATATACTGGAATACATAAAAATCTTGCATCCAATGAAACTGACAGCAAGACCCCTGTTGGATATTTAGGATCTTCCATGTTCAATAAAACTGATTCAGCTATAAAGTGTATATTGCTACCTGGGTACTGTATCTGCCTATGGGAACTTCCCCAACCAATTCTTGTATATTGATCAGACCTTATTCTGTTTCAGTTCAGAGTGGAAGCTACTTGGTGTGGGGCAGTAGTGGGATTCAAATATTTTTACTACCCCTTCTGTGGGTGTGGATTGGTGGGTGCGGCATGGCTTGGTGGGCATGGCAGGGGTAGGATACTGCAAAACCTCCATTCCCTTTCCACTCCAGGGGAAGAGTTCCGCAAAATCTCTGTTTCCTCCCGATCAGCAGGGACCCAGGAGGCAGAGAATAGAAGGGGGCAGGACCAGTCAGAGGTGGTATTTACCGGTTCTCCGAGCTACTCAAAATTTCCGATACTGGTTCTCCAGAACAGGTCAAAACCTGCTGAATACCACATGTGGTGTGGTGCTGGGTGGTGTGGTATGTGTGTGTGTGTGTGTGTTGGAGCGGGAGGGAGAAAAATAGAGAGACAGAAAAAGAGAAACAGAGAAAAAGAGATAGAATATACATACTGCAGGCATATTTCTTCTGATACGGAAGCTTCTGAGAATATGTCCTTATTGCTATTGCTTTTGTCCTAGTCAATAGACATTAATCCCATTCAATCTGGGAAAGAACAACTTACTCTAAAGGCATAGACATTTCTTCTTACTTTGCTGTGGAAGATAATAGAACTACCTAAACTATCATACATATGTTGTGAGTCCCCCTCAAATATTTCTTCATAGTGATGGATTTTGCTTTTTCTTGAAATAAATTTAGGCTGTGGGTCCTGAATGCATTTTGAAAGCAGAACAAAATCATGAACTCTGTTGAAATGAATGCAAGAGAACCAACACCAGAAACTGAGTTAAAACAAGCGACGATTTGAATTATCTGCTTTTCATATTGAATTTTCTCAATCAGGAGAAAAGGGTTCACACATTCACTACACCACCGAGATTCCTTTGACAGTTTTATGGGTTCAGTTTTGTGAGAAAAGGCTCAGATGTGGAATATACAAACATTATTTTAGATCCAAAACAGAATGGTACAATTTATAATCTGAAAGTTTAGAGAACTGTCTCATTAGATTTCTCAGTTGAGTGAAATTTGTGAACAGGGAAGCACCACAAAAATTCCTTTTTTGCTTAAAACCACTCTAATTTCAGATGATTTCTCCAGCACATTCATCCTAGCCCACATTGATGTGATATGCTTTCTACAGCAATGCATCCTATCTTGCTGCAAGAAGGTTCTGAAGACAATTTCATCTGATTTTTACTTATGGGGTGGAACTAGCACTGCTACTATAGTTACAAAATGTTTGTGGTCACAAATGTTTTATGCAGAAAATTGCTCCTTTAATCTTTTGTATCTTACAAGTATAATGTGAAAATCAATTTATACCTCAACTCAGTGACACCAACAGGTTTGTTTGTATACATATATGTGCATACTGTATACATATATACAAACAAATATAGATACGGTATATCTGTGCATGTTCACATAGCACTTAGTAAATGAGCTTTTTTAGTACTTTATTCATAAAGTATTTTTATAGTCCTGGTATTAGCTTTTAATATATTTCTGTTTAGCAGTAGTTTTTTCAGTTGTATTTTATTATTTGCATTTATAGCATTAGAGCGAACCACTCTTCTATTTATTGATTTTAGAAATGCTTTTTACTTTTAATTTGAACCTTATAAGCATCTCATAAAATTATACAAAATGCTGTTTATAGATAATAACAATAAATAGTAAATTAAAATGGTTTCTTTTATAGATAATAATTTCTTATTATTACTCTTAGATTTTTATCCAGTGTTTTCTACACATAATTCAAGATGGTGAACATACTTAATATACTTGCCTCCTGTTTTCCCCACGACAAACAACCCCACCAGCATCTAAATATAATTTCACAACTGTTTTCAGTTAAATCAGCTATTGCATTGTTTTAACAAACTAAATGTAAGATATGACCCGGCCGAGCCTTAAAGGAGTGTCAAGCGCATCATCAGTCTCGAGTTCCTTTGTGCTCACAAGAGATCTTAGTACAGCCCACCTTTAATTCATTGACTCTTATCTACCACATATTTGCTTTGACTGTTAGTAGTTCAGATTCTTGCAGTAGTGTTACCAAGCAATAAACCTGTATTCCTGCTTCCTGGTTTCTTCTGCCTTACAACTAGTGGGAGAATAAGATAGTGGTACTATTTTTAAAATGGTTAAAAGGACTAAATGTCACTCAACAAAGCTTGTGCGAAACTTACATTCACCAGCTGGACATTCTCTGGTGGTGGATGAGGATGGTGAGGCCCGTTTGCCATGTTGACCCTGTGATTGCGTTCTGATCGAAGGCCTTGCCTGAGACGGTCATGTAACTTTTTCCGCTGCTTCCTGAATTTGAAATTTGGAGGAACTTTAGTATTCAAATAGTTGACTGAATAAAATAGTTCTATAAGCCTTATTGACCATTGCACGTTCCCATTATAGAACTGAATTTTTATCATTTGAAGGTTCAGAAATACCAGGAGCTGATGGACAACCAGTATTAAACTTTGCCAAAGGAACAAGAAGATTTATTCACAAATCACGTTTCTGATATGGTATCTGGAATCTTGAAACTAAACCAATCTCATCCAGTGGCCAATTACATCACGGTATCATATGAAGATGCTACAGAAAGCAGATTGTACTCCAGTGGTTTATAATACATGTAGCCAAAGGAAGGTTATTAGATCCAGAGGAGTAGAATTTTCTAGGAAAGTAGCTTTTTTGCCCTTTCATGTATTTTCTGGCAAAAACAACACACTGGAAACCTTATTCCCTGTGGCTAGGTCTTTGTAATATATCCGGATCAGGGACCCTTTGGAAGACCTTATTTTGAACTCTGCAGCTAAGTTGTTGCCTGCCAGCAACCAATAATGTACAGCTGAGGGCTGTGTGTTGGTTTTTCTATAGCTTATTTGCTAGGCAGTTTACTTTTGATGGTAAAGGTATAGGGGGAAAAAAAGTAAGTTCTTCTAAAATAAAATAAAAATATCAGAAACAAAATGGTTCTATCCCGCATGGATTCAAGAAATGATTTTGATTCTGAAAGAGGCAGCAATTACTGGCTGGAGTTTTTCAACTAATTCATTTATTAAAAATGCTGAATCACTCACTGACTTCTCCTGCCCCTTGGATGAGAGAATGTTACATTAGCTGCACATTCAACTAGGCTGAAGATATGTGCTTGATGTTACTCCAAACACACAACAGCATCCACTCCATATATTGATTTTTCTTTCAGTAGAGGGGGGAAGAGAAAACTCCTTCTCTCTGACTGCCCAAGACTGAAAATAAGGCTTCCCTCACGCACCTAAATGAAGTTGCCTCGATTATCTCCATATATGGAAAGGAAAATAACACCCCTCTTTTGCAGAAGACTAAAGTTAGCAGGTATCCCTCCCTTCAGGGACAAGATTTTGAAGAAAGAAGAAACAGTGTTACCTATTCCTAAAAGTCTTGTCCTGACATCATTAAGGAGAAAGGAAGGGTATACGAGGGGAAAAATATAATTACTGGGCCAAATTCCTGCTTTAAACTCTCAAACTGAGATATTGAACTAGCAAGATTTTGATTTTCTCAAATCCGGGGTCAGCAGCATTTTTAGACTTTGTATTATTTAATAATTATTATTTTGGCTAAGATAACATCAGAAAGATGGTTCTTGGGGGGGGGGAGTGGGATGCTTAAAAATAAATAGGAGCTTCAAACCTTAAACAGGCAGTCCTTAAACAGTTACAAAGTTAGAACAGGACAGAAAAAAGGACTTATGACCATTTTTCATACTTATGACCATTGCAGCATCCACGTGGTCAAATGATCAAAATTTAGACGTTTGGCAACCTATTCATAGTTATGACAGTTGTAGTGTGTCAGGGTCATGTGGTCCCATTTTGCAACCTTCCAACAAGCAAAGTCAATGGAGAATCCATATTCACTGTGTCACTAACCTGACAACTGCAGTGGTTCACTTAACAACTGTGGCAAGAAAGGTCATAAATGGTGGCAAAACTAACCTAACAAATATCTCACTTAGCAATGGAAATTTGGGGCTCAGTTGTGGTCATAGGTCTAGGACTATCTGTAGGACTCTGTAACACAACCAAGACTTAAATGCATGGATTCAATCCCATGGATTGAATATGGAGATTTCTTTAAAATTAGATGTGATGGTTCCTCATCAGAGCTAAAGAAGCAAAAGGTTGGGGACTAAAGGGTCAAAGTTCAGGTTAGCTCATTCTTACAACTTCCTATTATGTCTAAGCTATGCATGTGCACTTTCTATAAGTGAGAAGATAACACGGTTGAAAAATGTGTGTTATTGTTTACATAACAGTTGCTATTGTTATGGCGACTTCTAAAATGATTTAAAAGTATTGCTTTGGCTCTTGCACGTCCATAACACCTCTCTGCATTTCATTAAAGCACTCAAGGGACTCTTGAGAGGAAAATTCCGATGAAAGATAAACAGGCTCAATATTTCCACACCTATAATTCATTCAATTAATTGTGCTTAAGATATCACCTTGATTAATACTTTCACTGAGTCCACCATTGCTGAAAGTAATATCAACAGGGAAAAGAAAACATACTTAGAAAACTTTCGAAGTCTTATCAAGTTTAATAAAAGTTTTGACTTCTCTCCACTCAGAAGATGGATAGATGAAACAATGGGAAGGACACCTTGAAGGTTGGTTATGTCTTTTATTTTTTTAAATGCCATAAAAGTAAATATTTTTGCCTGTAAAAATGTATCACCAATATACTAGGCAAAACACAGCTCTGAGCTGGGCAACATTTTTGTCTGAACAGCTCACTCTGAAGAAAGATGCCATGCTTTAATTTGGAAAGATAAACATAATCATAATGATTGTGAATGAAAGCTTTAAAACATTTCCTGAAAGTTGTAAAAAGTCAATATCAGGCTATATTTACATAATAAACCATAATATCAACAACATCAATTGTTGCCAATTGATTGGAAGGGGGTAGAAGTTTGGACGTTCCAAGTTTCATTTATCAGACACCTTTTGACATTCATTATTAGTGTGATTCACCACATCTCACACACTGCTAAAGATAAAGACAGTTCTTGGATTTAAGCCCAGCTCAGTCATTGTGTGTAATATCATGTGGTACAACACGTTTCAAGGTGGAAGCCTTTTAAAGCAAATGGGATGTTTTTGCAATGATCTCAATGGATCATGAATTAGATTAGATTATAAGATATCACTTCCTATGCAAAGCTGTGACAAATTACATACTACATTCCAGCTATGCTTACAAACACAGATAAAGTTTTAAGTTTATTAAGCCACCTAATTGTGTATCAAGATGCAAATATGTATTTTTTAGTTTTGTTTTGTTTTGTGAGGTCCTGATTACAAAACTGTAGAAAAAAGGATGTTTACTTGGTTTTGCAGTATGCCACAACACACATGATGCCAACAACAAGAAGAGCAATGCAGATGCCAGTTATGGTCAACACCCTTTTCTGGTAGAGTTCCTCAGCTTCTAGAAAATGAGAAAATATAGATGGTTATAACATGTACACTGGATGAAAAAACAAGAGACCACTAAATACAGCTTATAGTCTATCAATTTATAGCTACAGTGAAAGGATGACAAACTTTATGCTCAGAAATGATAAACTATATTCAGTATCACAGATGTGAGAAAACTTCAAGTTTCAATATCCGTGATACTGAATATAGTTTGTCATTTCTGATTGTAAAGTTTGTCATACTTTCACTGTAGCTATAAGTTGATAGACTCTCAAGTTTAAGTTTAAATTAAATTAAAATCAAATCACAATTCAATGTTTTGTTTAACATAATTTAAAATTTATGAAGCTGTCTAATGAAATAAAAACAAGGCACTGATAGAACAAATCATTTTGTTTAAAAATAGGGTTTTCTTGCAAAGATAGCTGGAATAAAGATTGGACCTCCGTCCGCCCAATTTTCTCTTTATAGTCTCTTGTGGTAATTTAAAATATCCAGGTTTTTTTTCAATATTATTTTGGTCTACACAGCGGGTGTCAAACTTGCGGAGTCACATTGCATATCACGATGTTTTTTCTTCACGGAGCTTGGATGGGCATGGCCTCCGTGTGACTCATCCGGCCTGCAGGCCACCAGTTTGACACCCCTGGTCTACACAAATCTTTACATGAGGAATGCTACATTCCACTTTGAATTTTGCTACGCCGCATGGGAAAATAGCATAATTCATCAGGAACTGACAGTAACATTTAACTTTATCCACCTCCAATAAGCAATATGCATTGTACCATAGACATTATATGGTTGATTGAATAGTAAAGAAAATATGAAGATATTTGGGTGAAAAAAAATCTGTTTTATTGTAGTGACCTTAGTCTAAGTTGCTATAATCAATATGAACAAATTCTTAGGAAAAGATAATCAAATTCTGCTTGGTAAAACATAGTTTATATGCTAAAGAAAGGAAATGATATATTTAGGGCACTGATACCAATGGTGCACAGGAATAAACACCAGAATGAGCCAGAACTTTGTATTTTTTCTTTTTTTCCCTTTATCTTATTTGGTTGCTAAAATTTATTTAGCTTTTAATTTAAAATTGTGCAATCATATAGTTGCCAATCTCAAAGTAACCATCATGTGAATGCAACAAGAATTTGCATTCATAATGGGAATGTTTTTAGGAATATGACTATTCAGAGTTAAAGAAGGGGACTGGAAAAATCAGTACTCTTGGCAATGAGTTTGTCATCAATGGAACAGGATTTGAAAATCTGTTACTTTTCTGCTTTACGATAGTTCGTATTTAGCAATTTCCTGGTCTGGTGATCTTTGTATGTTTGCAGATAAGACATCTGTTAGGGCTTGCTTTGCCTTAGCCTGTTGTTTCAGATTGATTTTTGGCAATAAGCACTGTCAGGTCCCAAATTCCTGACTTCTGTGATCACTGTTGCTTTAAGGATCCAAATATTTTCTTAGACACTGACCCAATATATAGTTTGACTATGTCATATTGGCCAAGATCCAATAACTGGCTGTGTCTGCTGATATGCCGGGCTGTTTATTGGTATGTAACCATTTTGGAGGGGGAAAAAACATGCCGTCTGGATTTTTTTTTAAAAAAAAGTGAGATAGGATTTGATCAAAAGCTTATTGCATAATTTTCAAATGCTATTTTCAGCACACTACTTTCTTTTTTATTTCAACATCTAATACTAGTTTTAATGACAATAGTGCTGGGATTGAGAATATCTGAAAAAATAATCTATGTTATGGTTTTTAACGTTTTGTTCTTACACTGCTCTTAGGTATAAGGAACAGGCTACCCAGATACTAAATTTTCAGGCTCACTCACCATGAATTATAAATTTGTGTATAAATATATAGGTTGGAGAAAGCAAAGGTTATTAACTTTTTTAGATTCTTGCCATTAGCCATTAGTTATCCTTTCAAATCCCTTACATTCACTGAAATTTACACGAAGGAAACAGATTCTTAGGGACATAGTATTTTTCCTCAAATATTTCTCTGTGAAAATCACCTCTCCCAACCTGGGCATTCCATGAAATGTAGTTTATTTTTTTTTAAAGAGAGCATAACCTCATATATATGACTTTATATGGCATCCATATTTAACTCTCAGTCTGCTTTTAGTACTACAGTTTGAAATTCCAAATAAACCAAAACTAAAATTTAAAAACGATCTTTCAAACCTTCATACCTATGATACAATGCATATTATTGTTTCCTATAAGCCAATCCCAATACAAACATTTATTAACAAGTTTCTAAACATACAGTATTTATACAGAAATGAACAATACTGATTATGAACAAAAGGAGGGGAGGATCAGTTTTGTGAGAAAAAAAAACTAGAATGCTCAAATGATTATACAAACAAAAATCCAAGAACAAGAAGAAGTACTGAAACAAACACAAATATGGGAAGAGGGAGAGGAGAGAAAGAAGAAGGAAAAGAACAGATGAAGGAAGAAGAGGAAGCTGAAGGGAAATATAACGTTAGAAGTTGAAAAGTCAACTATAGGCCTGGCACAGCATGCTTGATAACTGGAAGGAAGAATAAGAAAAATGCTTGAAAATAAGACTGAAGCGGAATTTAAAGGGATTTTACATACAGCATAACAACCAACCTATGCTCTCCCGATTGATTAGCCAAATAGTGGAGTCTTATTGCTATATAATCAGAGATAGCAAAAGCCATGCTAAACACAATCTAGTACATAGGGAATAATGCAGTTCTAAAAGAGTTATCAGAATTCTCTTTGTAGCATCATTCATTAATGGGTTAAGTGTATGACTGCTTCCCCCCTGCCCACTGCCTAGGATGGGTACACAAGCTGTGTGAGCTTTATATTAACTATAATTAATGATATAGTTTTTTTCAGTGCTATATCACAATGGATATGGTGCACTGTGCCTTTCTAGTGACATTTTTATGGATGTTTAGTGCAATGCAAAAGCAGGGTTAGCTTTATTCAGTATTCTCTCATTTTTTTCAGTCTGCTCATCGCTAATAGTCCTGCTCATCCTCTCTTGAGTTATGTGATCTTGTTTGAAACTTTAATAATATGCGTTTTCTGCAAAATCACTTGTCAAGCGCATCCTCTTTTGCAGACTTTATGTCTCCTTCCCAATGGCTGTATTTAGGCAGATACTACGGGGATACTAGGAATGTATTCACATTACTAAACCAACATCCTCTTTTCCCAATCTACTTGGCTTCTGTTGTAGGCCACATGCAGCATGATGTGGGTATGGATATATATAGTATTTTAATATAGCTCTGCACCAGTGGTGGGATTCAACCAGTTTGTTCTAGTTCAGGTGAACCAATTGTTAAATTATTCCCACCTCCCACTGGGCTCTGCCTGCCCTGCAAGGGAGAAATGGGCAATGGAGCAGCCAGCACAAGGGAGGGAGAAGGCTGCTTTCCCCCTTTCTTTTCCCTGCTCCTACTCCTTCCCTTGTGGTGGCCGCTCCATTTCCAATTCTCCATTGCAGTACAGCACCCAGGATCCACTTTGATAGCCGAGAGTGGAGGTAATTTAACAAGTAGTTCACCTAAGGTCAGGTTGGCCATCGCGGGAGGCTTGCTGCACATGTGCAGTGGAGCTGGAGGATGGGGATGAGCCACGCCTCCGACAGCCAACCTGACCCTGGGCGAACCAATTGTCAAATTATTTGAATCACTGCTTTGCACCATGAGATTTATAGCCAATCATATGATTTGGGGAAAAATCCTGCCACATAGTGAGATTCTAGAATTGGCAATGTAGTATAATTATGAAAAAATATGTCAGTATAGTTGTGTTAGCTACATTTTCCCTTCTTTCTTTTATGAATGCGGCCATACAAGGATTTAATATAATGTTGCCAGGCATGTAATGTGACATTAATATGTATATTATCCTGGACTGGCTGGGCATCATAGTGAAGAAGTCCTAAACAGCAGTGAAACAAAAGCATCCAGAGCTGAACAAAATATAAAAGAAAGAACACTACTAATTTGCCAGTGGATGTCCACTCACTCATACTTGCACATCTGAAGCATCACAATGGGCATGTAAGTTGTGTTTAGAAATACAAGAAGCCAGTACTCACCACAACTTTAAAATCATTTCTAGTCAAAACAGTTTAGATGTTAAAATTTAAGTCCTGAGTAAGGTCTAATTTAGAGTTTGAAGCAACATTCAATTAAAAAAAAAAGGAGATAAAGGCAACAAGTCAAAGGTGGTGATGTGGTAAGAACAGACCTTTCCATACAATCTCTTTAACCTCAAAATAAATTTCTGGTCTGAATAACAAAAAAGGACTGTAGCTCTGAAATAATTAATTACAGGTTCAGTCCCCATTTCTCTTCACTTAGAGTTGGAAAAACAAGTCCTAATCCTGAAGGCCCAAAGCTTTGTCTTCGCATTTTATAGTGCCTCTCTTTCTCTGTATTCCACCTTCTTTTCTCTTCTCCCCATTGTATAGGTAGTCTTTAAGACCACAATTGACCCAACGTTTGCATTGCCAAGCAAGACATTTTTAAAGTAAATTTTGCCCCATTTTATGAACTTTCTTGCCACAGTTATTAAGTGAATCACTGCAGTTACTATCATGATTGTTAAGTGAATCTGATTTCCCCATTAACTTAGCTCCTCAGAAGGTCACAAAAGGTGGTCATATGACCCTGGGAATGCGTGTTAAAAATCATTGATGTGATAAGTATGAAAAATGGCCAAAGTCACTTTTTCAGTGCTATTGTAACTTTGAACGGTTACTAACCAAATGGTTGTAAGTCAATAACTATCTATATAACCTTTTTCCTTTTCATGGTGCAAATCCAATAAGTATTTTCAGTCAGTTGTTTTAGGGAAATATGCAAATAATGGTTATATAGAATGACTTCAAGTTATTCCTAATAATTTCCAAAAAGGAGACTTCTCCTTGTTATTTGCTGAATGTTTTATATCAGTTAATTTCATACGTGAAAATTGAATAGGTACTTTCAGAGATATCAGCAGTAATATATTGTTGCAAATTTTAAAAAGTATGCCAAGTTATCCTGTCTTTTGTGGGCATCTCAAGCACATTCCATAGTGGTGTCTGTGTGTGCATCTCTTTCTGTTTTTGTCTCTCTCACCGATAAACAGACACAAACACACACAGGCGTATGGTTATGAGAGCTGAGTTAAGTGTAAATAGGGAGCTGGCAAAGGCTGTTATAGCTGTATGATCCCTTTTGAAGCACAAGGAAGTTGGTTAGGAATTGAAGGTGAGGAAATGAAACAAAAGTTTTCAATCTTTCAGCAAGCTAAAAGGAATGATTGGTCCATACCCATAAATTCAATCCCAAGGTGTTCTGCCAATGCAGAAAGTTGACATAAAAAAGAAAGAAAAGGGAAAATAGTTTCAGAAAAGAGCAATACACCTTACTGAAAAAAACAAATTGCACATGGATATTATACCTATTAGCTGTTTGCACACTGAGACAGGACAAATGCCGTAAGATTAATGGTGTAGAGCTCATGTAAGCTTTCACAGGCTCCTTTAAAAAAATTATTTAAAAATATTGACTCTAAACCAAACCATACAATGGTACCTGTATATAATTTAATTAACATGATGACTTCACCAATGTATTTAACCCTTAAAAATATTACTGAAGTATCTGAGTTTACTATATCATCTATGCCACATTTCAGGTCTAAAGTATCCCCATATAAAACATGTTCCTTAGTATATCTATGATCTATAGTGGGGAACTAATCTTGGAATTCCCTATACATAAAACTACACTGTTCCTTGTTTTTTCAATCTTAGGAACTAAGATGTGTGGACTTTAACTCCCCAAATTGCCTAGTCATCATTTTGGAAATTGAAGTCTATACATCTTAAAAGTTGGTGAGATTGAGAAACACAGCCTTTAGTCTGCTGCAGGCAGAATTAAGTTCAGTCTACTCCAAGCTTACGTTAGTAGGGAGACACTATAAATCTACACCATTCTGTACCTGAAGTGGTAGTAGCCTCTTCTGCAATTTTAAAACTGATTTGGAACACTTCTTAAATCATAAAAAGCAATGAGAAGAATTACTGAAACTGTTGTGTTATGAAGCCTCAGAAAAAAAAGTAAGACTCAATCTGATCGGAGCCAAATTTACAACAAGTAACTTTGTAAAACCATGAAACAATGTATAAACATTATGTGTTTCAGAGTACTATATGATAAAGATATTGATTCTTATGAGTGATTTCTCCCCCTTCTTTTTCTAATAGAAGTGGGAGCAGAAAACAATGGCGTTACAGCAGATAATGACTAAGAAGAGACTGTGTGTAGTTGCAAATGCCTACCTCCCATTTGGGGTGCTTGTTGTGTTGTGGCTATTGTAATTGCTGGAAATAATTCAGACAGCATAATGTGTTACAAGGAAACTATACTGATACTTCAGCTAAAGTACAGCTAAAGTAAAGTAAAGTAAAGTAAAGTGCATCTTTAGTTCATTCAAATTGTTTGATACTATTATAGACAGACTAATATGGATTGAAAATCTACTTCATTGCAATATTTGGAATGTGAATAATGCATGGGTTACCGTTTTTTTTTTTTTTTTTTAAATGATAATATTAGATTGCTGGCTTTATGAAACATTTCATTGATTACTCACAGCTTTGTTATGTAATCATTTAATTCTTGTATCAAGCTATAACTGCTATATTTATCACTCAGGAGCAATTGCTGATTCCTTTCTATTGGTGTGTATATACTATATTCATTTTCACTTCTTATAGGTTAAAATATTCACAACAGTGTACACTTTTCCTTTACAATCAGTCATATTTTAAGGGTTAAATAAAATACATAGGTTTTTCCATATACTTAAGAGCCAGTGTTACCTGCTACATGAACACTACAAACAATACATATTAGTTACAGTTGCAGAGAAGTTTCGGTAGATTTGGTGACATGCTCATGCATAATTATTATTGCATATTGTAGTTCATCATATGGTAAGATAGACAACCCAGATGAATTTCACATAAATTCACTAATTTCGAACATCTTATATATTAAATAATTGAATGGCAAGTTGGATATAATATATATATTATAATATATAATATATAATATATATAATTTTCATTCATTCATTTGTTCATTCATTCATTCTGGTAGCATAAATCATGCATAAGGAACATGCACTGCTTATTCTAACTCCAGAATAAATGCAAATTAAGAATAAATGCCAATTAATGTTTGAAATTCATATGTTCTCTTGATTTTGAAAGTCTCAGTCCTGCTTGCTAATAAGTTCAGTGCTAAATATATTACTCCATACACTCACAGTATTATATAGCTACTATAATTTTATTTGCTATGCCTGCCTTGAATGTTACAATTTATAATAGCTTATTTAAATAATTATTACACAGGGACACAGTCTATAAATAGCAAAGTGATAGCACTTTGCTTGTACTTTGCTGTTAAAACTCTGAGACTATGTTTTCACTGAGTCGGAGGTGGGGGGAGCAGCTTTGTAATTTTTCTTTTGGCTTGTTTGTTTAGGCAGTTCTGCCTATGTGGACATGTGCCATACCCCTAAGCTCCATTCTGTAGTGCTTTGAAGTTGAAGACAATTATCATAATCTATGCATGAAGCTAATGACCAAAATTGTGATGAAACAATTTAAAATCTAAAATAATTTAGCTGTGGGGCAGAACATAGTGATTTATTCTATTATCTCATTAGGAACCCCTCTTCCCCCTCCTGCCTCTAATTTCAAAGGTAGATATGCCTGAACCAAGTAAAAATAACTTTTAGTAATTTTGTTGTCTCTTTTGCAGCAAAGGAGATGTCTATGTTGCCTGAAACTGGTGGACCTCTGCTTGAATGCCAACAAGATAAGGTAAAATTTATTCTCAAAACTAATCTTTATTGACTGAATATTAAAAGGCATGGTGGCGGATATCACAGGTAATTATTAGGGAGCAGATGCCACGGGTGGCAATTAGGGAGGATGGATTGGTGCCATAAGAGGTTGGTCATAATAATGGCCTGCCGCAAATATTCATCACATGGTTATGAGGGTGCTGCAACGGCTGGATTTTTGAAATTGGGTTATGAATCCATTTTTTCAGCACCATGGTAACTTTGAACAGGTATCGAAGGAATGGGCATAACTTGAGGACCACTTATATCCCTTAGAACTGGAAACCACTGAGAATTAAATTTTGTGAAGTTGCAAGTCTTATTGATAGGATTAATATAGAAGAAGCAAAGTGGCAATTTTCTAAAAAGTTATTTGTATCAGGAGTAACTAAAACTTATAGCAGTACTATGTCCATTTTTTGGTATTCATTTTACCTTAGGGTACATTATAAAATAAATCCTCAATAGGTCTTTTAGAGTTACTCACATAATATTGATGTTACTATTCTGATGTTACTATTAGCAAAACAAAAAGAAACCCTTTTTTGTATATCTGTACTTCTATGTGACCATTTTAAACTGCTTCATTTTGGATTATTCTTGTGGGATGCAAATGTATATTTACTTAATACATTATTAAGGCTTTAAAAGAGACCTTTGGTGTGTGTGTGTGTGTGTGTGTGTGTGTGTGTGTGTATGTGTGTATGTATGTATGTATGTATGTGTATATATATATATATATTTAAGGAGTCCAGAATTTTTTCTCTCTCCCCTTCTCCAAATAAAGGGCTCAATTGTTATTCTCGATAAGCAGAGACTTCATGTTCATATTATGCCTTCACTTATTCTTGGTTCCTGAACATTTTATATAATAGAAAAAAAGTTACAAAATTCTTTCAGATATATTTAGGTAATGAAAATATCAAGAAGAAGCTCTCTACTAATTGACTTTTTAACCCAAGAAAAATATTAGGCAATATTAATTCAAAAACCCTTCCTTGGGAAATCGCTTCTAATTTAGAAGCTGAGTGCTTAGGATGGTTATAAATTATTCATATATTTTTTTCACAGACATGAAAAATGTAACCCATATGACTGATGCATACTACCTTGCCAATGGAAATTAAACAGGATCATTATGAAGCAGCTGACATTTTTCACTGCTGTTGAATAAACCATCAAGGACTGTTTGGTAGCGCTCTGTACATTTCAAAAATGATTTGAAAGACATGCTTCGGGCCATGTGCAAAAAACAGGATCTCTCTGCTACTCATTAAAGCAGGTCATTTTTTTTGAGGGGGGGGATTCAGGCTTCTTCAGGAGTTTAAAGAAGAGATGCCACTGCTTTAAGGAAATACTCATTAAATGAACATGATACTCCAACAAGATTGCACAGGTTGGGCCTCCTCCGGGTGCCGTCGACTGGACAATGCCGGCTGGTGGCCCCCCGAGGGAGGGCCTTCTCTGTAGCTGCACCGCCCCTGTGGAACGATCTACCCACAGAGATCCGGACCCTTACCACTCTCCCGGCCTTCCGCAAAGCGATTAAGACCTTGCTGTTCCGGCAGGCCTGGGGCTGTTGATTAATATCCAGCCCCACTTGACTGAATGAATGATGTATTAATTTTAAATATTGAATTTTTTAAATGCTTTTATTTTGTTGTGAGCCACCCAGAGTCCCAATGGGAGTGGGCGGCATACAAATTTTATTAAACTCAAACTCAAACTACTCTTAAAGCATTAGTATTCCACTAACAACTTAATCAAAAATATTTGGATATGCATAGAACTGTAAGAAATCTCTATGGTAAACTCTGCAGTCATAAAGTGTAATCTCATGGCCAGTTTTAGCTTTGGACTTACTGGTTATGAATTATGGGAACCTATAACATTTCTATAGGAAGTCAGACTACAAAAGGTTGTTTCACAAAATCTCATTAGGTCTGCCCAAGGACTTGGTTAACTCTGTAATAGCTCTTTAGAACCCTACTAAATATGGGCAAAGCAGAGTATATTAACATCCAGTTAATCAGAATCAGTTAACCTTGCAATTCAATATATAAATCTGAATTGTGACATGTATGCCATATAAATGGCATTCTCTTATTTATGTTAAATTGGACATTTAAAAAAATAACTAGAACCATTTTCCTCAGGCCACATATTCTTCAGTACTGTTCATTGATTATATTTGATAAGGATAATATAAAACATGTTTTATATCCAATTTCCTCCATGACTATTGCTCAGAAATATCTTACTTAGATTACATTTCGATAGTTATAGCTTTGTAATGATATTTAGCCTTATGTTCATATTTAGCTCATTGAACAACTATTAATTGGAATCAATATCATTCCCCCACACGCACCTTCATTTTTATTATTCTAATTTTGCTGAAGTTTTGACATTGGTTTGACAATCATTACCATGCAAACAGGCAGAAGCAATCAAGATTAAGGTTCATGGAATCCATTTAGTAATAAAGGAAAATCTGAGGAAAGATGCGACTAGGAGAAAGCAGCACCAAACTGAGCATGCTCCTATTCAGGCAGAGACAGAAAGGAAGTGGACGTACTGTAGAAGCTGGCCATTACGTAGTTTTGACAGCGATCACCAGTAAATTCATTTGGGCACCTGAGAGTAAAAACAAAAAGAAAAAGAAAGAGAAAACAGAGAAAAAGAAAAAGAGGCAATTATATGCTAAGAGGCTCCTTGAGTGACTGCAGCCAGAACTTTGATGAATTCATCTTCAGAAATTGGGCCTGTTTCTTATTGCCAAGAGCCTGAAAAAGTTTTGAAGAAACAATGGCTTCACAAATACCAATTTAAGGAGGAAGGTGATTAATTTTAGTAAATATAAAAGTACAACACCTGAAATGACAACTTGATATTGTCATTAGTCAGTGAACTTGAATGTAATGTTTACACTAACCAGCTTTTTTAAAAATTAAGGCTAAAGAGATTCTAAATAAGAATACTTGCAATGACAACCAGAGCAATAAAGAATTGTTGCAATTACCAAAACAATAATAGGTGTTTGGTGCTGTCAAATCTTCAAAGAATGGTCAAAGGCAAAAGAAAAAGATCCCATTTTAAACTGAAGAGTGAAAACATCAAATGATAGCGATTTTGATTGCTGTAATTTGGGAAGAAAACAGATTTCATCTTATTTTAAAACATACTTTGTGGACTTTTTGGCAATTTATGGACTTTCATGGGTACAACTTCAGCACATCGTGGTCCAGAGAATCCATCCTGACACCTAAAGGCAAAAATGTGATCCACAATTTAAAAAGAGAAGAACCCATGGGGTAGAGAAAACCCTATTCTGTTTCTACGGCTCATGAATCTCCTCTAAAAGACCTCGGAGAAAGAATTTAAAAGGAAAACAGATGAGAAAAGCATTGCATTTTTATTTAAACAAACCTGTGTCACCAAAAGACAACCACAAATAACAAAACTAAAAAGTACAATCAAGGAAAGGAAGTAAGGGTGATGATAAATTTAAAGCTGATGTTTCTCTTTCTAGAATACTCTGAATTCATTGGTGCTGTAAGCATTTATTTTGATGGCAAGATCAATTAAAGATATCTTTTTTTCTACTGCCATATCCATTGATAGTTTAATAAATATGCAGAAACATGGACTTTTATAGTTGGACTACAAAACTATTAAAGCAGAGCATAATTTATTCTTTCTTTCTTTCTTTCTTTCTTTCTTTCTTTCTTTCTCTCTCTCTCTCCCTCCCTCCCTCCCTCCCTCCCTCTCTCTCTCTCTCTCTCTCTCTCTCTCTCTCTCTCTCTCTCTCTCCTTCTTATTTAAATGCATTACTTGACCAAGCCAAATGGACTCTGGGCAGCATTATGTCAAAACAACAATATAATACCACCGGTAGCAAGAACAGCATAAAATCAGAGGCAAAAATAAATTTATTATATTATTAGTGTCCAGTAGAAAAGCTGATTCTCAATATTTTTCAGAATAAAGGAGGCAAACTGGCCAAACAGGACTCCAAGAAGAAACTCCAAAGCTTTAGCCCCCCCCCCAACTTGTACCCATGCCTCAGGAAAATCGGTAATAAAATGTCCTCTGTAAAGATTAAACAGACTTATATTGAAACAAGCAATTCCTCAGAGGATGTAAACTCTTGGAAATTAAGCAACAGGACTTGAATTTACCTCAGGAGAAAACTGGGAGCCTCCATCATATAGGAATGCTCTGCTCCCAAAATGTTCTTTTTGATTTTATCAAGAACTTTGCATTAGATGCATTCTCTAGATTCTTCAACCTCTACATCTAATTCTTCAGATGAAATTTCACTATATCTATGATTGAAGAAATATCTATATGCTTCTCTTTTTCTTTATTTTGTGTGTTTAATTTCTTTGGGTCACTGTTTATTAGTCTTTTCTGTGTTGTACATAACAAAGGGAATAGCATAATGGGTATGTACGTACATACGTGTATATGTATGCATGTACATTTCAATTGGTTATAGTTAAGTTTCAAGACCAGAATCTGAACTCTAATAGATCTAGATCAAGAATTTAAATCAGGGTTGTTAAATGTTAATAGTTTTTGGCAGATTGGTAAGGATTAAATATATGTTTAATGCTTATAAAACAAAGAATGGTCAGCAAAACAAATTCATTTTTTTTAAACCAGTTAATTTAGTTCAGTTTCTAGGTAAAGCTAATTTCTCAGTTCAAGAGACTTTACTTTGACGTGATTTATACAAATTGGCAGATTACAATATCACAGATTCCACAATTGTGGATATTTCACCATTAATTTGGTCTAATTAATTATTTAATCCAAAAATGTGTGAAATTGGGACTGTAACACACATTCAAATACTTTGGTCTGAATGGAGAACATTTAAAAAGGGATAATAATAATCTAGGAAAGAGAAATGTGGATAATGGGTTTTTAAAGACATGTTCTAATTGTATTGTCCTTTAATACTGCAGGTAATTTATAATCTTACAGGGAAGCATTTATCATTTCCTCTGTCTATTTAGACTATGCTGGCTAATTTTAATTAGCCAGTATAGTCAAAGGTCCACCATGCACCCAATTTTCCTGAGACAGCAAAATATATTGTTCATATCCTTGAAGGGAAAAAAAAGATAGAGAAGAAAATCTCATCTATAAAATGCGATGTAACTTAATGGTGGGGATTATTGAACTTTCTTTAGAACATAAGTTCAAAGCCATTTGGAAAGGTTACAGTGGCTCACATTGGATTTGCCACAGAAAATGTGCTTTTTTATTGCTATCACTGCTATAGCTATTGCTATGGAATAAAAAAACAGAAAAGAATCCCCACTAGAATTGAACTAGATTTCATTGCTTTTGTTCAGCATTATTTTGAATCTAAGGGATGAAAAGAAATGCCACATTGAAAGAGAGAAAAAGAGAAAAAACTTGCTTGAAATTTTATACCATACAAAAACTCATCATCCCTGTTTTATTTAAACAAAGTCTCATACAAAGAAATTGTGCTGGGTTTATAAAAAAAAACACCTCTTGTTCCTGATTGCTAGTAATGTTTATTTGCTGCCTGAATCCAATCCAAATTCAATCTCTTTTTAAACATTTTGCTTTTTTTTACTTTTCTAATTTCAATTATCGATTTTAAAAAAATCTAAAAAAACAATGGATCATTCCTTTTTTCCCCTGTGAAAAGTGCAATTATTTGAAAATTCAGTAAGTAAATGATGTATGAGTCGCAGGTTACTGTTTTTATGAATAGAGTTGTTGGGATTCTAAAAATATACAACTTTTTTTTCATGCTTAACATTGAAGGGTCATTTTCTCCCAAATATGTTTTTCAAACTCCTGTATAGTAGTCGCAGTTTGCTTGAAATATACCCTGACCAAAATAGTATAGCATTTAAGGCACTTTGAAACTATTTTGCTGAAGTACAGCAAATGTTAGTATGTGTCAAACATTCTTTTTCAGAAGGGCTTCATCAAATCAGAGATGCTAAGGTTTTTAAAAATCTATTTTATCAACAATCTAGCTTGTGAAAGTTTCAGAAAGGCCTTATTGGCAAATAAACCAGAATGGCCTGTAAAAAATGTGTCCTATTTCAAGAATACCAATAGTTCCTTTTGAGTAAATAGCACCATTATTCATGGATCCCAGTAATTGGTGAACATGAATTAATTTTTGAAAAACACAAAACAAATTGCGTTCTCTCTTCCTAACTCAAGCAGAACTTCAACTTCAGAACTTCAAACTCTGATTATTTCTGAAAATAGCAAAACATGTGGTTTGATTAATATATTTTTTAAAACAAGTTATAAAAGCAAGAGTGACTATAACAGCACTGTAGCAGTGTTGATTACACATTGACTACATGTTTAAAATGAAGACCTCCCAACACTGCATTAATTATTCTCTATGCTTGAAGACTAAGGTTGACATTAGCAAAACAATGACCTGACTGTGTAATATGAATTAGAATTAGAGTTTTCAGTTGTTAGGAAATTTTCTTAGTGTCAAATATTTTACTGATAAGTTTGTTCGCTATAAAGACATTTGAATCCCAAGTTGTCAGTGAAACAGAGAATGTCTGATAATAGAAAAATTATCTGAAATGTTATGGTTTGCATTTCAGCTTAAGGAAATATTGTTTTGCTTTTCAAAAAGTAAATCATATACAATAAATATGAATTTATTATTAAAGCAAGAACAGAAATATCTAAATGCTACCTGTCTAGGACAAATTATATCAAGACATTGTACAGGTAGTCCTCAATTTATGACCACAATTGAACCCAAAATTTATGTTGCTGAGAAATTTATTAAGTGAGTTTTGTCCAATTTTACAATTTTTCTTGCCATATTTGTTAAAAGAATCACTGCAGGTGTTATATTAGTAACACGGTTGTTAAGTGAACCAGGCTTCCTCACTGACTTTGCTTGTCAAAAACTGGACCCATATTACTCTTCAGTGTGGTCTTTATAACACTTCACTGGTCAAATTTGTTTTCCAGTCTGAACATTTTAACTACGGTTGGGATGACATTTTATCTGAATGAAATTGATATTTCTGCTTTATCCATTCTTGCATATAATTATATCAGGACTTGAATGTTATTATGAGCAATACAGTAGAAGTGGTATGAAATGGAAAGCACTTGATAATTTCCAATTGTGCTCAAATACACGCTTTGGTTATTGAAAACAAAGGAATGTAAGAATATCCGTTAGGTAGCAATTGTATTCTTAATTTGGTATGAAGTTTATAATATGAATATTAAACAGCTGCATTTATATATTTTAAAAATACATCACGTTAAATCAGGATTATAGAGGAAAATGGATATGACACTATAGTATCAAGGTTAACTAAACTCTGGGATCTAGATTCTAAAAAAAGAAATAGACTATTTTAGCATTCCCCCCCACTTAGTTGCATTTCATAAAGCAATCGTAAAAGATAAGCCATCTTTATTTGCTGTTGCCAAAATATGAGACATTTTAGAATTCCATCCAATTAATTATCTAATTGTTCACAGAGTATGTGCTTATGTTGCAATGTTTCTGGAACAACTTTCAGCTTGAAAAATATTGGAAAGTCAATTGTGGCAGCCCTACCACACAATGTTAAGCTATCACAGGTCATTGATCTAGCAAACATTATGGAATAATTTCAGAAAGTCTTGTTTTAATGAAAGAGAGAAAGCATATGCATGTGTATATTTCATATTTGTATTTTGTAAATGGTGTTTTAATTTAAAACATGTTTTTTCTCTCCAAACAAATGCATGAATAACATTAAAATTTTTGAATGCTTTTACCATATGAACAATATCATCTAGTCAAACTACAGATTCATTTTGTGTAGCCCTTCAAACTGGTTTCCTCTAGCTATGTTGACTTATGGGTCTGATAATTTTTATGAAATGCAGTCATTGGCCATGTCAACAGAGTATGATGGTCCAATACATCTGGAAGCAAATTGGGCAACAAAATAGTGGCCCTTTTATTTTAATGTATTGGGGATATTTTTTTTTTTTAAAGTGATGTTTTTGTGTCTAACAGATTGTTATTCCTTTTTTTGGCTAAATAATTTTATATATGGATTTAATCTAATTTAAACCATACATACAATAGCATTTTCATGTTTTGGAAACAAGGGAAATGACTTGGGATGGTGTTTAACTCTTATTTTGGAGAATAAAAAAAGCTGTCATCAGTTCATAACATATGTTCTTTAGGTTAAACAGTGTTACCATATGAAACATCCATTAAAGCAATAAATACTGTAGCTTCACTGGAAAGATTCTCGTACTTGCATAAATATCTTGGGTTTGGAAGATCTTTGACCATGAAGCATTCACCCCCATTTACACAGTAGCCTTTCTTATTCACATCACATCTTGTGAGATGACTTGTCCCAGTAGTAGATGTAGTGGCTAGAAGAAACAATGGAAATAGAAAGGGATAAATCTCAGTATGCATGTACTCAGAACAAAAGAGTTAAAGAGTTTTAGCCTTTTTATGACATGTTACAAATAATCAGTATCTTAGTTAAAAAAACAAAAAACAAAAATCACTTTGTCCAAGGTATTATGGGGGTTACCATATGATGTCTGAGTCAATAATCATTTTCCTGCTTGTAGAATGGGGCAACTCACCGCAGCCAATTCTCTGTGGCCAACTCGTCATGGCTATCATGCTATGGTCAATTCACTGCAGAATGCTTCATGGCCATCTCGCCATGGCCAACTCACTATGGTACAACTTGACACAGCATAATTCAACAATTTGATTTAATTATTTAAGATAATTAAGACATTATTTTATTTTTTGTTATTCACATTTCATATTCTCCCTCCTTTGGCATCCTTTCTTTAATGATTCTATTCCACCATTTCTGCAATATTAGTGTAACTCTTATCTTGTGGTGAGTTGTCCTGCAGCAAGTTGGCCCTGGCAACTTGGTCATGTTGAATTGGCCACAGTGAGTTGTCTCAGACCCTCTTGCCTATGGTTCAATTTTAGAATTGATCTTTGTGACACTGTGGGATGGATAAAGGGGTGGAGAAAGGCAAGTCTCCTGCTCCTGGCATGGTATTTTATTATACTTCATATAGTTCCTTATAAAAATTATTTGCTGAACTGAGTACAGAAAGAACATCCAAAAAGGAATACAAGTAGTATACAAATCCACATATCCACAATAAACCAAAATGTTGTAATATCCACACATACATATCAACCATGTTATTTCTTTTTGAGATAAGTAACATTTTGCAATGTTCAAAGAGAGCAAGAAATAGAAAGCCAAAGAAATGGAAGAAGAGGTGGGGGGGGGGAGAGAGGGAGAAAGAATATAACTACAATGTATCTTATTTACCAACTCCTTTGAGTACTTCACTTTTCTTTGTTTGAAAACTACTTGTTTGTTTCGATCTATATCCAAACCCCCCTTATATATTGTCATTTGTGGTTTAATCTTCTGACTTCTTTCTTTTTTGAGGATCTCATCAATTTCATCCCATCAAAACTTTTAAAAATCTTCCTCTTCCTCTCAAACTGTTCACTCTTCATATATTTGTTCCGTCTGCATTTTACGTGTTGTATTGTTACTCCAGACAATGGTTAAAGCACTAGGTTAGAAAGTAGGAGACGATGAGTTCAAGTCCTACGTTAGCCATGAAAATCAGTTGGGTAACTTTGGGACAGTCTCTCTCAGCTCAATCTACCTCCCAAGGTTTTTGTGGTGGGGAAAATAGAAGGACGGTTATGTTGGACATGTTACAGCATCAGCTGTAAAATGTTCTTCAACCTTTTGTGACACCAGACCTGGCTTTACAGCAGGGGTCTATTCTTTGGGTGATGATCCATACACATGAAATAAAGGGGACTCAACTTTAACCAAGCAAATCAAAGTCAAACTGAATAACAAGGCATTTGTCTGCCTTGAATCCAATTTGCTCATAACTATCCTTCCATTTCTAGTTCTTTCTCTCCTTAGTTTGCTACTAACATTTAATCAGTTCAATCAATTAATTTAATTCCTTGTAGATGCTTCAATCCAAAAGAACAATAACAGTTGGTAGAGCTGTCAAAGCCCATCATTAATTCCTTGCCTTCTTTCCAATTTAGCTGACGCTAATAATTTCAGGATTTAATCAGCTCTGAGATTTCCAGGGTGTAGATAGCATTTGCTCGTTCCATCTCCAAATTTCAAACCCTTCGGAGACACAGACTCCAGGAGAGGACACCCAAATAACTGCACATCTTAGCTCCATTATATGGAAATCTGGGTTAAAAACTAGTTGCAGAATCATGACTTAAAACTATAATTAGGTATAAACCGGTGTATCAGTGTTTTCTGGTGGAAATATTTACTGCATATGCAATTCTAGAATCATGTAAGAATTCCATCTATTGCCACCTCTACTTATCCCTCCATCACATTTCCTTCTTAAATCAGACTATTACTCTAGAGACAACCTGCAGTTCTGAAGTAAATGCATTAATTTGAAAAGAAATGTAATACTGTCTGCTTTAGATCCTGCAGACAAAGTTTATTACTGCCACAAAGGCTAATGGAACGCTTTAAATTGAATTACAAGGATGACTATAGAAGAGTTAAGCTTAAAGCTATCTATAATAGCTGTGGTCATCTTATTTTGCACTTTTTCTCTGAGCAATTGTGAGATCAAAAGTAATCCACCTGAATGCAAAAAACAGATATTTTGGGGGTTGAAATAAATTTTGGGCCATTATGAACCATGGACAAACAGGCTTAACAGTGATTCTTTTGAGGAATCTCTAAAAAAATAATACAAACATTAGGGAAATATTATTTGTCTGTTTGTTGATATGGCACAGTAGCTTCTCCCAACTTGGGTGCTTTCAGAAATGTGAACTTCAACTTCCTGAATTCCTTGGCTTCCTTTGTTATTAGTGAGAATTCTGGGAGATGAGATTCAACAAATTAAAGAGCAATCAGATATGGGGAGGAATCTTGTTTATTAATAAATGTTCTCTAAGTGGACCATAGGAGGAAAAACAGACTATTGGAATATAAACTGTGCTAATGAAAAGCAACAACAAAGATAATGAAGTTGCCGAAATGCTTTGATGAAAAATTGTTGAGAAAAAGTATTCTTGCATGAATAAAGCAGTCTTCTTGTGGTGCTGAAAATGCCACAAGAAGGCATCACATCAAGGGGAAACCTGTGTGTATCTATGTACATACATAGATATACACAAAGGATATGGTGGATCAGTGGCTAAGTCGCTGAGCTTATTGATCAGAAATGTTGGCAGTTCGGCAGTTTGAATCCCTAGCACCGTGTAACGGAGGGAGCTCCCATTACTCCCATGCTGGCCACATGACCACAGAGATGTTTTCGGACAACACTTGCTCTTCAGTTTTGAAACGGAGATGAGCACCACTCCCTAAAGTCAGGAACAACTAATACATATGTGCAAGGGGAATCTTTACCTTTACATATACTGTATATATTTACACTAAATATCCCTCACCCCACACTGTTAGGATGCTACTTTGAAGGTCCTCTCTTGAATGATCATCCTTATAACTTTAGTTGATAAGAATGCACAGAAATTTAACTCTGAATACAATTGCATAGATGTATAAAATACATGGAAGAACATGATTTTTCTGTTTTACAATTGTCTAAAAGAGATGGTCTGTAATTTAGTCCCAACATTAGTGAATTTATTCTTAAAAAACCCTGTTCCATCTGTTTTAAAGAAGGCAGTATCCTTCTTAAGACTCAAACTAATTCTGGATTCAACCGTTCTGGATAATTTTTATTAAATCTTCAAAGTCCACCTTTTGGGAAAAGTTGTGGAGAAGGTGGTTGGAGTGCAGCAAACTGAATTAAACATGAATACTATATCCTATCACAATTTCCAATAAAAGTATGGAATTAAATCCATATGTCAGTAAATTTAAATATCTCCATGTTACCTGCTTGGCAGAAGATTAGATTTTAATATTCCCCTGATTGTCATCAGCTTTTTCCAGTTTATCCTGAATTGCAGTTAACATATTTTAAAACTATATTTAAATATCTTCAAAATAAGACATTGCCTGATTCCAAAGCTTAGGAGCCAAATCCTGGACAGGCCTTAGCTATGAAAGGGCTGATATGATAGCATAAAATTGAAAGTACCTTTGAGACTGCATGAGTTTCAGAAGCCACAAACATAAGGAAAATAAGAGGGGGGGGAAAGTAAGTGAGAGTTCTGAAGACTAAAACTACAAAGGGCTATTGTTCTTCCAAGGAGCCAAGAAAAGTTTCTTGGTTGCTCTGATGTCCTGTGTACAGATAATCCTCATCTTATGACCACAATTGAGGCCCAAATTTATGTTGCTAAGTGAAACATTTGTCCAGTGAACTTTGCCTCATTTTACAACCTTTCTTGCCACAGTTGTTAAGTGAATCATTGCAGTTGTTAAGATAGTCACACGGTTGTTAAGTGAATCTGGCTTTCCCATTGACTTCGCTTGTCAGAAAGTTGCAAAAGGTGATCACATGACCCCAGGACGCTGCCACTGTTATAAATAAGAGTCAATGGCCAAGAGCCTGAATTTTGATCATGTGACCATGGGGATGCTGCAACGGTCATAAGCGTGAAAAATGGTCATAAGTCACTTTTTTCAATGCTGTTGAACAGTTACTAAATGAACTATTATTGTAAGTCAAGGACTACCTGTATTGGAAGACATGTAGAGAGAGTGCATTCTTATTGATATCCTTGAATCTTTCTATGGATTTTGATAATGCTATTTTTTTTAGCATGCTTGAAGGTTTTTGGAGATATTTATGGTGGTTTATGGTGGTTTCCCATTACCATTTTACCATTCTGAGCTATGAGATAGTGACATTGGGAGTCACCTTGATATCTTTGTCTTGTCCTCCATGATATTTAATAGCTTTCTGAAGATACTGGAAACAATCATATGTGGATACAGAATTAGTTGCTACCTTGAATACTGATGATACCCAAATGCACTGCTCTTTTATTGCAAAAGGGATATAATATATTGGGAGACATCACTTGTCTTTAAACTCTAAGGGGTTAGACGCAGGAACATAAACTGATTTTGAACAACAGAATAAAAGCTGACTTCAATGAATGACTTTCAGAATTTGAGTGATATACCTTTTTAAGTTGAACTGCATTCTTCTTATAGAACATATTTAGGATCTAACATCTTTCTGGGTTCAGTGTTGACACTGTATAGCTATACATATAGTACAGGTATTCCTCGGCTTACGACCACAATTGAGCCCAACATTTCTATTACTAAGTGATAAATTTGTTAAGTGAGCTTTGCCCCATTTTACAATTTTCCCCGCCACATTTGTGTTAAATTAGTAACACTGTTGTTAAGTGACTCTGGCTTTCTCATTGACTTTGATTGCCAGAAAATGTGATCACATGATCCTGGGGCACTGCAACCGTCATAAATATGAACCAGTTGTCAAGCATCCAAATGTAAATCACTTTGACCATGGGGATGCTGTGACGGTCATAAGTTTGAAAAATGGTCATAAGTCACTTTTTCAGTTCTGTTGTAACTCAGAGTGGTCACTAAATAAACTATTGTAAGTCGAGGTCTACCTGTACAGAGAGTGCTTTGTTAATTTTAGTTGAGCAGTTAAGGCCCTACCTATCTGGACCCCAGGTTTTATGTAAAAAGTGGCATTGCGAAATGCCAAGGGACATTTCTTTATTAATTCTTTCACATGACTTTATTAATCCTTTTGCAAGAAAGCAATTGATGGCAAGTCTTCCACATTTGTACAATACTCCTCTGAATATGCTAGACTGAAATTAAAATTCATTGGATTATGATGTTGGGTTTTTAGAGTCAAATGTTTTGCAATAATTACTTATTTGAATTTGTACCAGCTTTAGTACAGTTCCAAATTATGACGCCTTCTACTATTAATAAAAAAAGGACTTTGCTTGACAAAAGACCACAGAAACTCATACCAGGTATTATACTTCTCTGCAAAATTAATGTCTCTTTTACTGAAATGTATACTATTAATGCATCATTGTGGTACATGAAACAGTATACTAATCTGATATAATATTTACTGTGCTAAATATATAAAAGTGGTACCAATAAACAGTACATCAGCAAAGAATGATAAAAAATAAGGGCCATAGTTTCATTCTAGATAGATACTGAGTAGGCACAATTGTGTTTGGCTTTTAAACTAATATAATAACTCATCTGTTCAAAGGCACAACTGAAAGATTTCTTCCTAGGAAAAGAAAACCTTTTTGAGAAACAAAACTTCACAATAAATAAAATTTATTGTAGTAGCAAAAATAAATAAAATAGAACAAAATGCAAGGTTTCAAGTTTTTCTTTCTATCCTTCCTCTTCTCCAATTTGTGTACACATTATCTAATAAAATTTTTAAAGAATTCAAACACATTTACAAAATAAAACTGAAATAGTTCTGTTTTAGTTATACATTGCTCTAAAACCAGATTTTTTTCCAGCTTATTTGGATACTATTGACCTCTTTTCATACCTAGAAATATGGAAACAGATACTATATTGAATTGTTTGTTTTTCAAAGGCCTAGCATGTTTTTAATAGTGTCTTCCAAAAATCTTTTATATTGATTTATAAAGTTATGCTTTTTCTTCTTTTTTAAAAAATTATACTCACAATAGATAACTATGTGATCTCTCCCAGGAGAGGCCTACGCCCAAGAATGAAACCAGTCAGGTGGTACCTTCAATTGGTCAGTAACAGATATACAGCTAATAACAGAGCCTCCTATTTGAAGTTACTTCTTGGGCTGCTTTGAATCTGACTGAACGAAGTCTATCTGCTTTATATTTTAACAGAGTTTCTGCTGAGATCAGGTATAACTTCGAGCAGCTAGAGTGTCAAGCATGCAAGGTGACAAGTCTAATGATACTGATGAAGGGAAAATAAAGTATCAGCTTCAGTCCTTGTAGGTCATGGACAAGACTCTTTTGCTGAATTATAAATAGACAAGGATGTCTTCTTTAGTAAAAAAAAGAGACAGAACAAAGAACTCACTCTATTACAGGTTTTTGTGAATAAACATAGTTGTCAGCAGAGGCATAATTGTAATGCACTCTACTGAAGTGAGTTAGTGATTTACGATGATCCAAAATGCTGGAAATCAATTAGAGAACATTTAAATTATGATACCCTATATATAAGATTTATATTTCTGGCTATTTTTAGACACCGTTAATTTAAATGATTCATTTTCTTTAGTACAGTAGATTTTTACAATACTTTGATAAAATCCATATAAACATAGTTTCCTGAAATACATTTATGCATTAATTGTGGTTCTTACAATCTGCAATTTCCAAAAAGAAAAACGGCAACTCATTAAGTTGCTAGAATTTATTCTCTCACTTCAACCACATAACTCTGTGACAACTGTTTCTGCAGAATGTGGTGCTCTCAGTGTATTGGTACACACAAAATTAGGCTAATGAATCAGTGGGGCTATGGTTCTCATTGCATTGCAATAAAAAGATTCTGAATGTATCTATTGTTAGATTCTCAGAAAGAACCAGGCGGGAGGCGTATGAGGTAACCGTAAGTATAACACGTTTATTACAGGCAAGAACAAACAACAGGAGTAGACCGGCACCCTTCCTCTGTCTGACAGCTTTTTATATAGAGCTGTCAGACAGGAGAACCAATAGCCGCGCGTATGACAGCCCGGCAACTTGCAGGTCGCGCCTGATTGGCTAAGGCGCGCCTGGCTGTTGCCGAGCTGTCATTCGTAAGTCTGAGGACTTACTTGGGCTTCAACATCTATAATTAGAAGTAGTCCTTGACTTATGACAAGTGAGCCCAAAATTTCTGTTGTTAAGCAAGTTTTATCCCATTTTACGACCTTTCTTTTTCCACAGTTGTTAAGTGAATCATTGCGGTTAAATTAGTAATACAGTTGTTAAGAGAATCTGGCTTCCCCACTGACTTACTTGTAAGAAGGCCACAAAAGGTGATCACATGACCTTGAGACACTGCAACCATCATAAATAGGAGTCAGTTGCCTAACATTTCAATTTTGATCACTTGGCCATGAAGATTGCAAGTGTGGAAAATGGCCATAGGTCACTTTTTTCAGTGTCATTGTAACTTTGAATGGTCACTAAGCGGATGGTTGTAAGTTGAGGACTACTTTAGTGCCCAAAGATAGAGACTTCATACAACATGACTCAAAAACTCTGGACTAGTCTCCTTTCTGAATCCAAGCTGAACATAAACTTTTTAAAATATTCCAGTTCAGTATGTTTGCTCTCTGACAAAGTAGCCCATTTGGCAGAAGCACTATTGAAACTTGGCTCTGTGTAACATCTAACCTTGCACTAGAAGCCAGAGAGAACAATATTATGATCAAGAAGTAGCAAAGTCAAAAAGACTTGGCTGCTAAAGATGGAAGGAAGAGAGAGACTGGCTCTGAGGTCGTTTTTAAAAGAAGCTACGGTAATATTTGATACCAAGATTAAAATTTAGTCTTTACAAGAGCCTGGAGGTATAGAAAGTCTACCCCAAAATTGCATGTATCACTACATTTATATGTACTTTAAAATAATTAATATTCACATTATGGCTAGTAAAGCAGAAGTTAGTCACACTAAATTGCATGGCACACCATGATCATAATTTGCAAAAGATGCTTACTTTTTTTTTTTGTAAGTTATTTTAAAAATCTGCAACGCAGCTGTAATTATTAGAACTTACTTTAGTTTTGACATATATATTCTTTGCGATGTTGTAAAATACCTTCAGAGTAACAATGTGTGGAATAAATGCAAATGATATAAATCATCGTAGAATATTTTTTAAAAAAAGTATTATCGCCATAAAATGCAGTATAAGCCTTTTCTCTGAAGCAAGGTCATTATGCAATTCTATACACCAAGCCAAGCCTGATTTTTTTAAAAAATGTTGTAGAATTGAAATGGTTCAAAGGAGTATTTGACGATGTATATTTTCCACAGATAAACATTGGTTTGCAACCTATGTAGCAATTAAATTTATCCTATTCACTTACACTAGCATCCTGAGCTTAATTATTTCCGCAGCCCTGTCTTTCTATAATGTCAGAACTCCATGACTCAAAGACCAGCTAAAGGCTACAGTTTGTAACACCACACTAATGCAGATGTGATTATATGTCAATTTTAGAATCCTGTGAGCTGGCACCAATTAGGCTGAAAGGCAGTCTTATCTTTGTCTTACAAATATTGCCCTTCCACAGTGTAGTTCAATTTTCAGAAAACATAAAATCAATAGAAAAAGAGATGAGTTTAAGCAACTAAAAAAGGCAATCCAGGAAAACAACTCCCTGGGTGACTTTAAAAATCTCTCTCAGAAAAGGAGTAACAAAGAGACTTAGCAAGCATTCAACCTGCTCATATGAGTAAATGTAACTTTCAAGTGCCCTGTCCAATGTCATTGTTGCTACAGAGTAAGGAACTGTAAAAGAAAAGTTGAAATCTCTCCCATCTCTATACCATGAGGGTTTTGGCCGGAAAACACAGTATTTAAAGTAATGTATTATCAGCATTTACACAAATACACATGCACTACAACATTAGTCCTTAGAGTATAATGCTGATGTCTGCTTTTTCTCGAGTCAAAAAGTCAAAGATATGTTCAAAAGCATGAAGAAGAGAAGAGGGGGATATAATTCACCCAAAACAAAAATTATGGATCGTAAGTCATTGTGGTCATAGATCAACGCATCATGTGACTGGATTTGAATGAATAAACCATTTTTAATGATGGTATTAAGCAGATGCAGGTTATTAAACAAACACTATGGTCATTAAGTAAATCTATTTTCCTCAATGGGTGGGGTTTTTTAAATTGTTAAGTGAACCACTGTAGTTGTCAAGTTAGTAACACAATTATTAAGTGAATCTGGATTCTCCATTGACTTTGCTTGTCAGAAGGTTGCAAAAGAAGGTCCTGTGACCTTAGGTCCCACCAATGGTCATAAATATGAACCAGTTGCCAAACATTAGAATTTTGATCACATGATCATGGGGATGCTGGAAAGGATGCAACTGTGAAAAACAATCCTAAGCAGGGGTAAAATCAACTTACCTTCACTACCGATTTGCAAATGTGAGTGTGCACGCATGCACAGTGTCAAAAATGGGACTTGATGACATCCGGGAGGATGGGCAGAGCCTCCCACCACCACCGCTAATGGTTTGTCCAATCTGAATAGACTGGCTGAATTGCACCGCTGGTCCTAAGTTACTTTTTTCAGAGTTATTGTAACTTTGAACCATCACTAAATGA
This sequence comes from Thamnophis sirtalis, assembly GCF_051295495.1. Classification (NCBI taxonomy): domain Eukaryota; kingdom Metazoa; phylum Chordata; class Lepidosauria; order Squamata; family Natricidae; genus Thamnophis; species Thamnophis sirtalis. The sequence continues at coordinate 97,195,155 of NW_028261385.1, read as the reverse complement.
GCTGTTGTAAGTCAAGGTCTACCTGTATTAACTCTGCAAGTGTAAGTTTCAAAACAAATCTTTAAAAATAACTTTTTAAAACATAAAAGGAAATTATGACTTGATAGCTGCATTTCACCTCATGCCATCTTTGTTTATACTCTGAAGGGAAAAAATATTGCAGAGACAGACATCACAGAGAAGTTACAAATTCTGACATAAGGTTCCTGTCAGCCTCTGCCTTGCTGCTGCTTCGGCTTCCATTGAAATGGGGAAGGGGGGCATGGAATCATTATGTGCTGGAGGAATGTTCTAGAAGCTGTTCTGACCATCTCATTGCGCATGTGGAGGCAGGGAGTTTCCCGCCAAGGTTAACTGTCCAGCATTCCACCCTGATGTTTTTTGACGATATCTCCCACCTGACAGTTGGGTGAATTATAATTGGACTATGGACTGGGGTGTCAAGGGGAGGGGATTGACCTTTACGTGATATTCATTGTTTTCGCGCCCAATTAACCAGACTCAGCTTAGCTTTGCTACTATTCGTTTGTAATTAGTAAAAGTACACTTAATTTCAAACAAATGGAGTTGAGTGGTTTCTTTCCTGATTATTGAACGAAGCAGCATCTGACAGTTCCTTAAAGTTACTCTACAGATTTTATTTTCTGCAGAGACAATTTGCCCACAGCAAATTTCATGATTAAAATGATGTTTCCTAAAAAAAAAAAAAAAATACAACCATAGCACTTTCCTCCTAACTTCATCATCTCGGCAAAATGACATTGCTATCAATTTTCCTTTTTTTTTTAACAGAGCTCTATTTCCCAAAGTTCATTTACCAAGAAATGTCTTTGATAAATTTAAGTCATTCATATTATATAGTAGCCTTTCACATCCTGAGGGTGTTCAAATGCACGATACAATTTCTATCGATTCAAGACAGCATGACTGTCCCAACTTTTGTCTCTGTGTTTCTCCATGTATTTGTTGGTGTGTTCTAACTTTTCAAAGGCTGCTTTGAAGATCTTTCTTTCCCTCATCTAATCCACAGGCGACAAACCACTGCAAGCAAAACATTAAAAACAAGCTGTAGAGATCAATCAATGGTCATCGTAACGTATCAGCCATTGCTTCTAGCAAGGAAGAATTATAATTGCATCAAACCCTCTCTAGCGATTCTAGTGCGGCCCTAAACAAGACTATTGAATTCCATTGTGCTCCCAAATTTTGTACTATGCCAGTGTTGTGGCTGGAGTATTTATTATTTCAACTAACACAAAGGCAATTAGAGTCAGAATCAGAAAGAATCTCATTACACAAACTCAATTTATTCCTTTGAGAATGGAAGTCTTAGATGTACATGCCTAACCTTGCCGAGGATATGTAGATCTATTCTAGTGCATATACAACCTACCTTATACTATGTAAACTGTTGGTAACTTAAATGGAATTAAATAATGAATGAGTCTTGCTGTAATATAGGTTTACTTCAGTTAGAAGAATTAATGGAATTTAATTCTACTGTGGATAACCAAATGCCAATAAAATGATTATTATATACAAACTGAAATTAGGTGATGCCTTGATTGTAGAAAACATTTTATCACAGATTAAAAAAAATAAAATTAAAGGCAAATTCCTTTATTTCCATCTTGTCATCATGGGATCATTTTGTATTCAGTACAAGTTCAAACAAAAACAGCAACTCAATAATGATTTTGATTTTTTTTAAAAAGAAAACGATCGACTACTGGTGTTTTGTGCAACTGTTATTGTTTATAGCAATGGCAATAGCATTTAGGCTTAAATGGGTAGTCCTTGACTTACAACAGTTAGTTTAGTGACTGTTCAAAACTACAACAGCACTGAAAAAGTTACTTATGACCACTGCAGCATTTACATTTGGATGCTTGACAACGGGTTCATATTTAGTGTCCTAGTGTTGTGTGACCATCTTTTGCGACCTCTAACTCAATGGGGAAGCCGGATTCACTCAACAACCATGTAACTAATTTAACAATGGCAGTGAATCAATTAAGAAATGTCCCAAGAAAAGTCAGACAGAGTTAACCTGCAATACTGCATTCTAATCACTGCGCCACCAGAGCTCCCATACTTTTATTATCATCATCATCATCGCCATCATCATCATCCCAACTTCCCAATAGCTATTTTGTTCATTTGTTCTCCCTTATTTCTTTATCTTTTATTCATATAGTTTTATTCCATTTATTTATATTTCATCTGATTCAATCGTTTCTCCTTTTGGAGTCTTTCTGGAAATCACTATCTAACTGAAACAGTAGGAATAACAGACTTCCTGGTCAAAGAGGATGAAGTCTGTCTCCACTTCTCTCAAGTTCATAAAAACCAGTCATCACCTTTACTGCAATATGTACTGAAACCGAGAATGTAACCACTGAGTGGAAACCATATGGAATGACTTGTATGCTTTCTTTAATTATTAGACTAGTGTTAAGTTTTCTACACAAAGGGTTAAAACTCTACTTAGCCTCTTTCTTTTATTTTTGTTACTACTTTTAATAAAGCAAAGAAAATGGCTTGAATATGAATGAACATCCTAGTCAGTATATATTTTACATTTTTATTACTAATCCAGTTGCAATAAAGAGCAATTTTAGCTTTGCATAGAATAAAACCTATCACAGGAACAGCTAGATGGCTGTCAGAGGTGGTATTCAGCTGGTTCGGACCGGTTCTGGCTTATTGGTAGTAAAACTTTGAGTAGTTCAGAGTACCAACAAATACCACCTCTGGCTGGCCCCACCCTCCCGCTCCCGTCGTTCCCTGTCCTATATTCCCTTGTTTTTTAGCACAGCTGATTCATGTGGCAGAGCAGATTGCTGCACTTCAGTTGAGCTAAAAAACTGCTCAGCTCACACTGAGGACGGTCTTTGAGTGCTGCGTGATCGTGCGCGAAGCACTCTCTCATTGAAGAGGTAGGAAAAGATTTTGAATCCCACAACTGACAGTAGATTCTTCTAATTTCTGAAACAAAAGTTTTGAAATGATGAAGCAAACTAGCAATCCATGGTGGATTTTAACACATATAAATTTATAAAAGTAATGACTTATTTTTATTTTTTTAAATGAAAAACTTAGGCTAAATGCTTTTGTTAAGTTAAAATGCCATATGAAATATTTCAGTTTTCAGGAAAGTTAAGAAAAAATAAAAAAATCAAGATAATGTAATATGATTTATTTCGTATGCAAGTTTACCTTTAGTGCTCTTTCAAGGTCATCAAGCACTTAATTACTTTTTATTGATTTCTTGGTATTTCAATTCTGACTAGGCTGCTTGTTCAAAAAAAAAGGACAGTCTAAACTAATGTGAATTATGCTTTTGAAGATACAAATTAATATTATTTAGCTGAAATTTAGCTGAAATTAATTCCTTTCAACAATGTGGAAATATTATTTCATCTACAATCCAAATCTATGTAGTCCCAATATCAGTACATTGCATTTCCAAATGGCTTAGCAATAGGAATATAGAGAAAAAAATAATATTTTAAAATAAAATATTTTGATAAATTTGAAAAAAAAATAGTATATAGTTCCACAATATAGTAATATCTGAGTTTTATTTTACTTCCAGGAAAAACTAATCTTAAGAATTCTGGATCTTCCTAGACATTAGGCAAATACATCTTGCCTATCTATTTTTACTTCAGTTTGACTTTTGACCATCATGAAACAATGTAATCATAACCGGGTGGCAAATAAGTATAATAAATAATTAAATATAACTGCCAACCAGTAGTTACATTACTGGATTAGAATTTTGGAGACAAGAAGTTCTAGTCCTCCCTTAGACAGCGAAATCACTCTTACTAAGTCTAACTCGCTTCATAGGGTGGTTGTTTTGGGGGAAATAAGAAGGAACATTTTTATGCTGCTTCAAGTTGCACAACATAAGGATGGGTTATATAACCCACTGTGTGTGCACGTGTATGTTCCAGCATAACTCTGGAATGCCTTGAGGAATTTCAATCAAACTTGGTACACAGATGACTTACTCTCTGGAAACAAATACTGTGGGGATAAGGCACCCGTAAAACCCCTTGGGGTGTGTGTTCTGTTAAGATACAGACTGTTGTGCCTTAAAATGGCTTCTACTGTACTGCCATAAAATGGCTTCTACTATACAGCGCATTACCATGGAGTTGCCATGGTAATGGCTTCACAGTATTCCACAAGGGGATTCCCTCTGGTTAGGGGGAAAATCTAACATTAGAAATTACGTTTGGTCCAAACATTTCCCCCTATAAATAAATACCAGGACAACTCCAGATTATTGCTAATTAGTAATTAAAAAATCAATACATTGTAATTTAAACAATTTAAAGCTTGAAAAAATCATTATATTTAAAAAAATCTGGCCCTAGCACAAAAAGTTAGCATTATGTTTTTGTAACAATATATATACGTAAATGATTAAGGTTCTTGTTTCAGTGAAAAAAATTCAATGAATTAGGGATTGACACAAAATTATTCAAGACATGTAAAAATACTACTGACTTAGCATAACAATAAAACACTTCGCAGAATGTAAATTTTGTAGTTCTTCCACAGTCTGACTGATGGGATTAATTTACATTCTCAAGCAATTTAGTCTCTAAATGTATTGAATGCTTGATTGAATTAGTTAAAATTGCACAGCCTTAGTATAAGGAAGATACAACATAAACCAAAAGTCCATCTTCAGGACTTTTCAAGTCCTAAAAAAAAGTTGTCTTTGAAATAGCTGAAAGAAGCCAGAGTTATCTAGGAAGAGGGTATGAATTCATTTCTATATAATAAGTTACACAGTTCTGACATGAAATTAGAAAGTGAAATAGATAACATGATGAGAAAAATAATGCTATATACACTAGCAACTCTGGGTGATAACTCAATCATCACATATTGTGACATATGGAAATTGTAATATCCAAAAATCCATCAGGTTTGAGATGATAGCCAAACTGCACAAATAAAATTTAGAGATTGAGTAAAATTAAAATATTCATTCAAATCAATTAATATAAAAGAAGGGTGATTTATCTGTATGGCAACCTCATTGTCATCTATACTGAATAAAAGTATATGACATGCTATGTCATATCAATAATAAGAACAGCTCTATTATAGCTTTAACATCAATAAAAGCTATCCTTAAAATTGAATGGTAACAACCATCTGCTTCTATGGAAGCATGTTCCATCTGATGTTTTCCTTTACAAGAGCCTGTTCATTATACATCTTCCTTTAATTTTATATTATGCATAATTTGCTAAATTGTTAATATGCACATTAAGTATTCTTAGTACTTTCTGTCTGTTCTAAAACATTCCAGAGAAAAAGAATGAAATGTCTAACTGACCTAGAATCATACAAACTTTAATTTTTATTTTAAAAATCCCTTTGATCCAATTATTTTAAATAAAAAGCAAAGCAAAGATGAAAGCCTCTTTAAAATTATTCTTGATCATGATGATTTGCACTCTAATTTTTAAAGAAATGGATTGGAGCTTATGTTTGTATGCCTGGCTGGTTTTGAGAGAGAAGTGATGGCCTCTGCTATGTTTTAATTCTCTAGTTTGTCTGGGGCATCCATCTTCTTTAGAGAAAGGATAGCTATAAGACAAGGAAATTATATATATTCTGTAGCAAAACTGTCATTAACATGACAATTTCAAGCAATCAACCTCATGTTGTGAGCCATAAGGGAATACACTAAGTGAAGGAAGACCCTCCAATTTCCTTTTGCTATTATTGATTTTTTAAAATTTATCATGTTCCTCTTCCTGATTTACATTTTGGTGGAAAGAAAAGGTTTCACTCCCCTTATCTATTCTACAGAATTTACTTGCAGATAGTTATGCTTGTCATTACCAAGTATAAACAGCAAGGGCAACTTATGAGAATGTTAGGCACCAGATCTTAATGCACCTTCTTTTAAAAGACATTCCAAACAATTACAATGCTGTAGTTGGCCAAATCAGTGACATTTATTTAGCTCTATTTTTCCTTGTGACTTTTGTTTACAGTAAACCTGAATCTGATCAAGATCCGTGTTTGTACTTAAATTTCATATCCTCCCAACCCCCTTCTCTGCAAAATCACTCCTCTACTAATAAGATCCCTACCCCCTCTTTTAAGTACAACATCTAGTGGGAGATTTTGTAAAACAAGTGATTTAGGAGAGAGGGAATTAAGCCTCTCACACATGTAATCTTCATTGCCATCAGCTAGCCAACATTTCCACTACTGAACTCTTTAATGCATATTAATGTGTGGCTTAATTCTCAGTCTCTGTTTTTGCACTGCTTAATACTGGGCACACACAGTTTCAATAGGAAATTTCTATTTCTATATTTCAATATAATCATTTCTTCCTCGTTCTGTCGTGCAGAGGATAAAAGGACAGATGCAGGAAAACAGAAAGTAATCCAGGTTCTAGTGTTGTTCTTTGAAGCAATGTTTTCTTATTTGTTTTATCATATAATCATCAGTGATATAATATTCCACTGAAGAAAACACAGGAGATTCTTGCAATCATGTTAATTACTAATCAAAGCTTTAGTTGTTTAACTAATTAGAAAGGGTTCTTTACAACTACTCTAATTTAATTATTCATTCTCTTTACTGTCTTGAGCATGCTAGATCCCTTCATCATTGTTACTTTCCGGGCCAGGAGAAGTTAATTTTTAATGGTTGCTTAATGACTATGAAGGATAGAGTGGGATGGAAATGCCTGTCTTAATATGCCAGTGTCTTACAGACAAAAGAAAAAGGCAAAAGACCTGTTAGACCTGTTCAATATGAATCTGATTTCTGCTGACTACCATATTTTGTGGAGTATAAGACACACCTTTTTCCCTCAAAAAAGAGGTTGAAAATCTGGGTGCATCTTATACATTGACTACAGCATTTTTTGCCTCCCGAAAGCCCACACCCTTCACCAAAATGGCTATGCATAGCCTTTAGGAGGCTTACAGAGTGCTCCTGGGGACTGGGGAGGGCAGAAATGAGCAGAAAACAGGCTGTTTTTTTGCTCAATTATGCCCTCCCCAGTCCCCAGGAACACTCTATAAGCCTCCTAAAGGCATGCCTTTTTTTTTAAAAAAAAAGGGGGGGCGTTTTCACAAAAAACGGCGTTCTTTTAGGAATTCTGCAGAATGCAAAAAATTTTTTTTTTAAATTTGCCTCTTCAAAATTTTGGTGCGTCTTATACTCCAGTGTGTCTTATATTCCCAAAAATATGGTACATCAATATAGAGGTATTGTGGACAAAATATGTTTTTTCACTATCTTTTTCCAAAATCTTTCTTCATCTTCTCAATTTAGTCTATTGCTCCAGTATTCTCTGGGTGTCTCTTATTCAAATACAAACAGGATCCACCCCACCCCCCTCCAGATTACTTTCCTAATTTCCAAGTCTGGACTGGAACTAACCTGGTTAAAGGTTAGCTTCTTTCAGTTTGGGCATGCACGTGCGCAGTTTGGGCACTCAGTGTCTAAAAGGCGCACCATCACTGCTTTAGTGTTTCTTATCTGTAGCTAGAGGGTGAATTATTTTCAAACTCAAACTATACAAAAGTACTATAAATGACTGCAGTGTCAATAACTAAACTTCTAAGAAGTATTAATGAAATTTTATGCCCTTATTTCAGTTTTTCACTCTTTTCCTCAGCTACTGTAGTTCACACTCCTTTCTTAATTCAGTACAGGTAGTCCTTAACTTATGACCACAATTGAACCCAAAATTTTCGTTGCTGTGAAATATTTGTTAAGTGAGTTTTGGCCCATTTTACAATCTTTCTTTTATCATAGTTGTTAAGTGAATCACTGCAGCTGTTAAGTTACTAACACAGTTATTAATTGATTTGGGCTTTTCCATTGACCTTGCTTCTCCGAAGGTTGCAAAAGGTGACTGCATAACCTCAGGACACTGCAACCGTCATAAATACGAGTCAGTTGCCAAGCATCTGAATTTTGATCACATGACCATGGGGATGCTGCAACGGTTATAAGTATGAAAAATGATCATGCCACTTTTCTTTAGTGCCATTGTAATTTCGAATGGTTGATTCAAAATGAATGAATGATTGTAAGTTAAGGACTACCTGTACCGGCTTCAAATCTCATCTGTCACTTAAAGAGGCAAAGGCATTAAGAACACACTTGTAAAAGTCAAAAATCCACTAGGGGCTCTACATAGAACAAAAAGAACAAATTCATGTTTGCCCACAATTGAATACATTGTTAGATGTTAATATCTATAATTTTAAGATGCATGAAAAAAATAGTGTCACTGAGGTTCCTCATCCTTTCTTCTATATCCATTAGTGGACATTGGCGATCATGTTGTCGATCTTATTTTTATCAACAGCCGCACAAAAAAGTGCTGCTGGGTTTTGTCCAAACCAGTCCTTTAGGCACTTCCAGGAAAACAAGATCATCTAAAAAGGTCATCTACACCTAATATATCTTTTTTTTCTTTAATGAAAAATGGTATGCTTATCAAAGCTACTTGCTGATTAATGTTTGGCTTATGTAGCAAATTATCTATGCTTATTGAGAATGGCTACCCAGGAGTCCACACAGTTATCTTTCCTGGCTCTACTAAGAATTATTGCGGATACATAATATTCCTTCCCTCTCATATCTTCCTTGTGGCTTCTTGCTGGTATCAGGTTGGTCATTGTGGGACCCAGATATTAAATTACATAGGTCTTTTGCAAACAAATTCTTTTCCAAAGCAGTGGGAATCAGGAACAGCACTAGGGATAAATGTAAACATACAAATACAAATACTAAAATATTTTCTATCTTGATTTTCATTTAAAAATATTCTGGAGAATTTTCAGCATCAGCAAAACAACCATATAATAAAAAACTAAGTTTGAATAACAAATAATTAAACAAGTGAAGGAACACCCTTCAGAGAGGAAGAAAAGTAACCTTAAAGCACGAGAAATTAACCAAGTGCACTTCCTCACACAGGAAAAAAATCACCGAAGTGTCTCCTTTCTCCTGAATCCAAATCTAAGCAACCCAGATGTTAGTGAAAAGCTATGAAAAATCATCCTTGAAAACTTTTAGGATGCCAAGCTCCCATCAGAAAAGATGATCCTTTAAAGACGTCCCAGTCATAAGACATTCTATTGTTTAATAGTCATACCTACTGTGTTCCCCCCAAAATAAGTCCGGGTCTTATATTATTTTGACCCCTGAAATAAGCAATTTGGCTTATTTTGGGGGAGGTATTATTATTTTTGAGGTGCAGGAGGCGATGAGCATGGTCATCTCATGGCTGCTGCTGCCAAGGTGGCGCAGTGGTTAAATGCAGCACTGCAGGCTACTGCTAGATCAGCAGTTCAGCGGTTCAAATCTCACCGGCTCAGGGTTGACTCAGCCTTCCATCCTTCCGAGGTGGGTAAAATGAGGACCCAGATTGTTGGGGGCAATATGCTGACTCTCTGTAAACCGCTTAGAGAGGGCTGAAAGCCCTATGAAGCGGTATATAAGTCCACTGCTATTGCTATTGCTATTTTTGGGGAGGGCTTATTTTCAGGGGAGGGCTTATTTTAGCCATGCGCTCAAAAGCCTGATTGGGCTTATTATCTGGGGAGGTCTTATTTTTGGCGAAACGGGATAGTATTTGGGGCTAAATTAGGAAACATTGGAAGCAAGTAAAACTACTGAAGTTAGGGAGGTATGTGGGGTTTGTTATACTGCATTCTAGTTCAGTTATTTTATAGAATTGACATACTCCTACTGCTTTTTCTTTTGCATAATAATTTTTTTACTGTAGGTGACTGTAATCCTGTCTTGATCTGATTCCAAAACTAGTTTTGGCTTTTACACATGCAATAGTAATTTGGGCTAATTTACAGACAATTTTGTCATGGAAATTTGTGGCAACATCTTACTGCAACATTTAGTAAATTGTTACCACAGGAAGACCTTTCTTCTCCAGCAATAGTATGTGGTTGACATATATCTGAGCCTTCCAAATGCTAAAAGCTGAGACTCCAAGACACGACTGAGGAATTCTTCCTGTTCTGGAATAATACTTTCGGTGGCTTTTGTAAAATTTTAATGAGAGGAAATTCCTCTTATAAAAACGACACACACAAGGCTTATGTTTTATATACCTGCAAACATTATTTAAACATTGGAACTAATTTTTCGTAGCTTCCAGACATAATACAGAAAAGTGCCCTGTGGACAGAAAACAGAATGATACATCCTAGTCACAAATATATAAAATCTGGAGGGAATTGATTTTTTTAAACAAAAATTCTGTTTTATATATGCACTGCATGCACATATTCTGTTCAGCTTTTAGACTCATTTACAAAACAATCTAATTTCGACCTTTTTTGGTTCTTTTTTATGTAAGTAAGGACAATTTGCATACTTCTTCCAGTAATAAAAAGGCTTTGTGCTAGTAAATATCCCTGGTGGAAAACTGATCCAATTTATAAAAATCTGTGAAGTGAAAAATGTTAGAACAGTGAAAATCAACCCCTAGATTTGGAGGAAAATGTTTTACAAATTCTATGTACATATTTTTTTCATGCTACTAAAAGACTGGCTGTACAGATTTTTTTTGCAACATCTGGTCTTTTGTGTTTTTAAGATACCATCTTGCTTACTTTGGCTATAGAGTCCCTTTCTGCGAGACATCTGGGATACAACACACATGTTGTATTTAAGACTAAAGTGCCGAGGTGGCACAATGGTTAAATGCAGCACTGCAGGCTACTTCAGCTGACTGCAGTTCTGCAGTTCGGCTGTTCAAATCTCACCGGCTCAGGATTGACTCAGCCTTCCATCCTTCCGAGGGGGGTAAAATGAGGACCTGGATTGTTGTTGGGGGCAATATGCTGACTCTGTAAACTGCTTAGAGAGGGCTGAAAGCCCTGTGAAGCGGTATATAAGTCTAACTGCTATTGCTATTGCTAAATGCCAGAATGGGGGAGGCAGCTTTGGACAATAAGATGCAGAGAGCAAGGAATGATAAAGCAGCTTTATCAAAGTCAGTGGGTTTTACTTTAAATGCCTTCACTTTGTTACAGAAGAGACAGAAGCTTTTAAAGAGAGAAATAGGCATCCCTATTTCAGCACACAATTCAAAACCAAGCCTCTTTGTCATTTCAAGTAAGAATGCCTATTCCTGTCTTTACATGCCAGTGTCATTGATCATCTCATTTCCATATGGGCTACTTGTCTTTTGAGAATTGCCATTCATTGTCTACCATTATTTTTACATTAAAAAATAAAGTAAATGTAAAATTGAACTTGATCCCTGGTCCCCAATTGTGGACCAGATCTAACCTTGCTTAGATTTCTGAGATTAGCAATCTCAACATAATGCAAGAAGAATTGCAAGCTAAGGTGAAGTTCTTCCTATAATTTTCTTTGCAAAGGATAATGATATCCCAACGACCACATTCTGATCATTAATGAGAATGGTAGGGTTAGATGCTCAGCTGTCTAAATGCCCTTTACAAAGGATGGCATAGTAGTTGCTGTTCCATGCTTAACCTGTTCTTAGGTTCATCTTTCTCTTAGATGTGTATCAGCTATTCTTTCACATTTGGGGCTTAGATTTCTTCTGTATCAAGTATTTTATTTTTGTTAGCCTGTGCCTTCCAATTATTTTGGATTACATTTCACAACCAAGTAATACAAGAAGTCAGTATTTAGGAATCACAGGTGTTGTAGCATAAAACAATCAAACAGCTGAAGGAAATCATTAGCTTCCCATGCTTGCCTGAAAACAATGATTTCAAATATTCTCCATTTGTTAGCAGTTGAGCTGTTTTAAGTAACTGAAGTCTCTCAGTAAAGATACTAAAGGACAGAATTCCAATCTGAGCGCTGGCAGAGCCCATAGAATATGCTGGCAGATAGATTGGGAAAGAAGAGGGAGATGAAAGGCTTGACTTGTTCTGCACAGTATCATTGGAAAACTAAGACTGCAAATGTTCAGGCATGCTACTGTACATATTAGACTTGCATATTGTAACAATAAGGCTGTTATGCCTATGTGCTTCTTTAAGCAGGATTTAGCAAGGCATCAGACTGCAGACATTTATTGTTGCAGCATTTGAGTAATGATGATTGCTGATCCTAGAAGGTTGCAGCATTCTTTTTAGCCAGGACAGTTTAATTCTCTCTGAGAGCCAAACTTTCCTGTTCTAACAACCATGCATAGCACACACAATGTGCTTATGGGTGGACACACACACACACACACACACACACACACACACACACACACAAACACGAGTCAGGGTGGTATATTCATTTATTTTTTAATTTAAAATGAAAAAAAAAATTAAAGCATTTACCACCACTAAGAATGGACACAAGCAGAGAGGATGATGTTAGCTCCAATAAGGGAGCCCTTGTAGGATTTTTCCCTGGTTGTCATGGCCCCGTCAGATCCCAGATTGGAAGAGGATGAGGAGGATTTGGGACCATCTGACAGGGATGGCACATCTCCCTAATAGATGGGACCAACAGAATGCCTTTTCTGTCACATCTGGTGGGATAAGCAGATATAATTGGGGAGAGGAGGTCCCTCAGATAACCGGGCGCCATGACTTGAAGGACTGTGTAAAGGTTAAAATGAGCATATTGAGTTGGACCTGGAAGGAGCTCAGGGAGCAGAAAGGTAACTTTCACTGTTCTAGGAGCACACATAACTGCCGGTGCATTTATGCTGTGCTTTATTTTTTGTCTGCTATATTCTTTTAAAAATATAATAATTGATTATTCAACTCACTTGAATAACAATTCTCAGCAGTTTATATCTGTTTCAATTGTATTTATTATTTTAATGGTTATATCTTAAGTGCCCAGCAAGCAGATCCTTCACAATTTGCACGCATCATATTACAATAAGGAACAACTCAATGACATCCCAGTACTTGCTTCGTTATTGTTCTAAACTTTAGACGATTTCTATAAGTCAGGATATCCCAGAGTGATACATTAGGATCACAGTTCCAAGAATCCCTCTCATGCATGATTAACTGTTGACTGAAAATCGGAGGAACTATAGTCCCAATATATATGGAAGACTGGGGAAAGATGCTATAGAAATTACTCTTGCATGCAATTTTATGGCTACAACGTCTGATTTGATACTTCTTATGACTTAAGTGCTATGTTGTGCTGCTCATTCAAATTCTAAGAATGGATGAAGAGTTGTCCACACAGGATAAAAAAAAAATGGTCAGTGAGTTCAAAAGGAGACCTATGCATAGTAAGCTAAGCTCCAGATTTCTCTTTCAAATGTTCTTTCAGTTTTACTCTTCCTAGCAGCAGCAGCAGCAGCAGCCTATCCGGTCACAACCATTGAAAGGGAAACTTACTTCCCATTCATATAAAAGACTTAATTCCAGATGATGGAACTGGCCCAGGAATTAATGTTTTAATTTTAGTGTTGCACTTCAGCCTTGCACCAGTGTGCAAACTGCAAGTGCTGGGGCCATTCTCACACTGACTAATATGATCCTAGTTACTTGAATAGAATAGCGTTGGCAATACAAATTGGAGGCGCAAGATTAAATTCCATGTAGGACTCTTATGAAGCTCTCACAATCAAAGGATGCTTAAAAGTTGGCAATTTGCGTGAAAAACAATCCCACATTCAAGAGCAGAAGCTCTTCATTAAAAACTGCAAAAATAACAGGATTTTCTTTTCTGGTTCTACCAATATGCCATAAGAGTCAAAGAAATAAGAATAGCTGAGCAAAGTGTGCCACCACATCAAATAAGATGTCTTGGTTCTCTGCAGTATTTAAACACCTATGGACAGATTACAACTTTTCTTTTGAATATGAACTCCATCCTTTACCTTTTCTTTTCATTCAACTTCCTTTTGTCTTTACTGTTTCTTTTGTAAGTCTGATGGTAAGATCTCCCACCTTCTCCAGCTCAATGTTATTAATATAAACAGCATTGAAGAGAGACAATAATATGTTGACATGATTTAAAGCATAAATTAAAGTTTGCAATATTGTTATGAGAATAAAATAAGTGAGACTTGTAGTTAGTTTGGTCACGGTCCATAACTTAGAAATCAGAACAAAATGTTAAAAAACTCATAAAGACATAAATACAGTAAGTTCTCATTTAGTTACTGTTCCAATTATGACAGTGATGAAAAAGTAACTGAAAAAGCAATCCCCACATTTATGACCTTCTCAGTAAAGGAAACTGAAGTAAAATTGTAAGCATACTTGCAGTTTCATTTACTGATCGCTCCATTTTATGACTAAATTGCCAATCACAATTGTGGTTGCTAAAGGGGACTTTTTGTACACAAAAAATGCAAAGTCTTAGAATAAGCTTGTTTTAACAGTAAAACCTAACCTAGTGTCAAATAATTTAAAAATTAGGATAAGGGTTATGTGTTGCCTTTCTTATTCTACAAAGAGATGTTTCAAACAAGAGAAGTAGCATGGGACATTGAGAGAGAGACAGAGAGACAGAGACAGAGACAGAGAGGGAGAGAGAATAAATAATATATATATATATATATATATATATATATATATATATATATATATATATATATATATATATATATATATATATATATATATATATGCACACACACTATGTATGTATGTATGTATGTATGTATGTATGTATGTATGTATGTATGTATGTATGTATACACAGACACACACAGACACAGACACACTCTGAGTGAGACCTTGTCAAAATGTTGTCAAGACAATCTCAATCTTACATGGGAAAAGACCCGAATACAACAAGACCAGCATACCTACATCCATGAAAATCTATAGGAGTTAACTGTTTGAATGATTAAAATAAGTTATTTCCAAATTATTTTCTTTCCAGAGGGCTCTGGAATTATGGAACACTAAGTATCTAGGCATTCTCTTGATTCCAATATGAACATCAAGAATATTATGATAGAAAATGCTTCCTGACCTAAATTTTAGTTTAGAAATAAAAAGCTAACCTGATTTTAGCATCCTATGTTTCTTCATCTTAATTTTTTAAAATTCCAGATAGACCATACAGTAGTTTCTTCCAGAGCAAAATGCGGTTTTTCATCTTCTTAAGTTAGAAGGAAGTTGGGGATTGAACAAAAATGCAGTCCAGGAGTATATTATTATTTTGCAATGGGTGGAGCTAGGTTTTGGAAGCCAAGTACAAAATAACGGTCTTATGCCTCACAGAGTTCAATACACATATTTTGTTTTGTTCCCAGATCTGAGGTTAATGCAGAGATGTGATTATTGATGGGCCCCTTGTAGTAATTTTGTATTATACTGACTGTATTTTGCTGTGTTAGTTGATTTAGTTAGGTAGCTGGTTTATGTGGTTTTAACTGTTTTATTGGGGTTTTTTGTGTGGATCTGGTAAGTCACATAGAGTCTTCTGGAGTGGCCAAATCCAATTAAATTAATTAATTAAAGTCTCAGAAAATATTCACCAGCCCAAGTCAGCCATTTTGCAGCCCAGGAGTGCTCTGTGGGCCAAGAAATTGGTACTAAGAGCTATTTGTGGGATGCCCATGCCCATTTGAATTGTAATTTGACAGTTATTACAGCTATACTTAAATATCAATTCTTCTCCTTCAAAAAGGATGAAGAACCTATATAGGTAATCCTGAGGGACTGGCCATTCCATCTGAAGCTCAGATTTCTTGAGCAAAAATGAAGTGCTTGTAATAAATTTTTGAGCCCTGCCATGAGTTTCTTGATATAAATATTCAGCACAGCTTTCCTCAGCCTGATGCCACAAATGCTACACTGGAGGGAGTAGGTTAAATGAGAACTCAAGCTGCAACAAATCAAACTTCAGGGACACTTACAGAACAATAAAAGAAAATATATTCTACTATTGAGCACAATGTTTCCCTCCAAGCTTCCTTAATTGATTTATTTTATTTCAGTTAATGCAAACATTATGCCATACAAATGATATTCAATGCCAGAAGAAAGATCACAGCTGATTACAATAGAGGATTTATATCTCTATATATGTTTATTTCCCTTAACATGACTTCCTTTTCTCCCCATGCTTTCATATTGTGCAGCTTCTGCTTCATGTTTGTTCCTTCTGTGGAATTATAGTGCATAAAAATGAACTAGCTAATTAATATTTAATTGCTTTTTTTGTCAGCATAGTGCTGTTGCTGCCAAATAATTCAGTATTATTCTTTGATCGCATTTCTTGTAATCCAAGTATCTTTAAAATTTCCCAGTGCTCAGCTGTAAATTTTTCTTTCTCAGAAAGGATATCTGTTGTCCTGAAACCTACAAATATAGCAGCAGTTCAATGCAGCAAGTCTTTCATTCTTATTTCTACATATCATACTGCTTTTAAGTGGGAAAGTATTGGATTTCCTGCTGATCCTAATATAAAAAAGTGTATGGGCAGCCATCTCACAGCAAGAGTCCACAACCCCCGGACTGGTCCGTGGCCTATTAGACACCAGGCCGCACAAGTGAGCAAAGCTTCATCTGCACATGTGCAGGATCTAGTTAACATGCGAAAACATGCTCCCTCTGGTCCTTGGACATTCCGTCCCCTGAACTGATTTCTGGTGCCCAAAAGGTTGGGGCCACTAATCTTACACAATGTTATTTTCTATGAAGTTCCAAGTTCATTGGTGTTCTAAAACATTTATAACTTTTAAGGAAAAACAATTACCCTAGCAAATTAATGGCTAATAATTGAATAATGAACTTTATTACACTTGTCAGACAGCTATAAAATTTATCTTCATATAATTTTATCCCACAGATAAGAACTAGATTCTTTAAGATCTGACTAAAGAGACATATGGAATATCAGAAATGTGGGAGGAAAGAAAATAAAGAAGGAAACCAGATGGCAATTAAAGGGAAATGCATATGATACATGCATTTAACTATTCTGGGTAGCCAAGTCTTCTTACTCTCATGGGAAAACACAGATTTTGTAAACCCCAAATTGAACCTTATTTTCAGACAGCCTAATTATTCATTATCAATTCACAATTTGGGGATTAAAACAATTCAATAGCTGTGCTGGCTTCCTCTACTGCTGACTCTCCCTGGTTTGCCTCTACAGTCTGAGCAATTTCTGGCAAGGCTTCGAGGCTGTCTTTGCCCTGAGTAGACCTTTGCAGTTCTTCCAGTTCTGCTTCCGTGAATCCTTTATTTCATTTTATAAATTGACATTGATCTGCTAGCCTCTATTCAGTTATTTCTGATTCTGGATGCTGTTATTTCTAGAGATGGTGGATTCTTTTCAGATATCCTATTCAGATAATTATTTCTTTGTTTTAAATCTTTGTATATTTGCAATAGGTAAGTCATTTTTCTTCCAGTAGTTCTGGAGCTGCTGGCCCTGATTGCTCAGAGTCCTGTAGCCCATTTCTTCTAATAACACCAACACCAACTGAGGTCCTTGTTGACCTAGGTGTCACCATATTGTATATGGTGGATGAGACATTCTTTGTCTGGCACCTCTGATAAGACCTATTCAGTATGATTGAATATTTGGCAGAGATTTCATTCACCTCACAGCACAAAAGCTCCATGAGCATGTGAAGGTAGTTCCTGTTCTGACCGAGGCTTCCCAAGAGCATGAAGCAGACTCCTTGTTCCAACAAAAAACCCTTTTATTAATTTACTGTGAATTCTTCTCATTCACATCCAGCAAAATCTTTCAAGGGAGGATTTACAGTCACAGACCTTATCTTGCTTGGAGAGATGACAGGCCAATATCAGCAAAACTTGGCAAGCAGTCTCAGAGAGTCACAAACCAATTAAGCAAACTAATTTTCTCCTACAATCTCCACTCCCCTTTCGCTCCTCTTTTATTCCTTTCATCATCCACCTGTGGCCTTACTCCCAAGTCGACCCCTGTTCTTCAGCTGTTCCCTTTGTCTGGCAATTCTGCACCTGCACATACTGGGAACAGGCTCCAGTTGTTCATTTGCCTCATTGATGTCTGGCTCTGAAAGTAGCTGATAACTGGCATACAGCTCTGGCCTCCTTTCCGACATAGAACCCTCATCAGAGCCTTCTCCAGACTGCAGGACTGGCCCATGTTCCTCCCCAAGCTCCTCACTCTCTGAATCTGCTGCCAGCTCCACTGGCAGTCCACAACAGTTCCTTAGAACTTTAGTATTAGAAAAATCTGTGCCCTGACAATATTTCCAACTGTCAACTACAAAAGGCCACACTGCTTGGGTCTGCATACACATTATGCCAATACATTATAACATCCTAGGTCCTTGGGAAGAACTCAGTGCATATGAAGGCCAACACCATCTAAAGAATTGGCTGCTGTAATTTCACACTGTTACCTGCATCCATTCTCTGGATTCAGAGAAGAAACAACAATGAAAGAAAGGACAAACCAGGCAAGAGGATATTAGCACTCTTCCTAATCCAGGAATAGAAAGATAACTGTTGTACGTTGACCAGATACATAGCTTTTATCAAAATGTTGCACAAAAATTCTACTCCTTCAATGGAATCTGCCATCTTCTTTTATCTATTTTACCAGAACACTTGATGAGTGGGAGACCCTCTTAAGTATCATCCATGATGATGATGCATGCATATGTATGTGAGGGGAATAAAGTGAAAACAATGCACATCAAGCAATTCACATGTTATCTTAGCATATCTTATCAGCCATGTGTAACAAGATGTCATAGACATGGGGAGTACCAACCTTCCTAGGATAACTTTCATGAAAAGTCTCCAAGCCTCAAACAATATGTGTCTCAGCAGTATATCACGTCTGATGACAAAGAAAACCAAAACACTATAACAGAGATAATGGTTATGTTAAAAAAGGATAATTATATTACTAATAATGTACTACAATATTAATTCATGGTTAAATTATTTCTGATTGACAAGGTCATTCAGGAGTCTTTCTATTGTATATTAATGAAGTATTTTCTTGGTTTATGCTGTATATTATATTCTGAGAATGTGAATTCAGAGCAGCTGAGAATGTGTGCTAATATCAAGCAGACGATGTGATAGAGACAGCATACAAAACCCCTTTCCAATCTCCAGCAGCTTGAGTTTGCTCAGCAAGGAACAGCTGGGTGAAAAGGCCTGCACAGGATCTCTTCTGTGAGAAAATGCCAGGGACTCCATAGTACAAGTGTTCTCAGTTATGACCTCCAATCTATGAAACCTGCTTGCCCACTTCTTCATTTTCTTGCTTGTCTAAATATGTCTTGAAAAATTGGCTCTTCAGGAATGTGTTGGAGGAAAAAAGAGGATTGACTTTTACAAGTCCCTGGATGGCATCTTTAGGAGATGCTGCAGTGCTGAGTTTTAGGATTCTATTTTAATGTTTTTGTTACTTGAAGAAAGCCTTGAAAGAAAGAGTGCAGTTTGGAATAAATGTAGACAGTAAAGGAGATGACCTTGATTGAGATATGCAAAGGTTGTTGCAAAAAAGACTAATATACTATTTAAGTCCAGAATGTCCAGATAACATTTGGAAGGAGCTCAGACAAGAAGTAGAAGAGGAAGAAGAGGAAGAGAAGGAGGAGGAGGAAGAGGAAGAGGAAAAAGAGGTAGAGGAAGAAGATGATGATGATATAGCCAACCAGCTTGCAAGATTCTGCTATAGTAGCCAATCTCTATAAAATTAATTTAATGGAGTTGACTTTGGTCAATTTAATACACTTGATAACATATCCCAACCACAGTAAATGATAAATATAAATAAGATTTGGTTTCTCTCAAGATGAATTCATAGTTCTAAATGATAAAGTACAACTTAAAAGCCTAAGTTGAGTTCACATATCATGTTTGCTTTAAATATGGTTTACTGAATAAGCAACAGTGTTGACATATAACCCTAAACTATACACTAGAATTTTATAAATGTTATTTTCTTATAGTGAGAGCCTATTTGGTCCAGTGATTAAGGCATCAGGCTAGAAAGCAGGTGAGCATGAATTCTACTCCTGCCTAGACATGAAAGCCAGCTGGCTGACTTTGGGCCAGTCACTCTCTCTCAACCCAACTTACCTAAAAGGGTTGTTGTTGTGGGGAAAATAGGAAGAGGAAGGTGTGTTGGATAGGTTTGCCACTTTGAATTATTTGTAAAAATAATAAATGTAGGATACATACATACATACATACATACATACATACATACATACATACATACATACATACATGAATGATGTGTGTGTGTGTGTTTGTTTGTTTTCGTAGATTTTCACGGGTGTAGGTATGCTGGTCTTGTTGTATTCGGGTCTTTTCCCATGTAAGATTGAGATTGTCTTGGCAACGTTTCGGCGAGGTCCCACTCGCCATCTTCAGGCTGGTGTTTTCGGCTTTGTGCTTGTGCAAGTAAAGAATGATACAAAACAGCCGACCAATCTACAAACATCAACTCCATCTACCAATCAGGATGCAACTACACAGCCAATCAACCCACTTACAGCAACAAAGCCAGCACTCCACACACCCCCACCAAGATTTATAGAACGATGGCAGCTCCGACCACACTTTACTTGCACAAGCACGAAGCCGAAAACACCAGCCTGAAGATGGCGAGTGGGATCTCGCTGAAACGTTGCCAAGACAATCTCAATCTTACACGGGAAAAGACCCGAATACAACAAGACCAACATATATATGTGTGTGTGTGTGTATGTATAAACTTGCATGCTAATGAATGGATAGAGGGTGTGGGGCAGCACCCAGATGCTCTGACATGAATAAAGTTCAAAGAGTAGCTTCAAGTAATGTAATGAAGAGCTTTCAAAAGTGATATTAAGAATATTTTGTATAACTATTTGTGACAGAATGTCATTGCCACATAGCATTATTATAGCACAATGTTAAACTGGACTGAAGGCAAAAACAATTTCCCTTTTTACAATTACTTAAGTGTGCCCTTTCATTTTCTTTTCAATTTATCATATAGACTTGAGTATTTTGCTGTGAATTGTGAGTGAAAAAGATAACATATATGGCTGGGCAGCACTGGCATCAAAGCTATTTTCTTCTGCTGGTTTTTATACTGGCCTTAATTTGGGAAGGCTTTATAGCAAAATCATTATGATTATGTAACTATTGACCAGAGAAGATTACCTAAGACATTCAGCAAGGCAGTGCATGAAAGAAGTGGCCACAAAACATTTTTAGTATTTTGGCAAGTACTTTTGTGTTTGTGTTCTGTGTACCTAATTCTAAGCTAATAACATAAATGATAAGTTTTATCCTAATAGAATTTAAACTATTACACGTTTTTATCTATAGAGATTCCTGTTATAGACAGAAAATGTTAGTTTTATGGAGACTGACAAGTGCATTTGTTTGGAAAGGCTCTACAGAGATTTGACAAAGAAAGAGATAGCAACTTCCTTCCCTTTGTTATCTCAGTGTAACATATGAAACCACTCTACAGTATTGTTCAGTTTGTCCTGCTGATCCTTGTTTTTTTTAATGATTCATGATAACTATAAACAAGACTTTCCAAGAATCAGATATTTTAGAGAAAAGCATAGATATTATTTTTAAATAAAATAAAGCAGCGATCAGTATAATTTTGTTGAACATACAAATTTTGTATTTCCTTACTTACAGTTTTGATCCCTCCCCCTTAACAATAAACAGTTAGAGAAGAAACATTCTTGAAATAATAGTAGCAATAATACAAATAAAAATAGGCAAAAACAGGAATTGGCAATGGTTCCAACCTGATCAAGAAATAAACAGAAAGATTAATTTTTATATCTCAAGAACAATCATCAAGAGTTTTACATCTACCAAATAGCAATAGTAATAGCATTTAGACTTATATACCACTTCATAGTGCTTTACAGCCCTTTCTAAGTGGTTTACAGAGTCAGCATATTGCCCCCAACAATCTGGGTCCTCGTTTTGCCAACCTCAGAAGGATGGAAGGCTGAATCAATCTTAACCTGGTCAGGATTGAACTCCCGGAGTGAGCAATGTGTTAGCCTACAGTATTGCATCCTAACCACTGTGGCACCACGGCTCAATAGCAGCAAATCCAAATTTTGTAAGGAAAAATATAAGTCATGTTGTTATGCATGCATCAAAATTGCACTCTGATTATAAAGAATATCATGACAGAATAGCCACTCTGATTGATTGGCATTTGTGCAGAAATTCCTAAATGTCATATAATTACAAAATTGAAAATGTTGACAATGTCTGTATTAAAATGTAATGCAATTTTCATATACAAATGTATTTGTATATGAAAATTTTGAAAACAAACTTCCAAAGAACACCAGTTAATATTTCTTTTGTTTGGTCTTTGTAGTTTTATTACTTGATGAAAGCGTAACTGCAATAGCACTTAGACTTATATACTGCTTCACAGTGCTTTACAACCCTCGGTAAGCGGTTTACAGAGCCAGCACATTGCCCCCAACAATCTGGGTCCTCATTTTACCAACCTCGGAAGGATGGAAGGCTGAGTCAACCTTGAGCCTGGTGAGATCTGAACTGCCAAATTGCAGTCATCGGCAGTCAGCAGAAGTATCTTGCACTACTGCATGCTAATCACTGTGCCACCAATGCTCATAATAATACCTTTTTATTGATATGAGCAATAGCACTTTGACTTATATACCACTCTATAGCGCTTTACAGCCCTCTCTAAGCAGTTTATAGAGTCAGCATTTTGCCCCCAACAATCTGGGTACTCATTTCACTCACCTTCGAAGGAATGGAAGACTGAGTCAACCTTGAGGCAATCAGGATTGAGCTCCCGGCAGTGGGCAGAGTTAGTGCATTCTAATCACTGTGCCACCACAGCTCTTGCTTTTCATTAGGAAATTAAATCAGTCTTCAATTTTCCTTCATTTATCCATACAATCATATGAGGTAGGTTAGGTTGTGGGATAATGGAGGCTCAAAATTAGCCACTGATAGACTTAACCATGGATTTCCCTGCTCCCAATGATGAATCCAGAGGTGGGTTGTTGCTGGTTTATCTCAGATCAGCTGAACTGGTAGTAGCAATGGCAGGAGGATCTGCACACCTGCCCGGGCACTTTTGTGCATGTGCAGAAGTGTGTGCGCGCGTGCGTGCCCAAACCGGTAGTAAAAATTTGGCAACCCACCTCTGATGAATTCTTAACAGTTATCCATGCTATCAGTACTACTAAAACACTATGATTTTTTAAAAAAAATAGTGTTCCTATTCTGTAGAGTATAAAGAACCAATACTACTAAAATGGATCTACATAAGTGTTACAAATTTCTGTAATGATAATATACTCACTACAACAGAAAGCTGAAAGTTTTGAAATCATAAAAACTTTGGCTACAAATAAAACACTTGCTGGGTTCACTGCACTAAACCAAAATCTCTTTTTTGTTTAATATATTTGAACCTAGTCATTGTTGTAAATCATGGTTTGAATCTGAGAATTCTGTATGAACATTTTAGATTTTTAACAAACTGTAAATAACTTAATCCATGCACATAAAACGTCTTTGCAAAAATATCACCACCTACTTTCTGGTTATTTTAATTGTTATTGATTATTACAGGCTTTATGAATATCTATTTCTATATAGATTGAAAAAGGAGCTCAAGATATCAAAATTTGAAATATATAGATTTGTAATTTACCTATGCTGTTTAGTCACATAATTAATGAGTTCAGAATGCCATTTTTAAGACCCGCTTAAAAAAAATAAAATTATACCAATCAGAGATTTGTTTTCATTTCTGCTGCTTTTTTTAACCGATACATTTCAGCTATCCCCAACATTACAAAGGAATCCACTAGAAATTTAATGCTAAATTTGCAATGAATGCAGGCTAAAACATATTAATTTTATCATCATCTCTTCTATTATTTACGTTTTCTAGAAATACTTGGAGAACCCTACTTAATTGGCTACAAAATGTTAAATATATTAAATATTAAAATATTTTTAAGATTTCTAGTTAGATCCATATCTTAGAAGCTTTTATTCTCAAACAGATATTTCCCAAGAACAGTACTCTTAATTATCAACTGAGGAGTGCTGAAGCTATGTTTTGAAAGAGCTGAATAAATCAAGTGTTCAGTTTGCTAATACAGAAGAGAACTGAAAACACTTTGAATAAAGTTTTTTGATATATTATAAGAACTTTGTAGGAATGTTGCAATATATCTTGATTTTAACAAGCATTTGACAAAGTACCTTATGATATTCGGATTAGCAGTATCATGAAAAATTCATCCCTGGGCCCTCTATTCTTCAATATTCAATTTTATTATTAATTAGTCGGACAAGCTGGAGGGTATAATGATTTGCAGATAACACAAAACTGTGTATTACTCCCAAAACAAATACATTCAAACTGATCTTGTTAAGTTATATTAATATGGTGAAATAACATAATGGAGCTGAGACAAATGTAAATTTCTCACTTTAGAAATTTAGTGTTTTTTCTAATGCACAAAAGCTCATCAAATGGGTAATATTTGAACTCAAAGCTACCTAACTTACAATTCATATTCAGACACTCTACTGTATTTCCTTAAAATTCTTATAATTCTCTTTGTAGAACAATAAAGCTAACTAGGTGGTTATATTTATAAATCTGTTTCAGTAATATAAAACAAACCTGATAATATAGTACACTAAAGTAGTTGCCAATTACTGTTCATATGAAAAATTCTACCCCTCTGTAAACCATTTGAATCAGACTGCACCTAAAGTATTCGAGCCAGTGTTGTGGACTGCATTTAGGGGAAAAAAATACTGACAAACTGCAGAATGTCCTGAGACAACAAGCAAGATGATAAGGGGACTAAGAAGGAAAAACGTAAGGGAAATAGTTCAAGGTGTTAGGCATATTTAGCATGGAGAGAAGACTGAGGGGAGACATGTTAGGGTTGTTTAGAGGTGTTTCAGAAAACAGAAAAAAACCCAGTAAGTTTACATTACAAGGAAGTAGATTTCAGTTGGACACCAGAAAAACATTCCTTGGTGAACAGATTGCTTTAGGAGATGGTAGACTATCTTTTATTGGAAGTGTTTAAACAAAGATTGGTTGGTCATGCAGCAGGAATTCTGTAGTAGTAGATTCTTGCAATGGACAGAGGGAATGATATGGTATGACGATAGTATATCATTTGAACATACTGGAATATTGCCTATAATGTTTGGGTTTACTGATAAATCACTGCTTAATAGTACTGATGAATTGTATATACCTCAATGACAGAATACATACTGCATATTTCCTGCAAAAAGCTTTACATATAATTCATGCAATTTCCATATAGGGTTGGGAAATTCCTGACATAATGCAAGGAAACTTTTAAGCTTAAATTTTAAAGAAAAAGGATCTCAAAATGTAAAGCTGCCAGAACATTAAGTGGCTTGTATTTCTTTTTTCCATGTCCATTAATTCTACACCAGAATTTGCGTATCAATTCCCACTGCCCTTTTCATATAAACATTAACCCTATATATCAGAACAGGAGGAAATGGATGCATTAGTCAGTACCTTTGAGGTAAGAATATGGAAGACATTGATTAACAGATCTATCAGAGAGAACTGCCCCATACTGTACCCACAAGCTTATTTACAAGGATAAAAGTGAGAAAGTCATTGATCATGCTTACTCCTACGAATTTTGAAAAGATTTTAATAGAGAGAGAAAAAGTATTCTTGCTTCAAACTTCTTATGCCCATTATTATATGTCTCTGACGATGATAATCTGTGTCCTTATAAATAAAACTTGAATGAAAGTTGGAGAAGATTATTAGATGACTATATCTAAGTATGTAGCTGTCAGAAAATTATCCAGTAACATACCATTATTTCTTCAGTTCCCAGTGATTTTCTGCTTTGTAGCAAAATGATATTATTTTATAGTTAAATATGTATTTTACTTCCATAGCCAATATTTTTCTATTTTACAACAAAATGTCATTTTGGCTTTATAAAGCTTTCATGCCCCCCATTGAAAAAAATAAAGACATTAAAAAAATTATGTCCCAATATGGATTCAGTTCCAGTTGTGAACTCTTCAATATAGGGCAGGGGTACATTTTATGGCTCAAGGATACTTTACTGAATAGGTTTTTGATTCTGATCCCACAGTCAACATCTCAGTCATCCTAATTATACACACTATCAGCACACAGTTTAGAAACTTTTAATATTTGGGGCCTGAAGACTGTCTATTCTTAACATGAAATCATATTAGAAAAACTGAATTGTCTCTAGATTTGAAAATGAAAATTCAACTGTTGTTTGATATGATGGAAAGGAAGTTGTTTCTACTGATCAACAGGTGCCTAAGGCCTGATGAGATGGGGACAGGAGTAAGATGGAAGAGTATTAAAATTGCCTATTTGCAGCCCTGAATATCTGGAAAGACACAAATGAGGAGGCTGGTAGTTATATTTGTACCCACGTGTTTTACCACCCTACTTTAAGGTTTTATTTTGATTATATTTTAGCAATACTCAAGACCATCTCTGATAGGACATAGCTAAGGATTTTTTTAAAAAAATCGATTGCCTTCAAGAAAACTTTCAACTATCTCCTGATAAATATAAGAAAAGAATTGGTTTCTTTTGTTTATAACTGTGATTCTGAACCTGGTGTTCCTAATCTAATATGACAAACTAGGAGAATACATCACAAAGTTGTTTCCCAACATTTTCTAAAAGTTGCAGCATGAGAAAGCACTCAGTCATTCCTGACTGGGTAATAAGGTTGTAACAATTATATTGGCCACAGTACAGCAAGCATGTTGGGAAAAAATGTTGCACAAACATTCATGTGACTCAGTAAACTCAACTCACCTGGCTCAAAGTAAACCTGTGTTGAAATGCAGGACTAAGTTCCCTTAGACAGATTGATTAAACTTTGATCTCGTGTGTGTGTATGTGTATGTGTACCCCAACTTGACCTCTTATGGTAAGTGGAGCCCAGACATTACAGTAGTTTATGAATTTGGCAGTCAGCCAAAACTGAATAACTGGCAAACAATCTGGAGCTCAAGCAAGAAAAAAGGCAAAGAAAAGGTGAGGTTACAGTAAATCTGATGCTAGAACTTTCAGGACCTTGGACAAGGCCTTGGGAGTAGTTTACTTGTTGCTACTACAGCGTTTTTGTCATCTAATTTTGCTCATGCTTTTGAGCTTCATTGCATCTTTCATCCTCCATTCTGAATAGAAGTTAAACATGCTGCTGAGTTGAGCTTCATTGCCAGTCATTAAATGGGCATAATCGTGTGATATTATTGGCACTAAAACAACAGTG
Organism: Thamnophis sirtalis; assembly: GCF_051295495.1. Lineage (NCBI taxonomy): Eukaryota > Metazoa > Chordata > Lepidosauria > Squamata > Natricidae > Thamnophis > Thamnophis sirtalis. The sequence continues at coordinate 97,167,869 of NW_028261385.1, read as the reverse complement.
ATAGTCCGCTTGTGATAAGGAATAACAAGATGTAATGGGAAGAATTCTAGCTGGGGCCTTGCTCCTTGTCATCTCTTCTGAACTTATGCACAACAAACTGTCCACAATAAATGATCAGCAAATGCTTTTGGAAGTGAGCATACTACCACTTAACAGAATTGGGCTTGGGGACTTTGAAATCAGATCCAAGTTCTTTAGCAATTTTACTGGCTCCGGATCAGTGATGTGGATTAAATGTAAGGATACAGCCAAAGGTTTAGACAGAACTCCGAAGGATGATCTCCCTGTCATATAGAAACCACAAGGAAAAGCCATGGGTTTTGTTTGTTCATGTTATAGTCTTAGATTGCAGGAAGCAAGGAAAAGTGCTTATTTCATTAGAATACTGAGTCAGAGGTAGCCCTTATTGCAGACTTTCTGAACTTCTTGCTGAGACAAACATTTGTGGCAGGTTTTAGTCATGGTAGCAGGGAAAAAAGGAGATGAGATGCAATGGTACCATATTCTGCTTATAAAATGAACTGGAAGGAATTTAAAAGACCCTTTCTTGCCTTGTCTGCTCAACGTATGCTGCAGAAGACAGCATACTTTCAATATACATTTTTTTCAATCTTCTGAAGCAATGAGAACAATGCACGGTTGCCAGAGATAAGCAGATTCTCCTTCAGATAAACAAAGCTCCTTGCTCTCACAGTCTTCAGGTTTAGAAAAAAACAACAACTTGGAAACCTCAATGATTGCTAGCTTATCTTGGTCAGATTTGATCAGTACATATTTAGTATTTTTCTTAAACTGCTGCACAGTTTGATATTTGCAGGCCATTTTGCTACATTCAATGCCATCCCTTGTTCTCCTCAGATTATTTTAAGGGACATACTTAAATAAAGTTTCAGAGTCAATTTCCAGGTCACTTCACTATGGAGAAATGAATGGTTTGCCAATTGGTTTCTGAGTGCAGTTCAAGATGCCATAAAGTCCTGTATGGCCTAGAGAACTGAGTCTCCAAATATTTCTGCCTGCCTGATAAGTTCTCGCACTCCAGGTCCCCTCTGTTAAATGCTGTTATTTTGTCACAGTCTCCTCCTTTTGAAAAAGAATCCCTCCTGAGGTAAGGACTGTATCTTCTCTCCTAAGGATCAAGAAGGCTTTTAAAACCTGGCTTTGGTCCCAGGCCTGAGGTTATTTTTGGAAACTTTGTATTATTTTGTTTGATTTGTGTTGCTTTTAGATTATTTTAGCCCAGACTGTTAGTGTGGTTTTATGTTTTATCCAATTTTATGGTTTTTTTTTTTTTAAATATGTCATCAAAATTCATTGGACAGCTACAATAAATTTAGATATATAAATAAAATATAAATCTTTATTCTTTTCATTGGATATATATATATAGCTCTCATCAGCTAGCCATACCCTTACTGGGATTCGAACTTTAAATATATGTATGTATGTATGTATGTATGTATGTATGTATGTATGTATGTATGTATGTATGTATGTATACAGGGACGTGCAGTCACTAGAGGCAAGGGAGGCATGGCCTCACCAGTCATGAGGAAAAGGAAAGAATTTTAAAGAATTTTTTAAAAATAATTAAAGCCAAGGTACTTGCTGCCAGATTCACAGTGACTTGGAACAGTGCTTTGTGTTAACCATAGGAGGAGGCCAGAGAACTAGGGGCGTCTTTTGCATAAGGAATTTTTCGCCTTTTAAGAGTTAAGCAAGGGTTAACAAGCAAAAAATTCCTTATGCAAATGAGGCACGTATTCTCTCGCCTCCTGTAGAGGGCATTTTTAGAGGCTTTTTAGAGTTCTCTGGGAGCAACTAGCTCAGTCTGACAGAGCTCTGGCCTTTCATGAGGGGAGGGCAGGGCAGGGCAGGGAGAAGCAGAGTTGAAATAGTCTCTGAAACAGCTGGAAAAGGTGCGTGTGTGGGGAGGTGGGAGGAATTCAAAAAGTTTGATCGGAAGGCAGCAGGGGAAGGGGGAGTATGGCAGAGGAGCTGCTTTCAAGTCTTTGGAAAATATATCCAATCCAACTTCTGTGTTTGTGTTTGAGAGTGAGTGAATGAGAGAGGGATCCACGTTCTCTGTGTGCGTGTGTCTGTTTGAGAGAGGGGGGAGGGAGGGAGAGAGGGAGGAAGGAGGGGGAGGAAGGAGGGGGAGGGAGAAGAAAAAGAATGGGAAAACTTATTTTGCAAGGGGGAAAAATGAGCATGCCTGGCTGTGGAATTCTGGGAGTTGAAGTCCACAAGTCTAAAAAGTGCCTCACCAGGCCTAAAGCTGATCGCACGTCACTGGTGTGTGTGTGTGTACCCAGTAAGGGTATGGCTAGCTGATGAGAGCTAAATAGCTTGAAATAGATCTATACTAGTCTCCCTTTATTTATTTATCAGCACAAATATAACATATATATATATATATATATATATATATATATATATATATATATATATATATATATATATATATATATATATATATATATATAACAAAGGCAACAGTAAAAATATTGGGTTTCTGTCGTGATGGACTCTTGTGACGAGCCGATTGACAGATGATGGAAGCAGTTAGCTTCCTCCCATAATTGGGGCTTACCAGGGGTTGTGACAATATATATACACACACACACACACACACACACACACACACACACATATATATATATATATATATATACACACACACACACACACAATATATATATATTCTCTAAATGTGAAGAGATTTAGTTCCCCTTTATAAAGTTATATTGAAACTAATGTATTTTGAGTAGAAATTTTGTGCACATTTGTCACTATCATGAAATCTCTAGAATTGATGTCATAATGTGCTAATTATATTGGTGAATCCAATTTTATCACCACTCAATTAATTGGTAAACAACCTGGCAGTGCAGAGCAGACTATGTAGCTATTGCTCAAGATGCAGGCCACATATATGGCAACATCTAACTGACCTTAGATGATCACAAAAAGCTTAATGTGTTTAGACCTCTCTAAACATTCAATGAGTAATATTGATCAACATTTCTATTACATTAATGGATAACCAGGAGAGAAGAAAGATTAAAACTATTTTTAAAAAATTAAGCATTTTTCTGTTTTTGTCCTTTTACCCCATTTTTTTCTATTTAGTTTTGGTTTATTGTATCTTTTTTCTTTATTTCAATATGTCAAAGCAAACAGATTAGCACTTGGATGAAATACCACTAGACTAGACTGGGACTGTAAGAAATAATCATGGAAGAGCAGAATGACACTTCTGCACTTTCAAAAAACTCTTTGAAATCATTAGGAGCTAGGTGATTGAACTTTTAATAATGTATTGAAGAATAACAGCATTTTCCAAGATATACTGTCAGCCTCTGCTTTGCTGTTATTATTGTTGTTATTAAATGAAGTCGCACCTGACATATACTGTATATTGTAATTTTGCTTTAGCCTTTCCTTTCTAAGTTTTAAATCCAGCATAGAGACTATATGCTGACATAGATTTGACTAACATTATAAAATATTTTAAGGAGGCCTTCAAGCTGATTTCATAATAATCATTACCAGACATTTTCTCTGTATTCTATCCTTTTTAGAAAATCCTCTTTTATTGCTGGGAGATATAGCAAATTCAAAGTGCTTTTAAGCAATTGTTGGAAATTTATCATTATTAAAACATAAATAGAGATTTACAGTTTATGGTACCCCTGCATTCACTCCTTACAAAAGGAGCAGCTAGAAGGCAACTATGCCAGAAAAAGTGCAAATATTCCACTTTCAAAAATATCCACTTGATAAATACAGTAGTAGTTCAGCAATTGCCTCATTTAGCAACCATTTGGTGATGAAAAAGTAATTATTTGGAGATGGAGAAACTTTGAATGTAACTTACTGAATTCCCTGCATGGATTGACCTTATACCTATATGGGACAGATGGGGAAGAAGCTAATCACCAGATTGCAAGAACAGGAGCAAGAAGTTAGACTAGGAGGCTTCGAGGGGAGGGGCTGCCGCCGTCGGGAGCTAAGTAAAGCTCCTGCCAGGACTCTGGTTCGTATATCTTATAAGATCTATAGATATCTCCCCTTTCTGGCAGAAAGGGGCAGGGAGAAGGTCAGTCGTTAGGATCTCTTTGTAATTCATAGCTTTTTTTTTGCTGTGAATGGAGAAGAGGTTCAACATTAGCTGAGCCTTTACTCCGGCCAGTTTTCCGCGCTGCTTTTTTTTGCAGCCTAGGCAGATTGCCTCCCCCCCAGGACAAAACTAAGCTATTTAAAAGCCAATTCGGGCGGGGAACATTCCCGAGGAACTTTCTCTATTACTATTTAAAATACCAGCTTCAATCTCGCAAAAGGCTCCCTTTCTTCTTTTTTTAACTGCGTCACAAGATGGCGATCTCGTAGCTTTTGTGTTTGATCTGACGCAGCTAGCTGACCCTACCCTCCTGAAGGCTTCTCCGTACTAATTGCTAAAAGATTATCTGAGGGGAGCACAGACTTTGATTTTTGGCTCGCTGGATTGCTTGTCTCTTATTTTTATTCTGGAATGGCTCCCAAACTTAAACAGAAGCGCCTCCTTAATAATATATCTCCAAAAAATGCCATGAAGCCGCTACCCTTGTCTCCTACACCCTCCACGGGAGATTTGCTAACACAAGAATTCCTTCTTAAAACGCTTAATGATTTCAGACAGGAGATTAATCAACTGATTTCGGATTTATCTGATGAATTTGATGCTAAAATTGCTCAGGCAAAGCAGGATATAATCGGAGTAATGACAGTCATGACAGATTATATTGCTGAAACGGAGGACAAATTGGAACTTTTGGAAGAAAGTAACCTTAATCTGATATCAAAAATTCAAACGTTAGAACAGGAAATTGAATCTGCACAAAAAGAACTTGTCAAATTAAATTATAACAAGTCTGCCTTTGCTATACGTGTTAGAGGGCTGCGTGAAAACCAACAGGAGAATTTGAAACAGACATTCTTTGAGGCTTTCAGCCGCTTGGTGGGAAGTCCGGGACTTAACTTTGATTGGCAGATTCAAAGAATTTACCGCCAGAATTCCTGGGTAGCAAAACAGCGACAGCTTCCGAGGGACATAATAATATACTTTACCACAAGGGAATCTAGAAATGAAATAATACAGAGGCTCTACGGAAAGAGGTTGAGAATTGACGGGGACGACTTGATTGTTTTTAAGGAGATACCATTTCAAATGTTAAGAACAAGGAGACAGTATGCTTTCTTAACCGAAGAACTCAGAAACTCTCAGATTTCATATAGATGGGAAGTCCCAGCTGGTATTACAGTTACATTTGGCGACCAAAAACACCGCATTAACTCTGTCTGTGAAGCCCGAAAATTTTACTACGAGACCCTGAAGGCGGGACTTCCTGATTCATCCGGATCTGGGGAGAGACAGGGAGAAGGAGAAGACAAACAGCGAGACACGTGGCTACAAGGTGGAGCGTGTTGCTTTTCTCTTCCGGAAGGGCAGAAGACTAAAGAATAAAGACTAGCGATGTTTTTAAAGCTTTATGATTTCCGTCTGGGATAAAATGGAAAAGTGGCATATCGATGATGAGACATGGAGACTGAAAGAAGCGTTGCTGATTGGGGACATATATTGTACAGAAATTTTGTTTGAACTCTAACTTTAATTGTGCATGAACTATTCTTTTAGGTGAAGAGAGCGGAAATTGTGATCTTTTTGAGTTGTGGTTTGGGACAAACGGAGTTGGGAGGTGCGTGGGAGAGGGAAGGGCAGCGAAAGTTCAATTAGATTACATGGGGCTAGAACGTAAGCTGATGTTTGTTTGAGTTGCTATATCAATATAAGGTTAAGAAAGTTTGGTCGGAGAATCTTCAGGAAAGTGGAGTAAATATGGGAGGAGCAACGAATATGGATAAAATATATATGTGGATATGGATAAAGGCAGGGTGGAAGGTTAAAAATTTATATGTGGAGGTGGGTAAGGATAGAAAGGGAGGTGTTGGAAATGAAAAATGAAAGAAGTATTTGAGTTAATGGTGTTATAGAAAGGTTTGGATACTTGGATAAAAAAGGAGATAAATTAAAGGTTTGAATAGATAGACAAAGCAAGGAGATTTTTAGTTGGGGAATTCTAACTGATCAACTTACCTGGCTCTAATATAGTGTGAAACCCTGCAAGTAGTAAAATAATCGAAATTTGGAATGAGTCACATTGATTAAGATTTATAGATAATGGGAAGCTGTGGTAACGTAGTGGGCTTATGACCCTTTTTGTTTCTTTCTCCTTTTTGTGTGTGAGTGTGGGTGTTTTTTTTTTTTATTATTTCTTAATTTTCTACTATTTTTCCTTTTTCTTTTTGGCTACTTTTATCTTACTTTTTTTAAATTTTAAAGTTAGTTGGCCTTATTATACTTAAATGCTTGTTAAAGAATTATGCCGGGCATGGGACCTGCGAAGCCGTAAGGGGGTTAGGGAGGGGGGATTATAGGGGGGAGGGGGGAGGGTGGAATTACAGTTTCAATCCTTAGAACAATAAGAATTCACTTGTGTACTGCCGTTTTTTTTTTTCTTTTTCTTTTTTTCTTTTTCTACTTTTATTGTAAAAAACAAATTGAATTGTATGGATACACCAAAGTGGGGAGAAGAGGGAAAGAGAAGGGAGAAGTAAAGAGGGAGTGAGAGGGAATGTAAGGAGGGTAAATGGAGGGAGGGGGAGATGTCTGAGGGGGAAGGGAAGTAGAAGAGGGGAATGTTGGAGGGGTGAAAGGAAAGTTGGAGGGGGAGAAGAGAGGGTGTATGGGGGAATGAAGTGTTATGTTGGGGTTTTTTTTTTTTTTCCTTTTTTCTTTGCACAGTATATAAGTGATTGTACAAAATGAAAATGAAAATGAAAATGAAATAAAATATTTAAAAAAAAAAAAAAAAAAAAAAAGAAGTTAGACTAGGAGATCCAAACTCATTAGTAGATTTCCATTGCAATGAACAACATTCAATTTCAGCTATTACAGTTGTTGACTGATCAGGGATAAAAATAGCCAGAGAAATAATTGAAGCCAAGGGCCCCTTTTCAATCAATAGAATTACCACCAGCCGATCTGGTATTTAGGTACCAATGGGGTGGAAGCACAAGAAAACAACAATTAATGACTTAACAGCCAGTCATTAACACCCTAACCAAGTATTAAGAGCTACACACAACCAGGAGCTATATAAATATAATGTATAGAACAGCCAATGGGCATATTCTGGAGAGAGAGAAGTTTCCTGATGATGGGCTCCAGCACAAGCCCAAAAACTTGGAAGAACAAACCTTTGGTCCTCTTGACCTACTCAGGTTGGATCCTGCATGAAAAAATAACACTGTAAACAATCTTTCCATTTAGAACCTTTGGCAGTTCTGAAAAGCAAGGGAAAGCTGAAACAACATCATAAACAGCCACGATTTCACTTAGCAACCTCTTTGCTTGAAGCTGGATTGTCCCCCAATGAAATTCAGATACAAAAAGATGTATAGATTAATACCTTTTGAAATAAAAGTTGCAATTTAGAATTCAAGTCTGATCCCATTTTACTTGCAACTGGAAGAAGACCACTTTTATTCTGCTGACACTAGACAAATTTTGTGTATCAAAATACTTTTATTCAGTTCCCTTACAGGATTTGGGTTTTTTTTAGAACTGGAGAAATTTCAAGTCAAATAATCACAATGATAACACAATAAAAGCAAAGTGATATTCCCTTTGCAAGTGAATAGCTATAATATTTCTTCTGATATTTCCAATAAAGCCTAACTAAATTTAAAAAAAAACCCTCTTCCACAATTCTGCATTTGGGGAAAAAAATAAATAGCAATCTCATAGGCATCTTTGTGTGGAGGGAAAGAAGACCAATCTTACAGATTTTAATACTATTTAAGATGCAGCCCAAAAAGCTAACTCTGCAGTGACATTTCAATTACCCAAGCTATTTTTCTCCCAGAATGAAGCCCATTTAATGTTCTAAACTGAGCTCTTTCTCAATGCTCAAATGAACAAAGCATTTTGCTGGCAGTTAGGGGTGCAATAAATCTTGCCACAAAATCCATGCCTGTATTCTCTCAGATGATTAAATAGTCAAGCTCAGGAAAAACATGACACAATTCAAGGGCTGCTTTTAACCCAACTAACAAAAGTGAAAAGAACATTGGCAACATATTTCTTATCTCCCACTTCTCATAATCATCTCCCCAAATAGGAACTAGAAAATGCTGTCCTTATATTATGACCTAATGCATAATTCATATAATCAAGAGTATTATGAAGCAGCTAGGCAATATTTCCTATTCTCAGAATGCCAAACATATGCCTTATCCAAAGGCTTTTTTATCACAATTGCCTAACAATTTCAAAAACTAAAGTATAAATCCTGCAACACAGATGATGACTTATGCTAAAACCTTATCATCACACATTTATTTCATCTGCAAAAAAAACCCCAATAAAATGAAATCACTCATGATGTTATTATTATCTTTTTTCCAAAAGAGATTCAAGGACTAATTGGTTTGATCAACTCTCTAAATTCACATGGTAATTCATCCCAAGTATTATCTCCAGACTTCTCTGGTATTTCATGCATGTTCAACACTTTCTTAATATAAGTGCCTGACTTGTTTTAAAATTAACAGAGGGAGAATGATAGACTGAGGGTGGGAAAAGGTAGCAATGGGCAGAGGTGCCAAATACAAATAGCCAAAGTCTAATTTTAAACATTCATTTTAAAACAAGCAGGATGAAACTCTTCTAAATTGTGGTCTTCAACTCCCAGGTCACAGCCCACTATTAGGAATTGGGCCAAGCAAATGGCTGGTTGCAGTGCACACATATGTTTATGCTCAACTTCCATGAATAGTGGGGTGGGGGCACTTGTGTACATGTGTACCAGCCTGCTGCTCATGCAGGTTGAGCTGCATGCATGAATGCCGGCCCACTCTTCACATGGCTCAGTTCCCCTCTCCCCCCCACCCCCAAGCCGGGCCACCAAGCCGCAAAGGTTGGGGAAAGCTCTTCTAAATTCTACTATATATTGTAGTCTGACTTGATTTGTAAATTTTTCAAGAGTCTTACTGCTTCCAAGCTCATCAAAGTTGCATGAAAATTGCAAGGATAGAAATATATGCTTAAATAACATTATGTGATGGCAATACCTAAAATATGCTAAGAATATTGTAGTCTGGATATTATGGAAAGCCTATCTAGTAATTGCAATCCTAGTGTTCAAAATCCTAGAATATTCTAGAAGCATTTATTAGATTATTTCAGACTATTTGTTTCAATTAATAACTAGATTATTATTTTCAACAGAGAGCTTGACTTCATCCTGTGCCTCTGATAAGTTTATAACATATCATTACCCTTTTAGCTTTTTAACCAAGTAATCAAGCTAAGTGTATATCATTCACGATTTATTCCTCCCCCTGGAAACCAGGCCTCTCTGGTTTCTAGATAAATTAAAATTAAAGCCTGTATATCTGGCAACATTACACAAAGCCTATAATAACTGCTTTTATATTTTCATGAAAATAGGTTTGCTAAGCTAGTGACACTGCTTTTGCACAAATAACAATAAATGAAACATAAATAGAAACAGGGGGAGAGGAAGGGAGGGATGGAGAGAAGAATTGATTTAAAAAGTCCCTGCCAAATAAAGGAAGAGAATCTCACTCTGGAGACAGGTAAATAGAAAATAGAGATCACACTGCAAAATATAGTTTTAATTTAGCCAGATCTTTTGAAGTAACAAATTAAATTTTACTGGCTTCTGTTGCAATGAAGTGCTGTCCAGATAAACGTTTTTAACATGAAATAATTTTTAGATGCTATAGTTGCATGACATATCCTGCATGTAAATTACTCCCCTTTATTATTCAGCTTGTTACCAGTCCATTTGAGTAATGTAGCACAGATACTTCAAATTATCCAATGTCAGCCACCTAAGCTGCATTTGACTACTGTTGTAATGAAGCTCATATTATGTAGTATAGGTAGTCCTTGACATAATCATAAATGGAGACTGCCTACTATGGCCATAGGTTATCAGAATCATAAAGTAGGGCAGGTGACTAACTAAGAACATTTCTTTTGCAACTGTTATAAAGGAAATGTGATGGTTGTTAAGTAAACTCAGTGGCTGTTAATTAAACCCATTGTTCAGTATGAGGTGTTTTTGCCAAATACCAAAAGTAAATGCTGTTTTGTGGCAAAAATAGCAATAGCAATAGCAGTTAGACTTATATACCGCTTCATAGGGCTTTCAGCCCTCTCTAAGCGGTTTACAGAGTCAGCATATCGCCCCCACAGTCTGGGTCCTCATTTCACCCACCTCGGAAGGATGGAAGGCTGAGTCAACCTTGAGCCGGTGAGATTTGAACCGCCGAACTGCCAGCTTAGCAGTCAGCTGAAGTGGCCTGCAGTGCTGCACCCTAACCACTGCGCCACCTCAGCGCAGTGGTTAGGGTGTCACAAATTGTGGTCATGTGACTGCAAGATGCTGTAAATGGCCATAAATGTGGACCCATTGCCAAGTACTCCAAATGTGGTCACATAAATGCAGGGGCATGTGGACATTGGGAAGTTTGGAACTGTGTCACACTGTAAGAAGATTTGAGAGGTCTATTATAACTTTAAATGGTCATAAATTGAGGACTATCTGTATCAATTCTGCTAGAAATGTCTGAAGTCATGGATACAGTTTCTGGGTATTTTGTGACATGGCTTGTAAAGTATATGTGAAGATAATGTGAGTTTGGGACAGTGAGGACAGGAAAAAAAGTGCCTGATAATATTTCAGTAATTGAATTGTAAGCCACCCATAATCATGGAATACAACGGGTGGCTACAGAAATTGCATGCATGCATGAATATATTGCTATGCAGATATGAGTGTGTGGTCAATCATGGGGAGATAATAGGATATAATGAACTCTTTGAATTGTATGCACTTGGAATAAAAAAACCATTCAAGGAAAAAAAAGGTGGATACACACAATGTTGTGTAAAAATGATTCTGATCTTCTCATTCCAAGACATTTGAGCAATACTGAAATCAGAGTATAATGTAGGGTATCATCAGAAAGTATTAAGACATGCAGTATAGCGGTGACTCATATACAAAGATACCGATGCTGGTTGAGATGGCATTAGACCATCTGTGATAAGATTTTTAGTATTTAGTATTTAGTATTTATTGTCACTTATAGGCTGCCCTTTTCCCTGAGGGGACCCAGGGCGGCTTACAACTCAAGGGAAGGGAGTGCAAAACAAGACGTAAAACAATATGTGGATACAAATACAAATAGTAATAAAACACAACATTCATTCAACATTCGGGTGGGGTGTATAAAATCCTATCCCCAGGCCTGACGGGATAGCCAGGTCTTAAGGGCTATGCGGAAGCTCTGGACTGTGGTGAGGGTGCGAATTTCTACGGGGAGGTCGTTCCAAAGGGTCGGAGCTGCTACTGAGAAGGCTCTCCTCCGCGTAGTCGCCAGTCGGCACTGACTGGCGGATGGAATTCGGAGGAGGCCCACTCTGTGCGATCTGATGGGACGAAGGGAGGTAATCGGCAGAAGGCGGTCTCTCAAGTAATCAGATCCACTACCATGGAGGGCTTTATGAGTGGTGAGTAGCACCTTGAAGCGGACCTGGAGATCAACAGGTAGCCAGCGCAGCTCGCGGAGGATAGGTGTTATGTGGGCGTACCGAGGTGCGCCCACTATCACTCGCGCGGCCGCATTCTGGACTAGCTGAAGTCGCCGGATGCTCTTCAAGGGCAGCCCCATGTAGAGCACATTGCAGTATTCCAGCCTAGAGATCACAAGGGCTCGGGTGACTGTTGTGAGGGCCTCCCGGTTCAGGTAGGGTCGCAACTGGCGTACCAGGCGGACCTGGGCAAATGCCCCCCTGGTCACAGCCGACAGATGGTGGTCAAAGGTCAGCTGTGGGTCCAGGAGGACTCCCAAGTTGCGGACCCTATCTGAGGGGTATAAATTTTGACCCCCCAGCCTGAGTGATGGAACGCAAGCCAAATTGTTGGGAGGGAAACACAACAGCCACTCGGTCTTGTAAGATTCTGGGCAAACATCTCTGTATATATTCTGAACAAAAATATATTCAACTCAAAGAGTCTCACAAGATTCAGTACCAGTGTAGGGATGGGATGGGAAATGTTATGCTATGGATAACCAGTCCTTTCCAGCATCACACAAAGCTTAGACAGGGCTCAAAAGAGAGAAGGGTAGAAAACCCTCTTTCATACTGAAATCTATATTCACAATGTGTGAGTTTGTGTGTGTGTGTGTGTGTGTGTGTACACAAGATAGAGAGTGCACGCAAAATCTAATTCTTTGGGACTGCCAACCACATTCAGCTATATTTCTTTTTGTAAGGGTCAAGATTGAGTCTCTCAAGAGCCTGAAGGAGTGCATGACAACTTCACTTCCTGTCCCCTGCAGTGCAGTTATTTACATTTGATTTCAAAATTCTGGTTGATTTCATGAGGCTGGACAGGGACAGCCAAGGGGGCCATAAAATGCCCAGTTCTGCTTTAATCAGATATTGTATCTCAAATTTCATCATTCCTGTCGCTATGCTAAAAATAAAAATTCCTTTCAGGAAAAGTCTTGATGATTAACAGAACAATGAAGAGTCTTGGTGCCCCACTGATATCCAGTATGTCTTAAAGAAAATACAACGGGCAATATCTACTTCAGTCGTATACTGCTATTCCAAACTGACCATGGCCTCTGAAACTGCTTAGCTATAATCCAGGTTCTGTATTAAAGGTGCTTCATTGCTGAACCAGCTGCTTCATTGCATTGCATCAATATTGATTCAGGGTTAGGTTTCTGCAACAAAATCTATTGCATTTCCATTAGCAAGAGTGCAAATGATAAAAAAGTTTCCATTTATATCTTTTGAATTGCACACTGCAGAACAAATGCTCTACTACACAGCAACTTGAGCCATAACCTCTTGGAAGAAAAAATGTTGTCTTGTTGCCAACTACTGTGCATCAATTCCTGATTTTTGTTTTCACTGTTGTTCTTATAATATTGACTAATTCACAAATTGAATATATGCAATGTTCGAAGGACAAATGTAGCAATATTACACCATCCCATGCTATAGTTGAAGACAAATATTATCAATCTTTACATGGGGAAATAGTAACATATTGTGTATGTGTGTGTGACACTTTGGATTACTTTTGCTAATGTGTGAGTTTAATAAGTGGTTGTGAAAACACTAATATTAAAATTTTTAAGCACATGTGCAGTCTTGAAAGATTGAATCACATTGTTGAAATGTGGAAGTTGAAGTTTTTCTGTAGCTATGGTTTATATATTGTGTACATAGTTAAATTCATTTATTTTCCTAATTCTTGCAGAGTGATATAGCTTATTTAGCATTTTGACTTCATGTCTAAACTGCCAGGGCAGAACAGGTAAATTATTCTACACTATTCTCATTTCAGTTTAGTGAAATGTTATTTGTTTTAGAAATTCTAAAGCTAAGTGATTTTGCTGCTGTAAATTTTAAATTGCATCAGCAAATCTAGTTGTCTATTCTGGATTATATATATATATATATATATCTTTAAGTATTTTTTATTATAATATACCTCATCAACTAATAAGATATTTTATCAAAATAATTCATATATTTTGTATATTTATGATTGGGTTGCCTCTTTTGAGGGAGTAGGACTGCCAGATAGATAGCAGAATAAGGGGGAAAACCCTTATATCAAATGCTGTATCAAATGAATAACAACAATAGCAACAACAACAACAATTATTATATCAAATGAGAACAAATAACACTGGCTATTTTGTAGACTAATTGTAAAGATTATCAGTGTCATTCATTGGCCTCTTTCGTATTTTAGTGGTTGTTATCTAAATCAGCCAATAGCAGCAAGGGGCAAAATCTGTTAAAAAGAAATGATGCCTAATTTTATTCATAATTTATTCATGATTTGTATTGTACATTTTAAAAACAATTGATTGTATTGGTGTCATATACTTTGATACATGTTTTTGTGAATTTTATGCAGTAATGATATCTTGTTTTATACCATATGAAATTAAAAAAGAGTTTCATTCTAATATTATAATGTAAAGCTTTTAAGAAATTATTTTAGTGACAAAAAAAGTATGGGGAACTGATGAGGCCCGCAGGAAGCTGTTTCCCTTCTAAACTATTCATCTAAATCACTCTGATCTGTTGAAAGAAATGTATTTAATATCTCTCTAAATATGATTATCAATCACAACAGCAATATATGAGTATTTTGAGTAACAGCCACTAGAATGTGAAAAGAGGATTCAGATAACAACCAACTGAAATGGGAGACAGGGATGAGAAATTAGGTAGTCCTTGACTCACAACCTTTTGTTTAGTGGACTGTTTGAAGTTACAACAGCAGAGAAAAAAGTGACTTATTCACATTTATGACTGTTGCAGCATCCCCTTGGTCATGTGATCAAAATTCAGATGCTTGGCAACTGGCTCATATTTATTACAGTTGCAGCAGCCCAGGGTCATGTGATCGATGTTTTGTGACCTTCTGGCATGCAAAATCAATGGGAAAACCAGATTGTCAACTCGCGACGCATTCCAGACCTCTTGAGTTGCCAAAGGCAGGGGATGGGGAAATGAGCCTCGCAGCTGTATCAAGGAACTTGCATTTCAGTCAAAACAAAGCACATTTCAGCTGACAACGTCAAGATCATCTCCACGCAAACCCACATTGGCCGGAGCGACTTCTACAACCTGCGGAATTGCTTAGTTGGGGATGACACACCTTGGGGGGAGGGGAAAACAGAGTCAGAGCCAAGGCGCGAATTAAGTATGGTCAGAGTTGTCTTTACTTGGTTTGTGCAGATATGAAGCTCCTAGTAAATAACTGGATTTCTTTTGAAGCTTGGCTTGAGGCTCATGATTTAATTAGGGCATCAGTCAGAACCCTGACACAGATTTACTTAATACCTTCTTAACAACTGCAGTTATTCCCCTAAGAACTGTGGCAAAAAAGGTCATAAAAGGAGGGAAAAACTCACTTAACAACTATCTTGCTTAGCCACAGAAATGTTGGGCTCAGTTGTGGTTGTAAGTCAAGGACTACTTACATAGCAGAATGGTCAGCCAGCAATATTTTATAAATATTATCGTTAATAACTATTCTCTAAATTTAAGTTAGCCACCTTATAGAATAATAAAGTAACATCTAAAATCAGCAACAATAATAAACCTAGACATAATATAATCAATAAAATGTGCAAAAAAAAACCCAAGATCCTGTAGACAGAAATAGCAGGACAAATATTTACAAAAGGCACATCAAATGCCATTTGAAGAATCACGATGTGATTTCCTAAATGCTGAAAAAATAATAAAGGCTGCTGCAAGTTTAAATACTGAGGAAAGTAATCTCATATGGCTAGATTTTCAGGAATCATATGACTCAACTCAAAGGCTGGGGACATTGAACAAGGGCATTTGATTTAGAAATTAATTTGATGGGGAGAAAGGTAACCTTTTGAAGATTTTAGGACTACAATTAATTACTTTTATCACTTTCTTCATATAACTGATGCTATTATGATAAAAATGCTGAGAATGGTGTTTTGGATCTGCTTGACAATTCTGCCATGAAAATTTATTTATTATCTCTCATATTAATATATGAATTCTTGGTATATCTTTTAGTTTCAAGTATTCTACTAATTCATCTTAGAAGCCAAAGTTACTAATCAAACTGTAATGCACAGTAGGTTATATTGATGTTGTATGTCTAAATGTATATAAAAATTCATGCTTGTAATGTAGAAAAAGGCAGCATTAAGGATTGGGGAAAAAGCAGAGAGTGCTTTTGGGTGAAGCTTCAAACTTCAAATAACCTTAAAATACTGCTGCACAGTATGTCTACTTGGTTATGAGGAACTGCTAGAAGATAGGTTAGGAAAATAGAAAGAAAATTATTTTTTCTTTTAGGAAGAAAATAATGTAACCCAAAATTTAACCCATTTTAACCAACCATGTCCTTTCAATTTCTTTAAAAAAAAGTTAGTTAAATAATAAATTTGTTCATATTTTGAGCTTATTTCTAGCAATGGAGTCATACTGTTTATGATTCATAGGAAACAACACATTTTATATAATACAAAGTTGGGCAACCTGTGGTCTCTGTGTGCTTTTTAAAATTTCTTACCTAAATCTTAAATCTGTAGCCTGCGATGAACATATTTCATCACTGGTTTGCTCCCTGAATTTTTTGATTATTAGGAATATTGCAATCACTGAGGACAAAAAGTTGTCAACCATTATAAGGAGAGCTAATAAAAAAAGATTAGTAATCTTTTAAAATATGCAAGGTCTACCTGAAAAGTTTATGAAATAATGTGGTAGAAAAATCATTAGACCCAAACTTCAAACTTCTAAAAAAGAAAAAATCCTAGGCAGAAAATGAATATTGTATGGATATAAAACTTCTCTAACTTTACAACCCTGCTCTTTCAAATCATCATACTCATCAAACAGCATACAGAATAGGAAAACAAATGTGAATGAAAAATTAGGAATGTTAAAAAAAAGTACATAAGGTGAGAGTATTCATCAAACATTGGAAGCACAGATTTGGAAAAAAAGAAAGACATGGTATTGAAGGAAAAATGGAAACCAATTGCAGTTAAACATTGCTTCCCCCACAAAAAGTAATTCTTTTTCTGCATTGGCAACTGGAAATTAAACTTCATTCATATGTAAATTGTTCCCTTTAAGCTAGTCATTCTTTTTTCTTGTAGCTTGCCTGCCTAGAAGCAATAGAACTGATCTCTTATGAACAGATCAGTCATGTTACATTGGCTGATTTGATCACAAGCTTGTACAGATCTGATTTTGTACCTCTAAACAAAGATAGTTGTCTCTAAACAAAGATAGTTAACTTATGATATAGGCTTGCCAAAAACAAAATTGTAGTAGAAGTGCAAGTCCAGAAAGAAAAGGGAATTACTAATTCTTGTTTTGCTAATAACCAAGACAAAGTAAAAGATGAGTCTGCATTTAGGAATTTGATTAGCTTACATGACTTGCAATTAATGGAACAATCAAGTAATCTCTTCTGGAAAAATAAGATGCTGATTCAGGTATTGGCATAAATGGAAATTACATGAAAAAATTACCCTGGTTAAGGATTAGGACTAATTATCTAGTAATTTTACATTGAAATGGCAAAGTAAATTCTACAATTCAGGCAAATCAAAACCAAATGGCTCAATTCTTTTGTCTGTAAGAAGGGAGCAACAGGTAGTTTGAAGTAAATTACTTTTGTACAATACAAGTAAGTTTCTCTCAAAGTTCAATCATAACTTCTGAAATTATTGGAGTTAAAGTATTTTTTTTAAAAAGCATAAGAAAGAACATGTCTGCCTATGGAATCATGCACAATTGTCTTGGTATATCAATTTTTAATTTAATTTGACTTCTTTCATTTATCCAACATTTTTTGAATAAATAATGCAATTATATTCTACTTAGGCTCTAACAATTCCACCTGAATTTTGGAATCACCTGCAAAAGATATACATTGCATGATGAAACAGGAAAAGCAACAATGATAATTTTTCCTATCATTTCACTCATCATTTTTTTCATTCAGAATCCATTGAAAAACATTTTTAAAAAATTACCAAAATTGATTGCAATGTAATATACCTTTTAGAGAGATACATTTTGATTAAAAACCACAATAGCAGTCATATTTATTAAGGATGTCTTAACTCACATGTTTGCATGTGAATGAAAAAAATTCTGCAAGGCAAATATTGTTTCCATAAATTCAAGAACCTAATCTATATTGTTTAAATTGTGCTTTTTATTTATGATGTTATATTGCTGTTGTAGGCCAGAAACAACAGGTATATATATCTAAAGGGCTGTTTGAGAAGCAGTTACTATTCTCCAAATTTTGCAAGCTTAGATTCAGCTAGGATTTTCTTTAAGTAGGTCTAAAGCCACCATTTAAAAAAGCCTCCTAATGTCCTTCTGTTGATTAGGCATTAAGGATGCTCTGAGCTGTTCTTGGTGGCTTTCAGGAATGCAGACTCTTTTACTTTATGCTTCTAAACATTTTTGTCTCATCTGTTATCCACATACAAGGAGTTAACAATAAATAGACAAAAATGTAGGTAATGAAGCTGTACAATAGAACAAAGACAGTAATGGTCACCTTATTTTTTGGCCAATAAGTCAATTTTGGTCACCTTTTTTTTGCTATTATTATTTTAGAGGATGATAAGCATGATCTCTGCTGAAAAATGCAGCACAGACTCTTCCTCTAGCAGTTAAAAGTATGTTCAAACAAAAGATAAAAAAGCTTTACTTCCTTAGCATAGTAACAACAAAAAATATAAAAAAGCTTTACTTCTTTAGCACAGTAGCAAAAAAAATATTTACAATATATAATACAATGTATATACAATATTACAGAAACATTTGCTATAATCCAACCTATTAGCTATTACAGTAATTGTGCTGCTTTTGTACAGTTGTGAGAAGTATATTTCTACTTCGTTTGATTCGTATTCATGACACCAACAAAGGATTATTGAAATAATTATAGCAAAATATAACAGATTCGATTGACACGTGAACATACCATGCCTATAAATGTGTAATTTTTTTTAAAAAAAATCTTACTTCAGGAGAAGAAATATGAGATTTATTTCAAAATCAGAAAGATAAAGAAAATTTATGTTCCTACTGATAAATTGACAAAATGTTAGTACTAAAAAGGTAGACAATCGCTTGAAACTAATTACTAGGAATGTTCTCTTTCTGACTCCAGCTCAGAGAAGAATCAATTAGCTCTTCTCAGGCTATGACCTTGAAAGATGCAACCCCAAACAGAATATGCTGAGTTGGAGAGAAAGGAAATGAGATTCTGCCATACACAAAAAATATCCAGCTTCAAAATTGACCTGTCAGGCTTTGAACTATACTTAGTTTGAACAGTGCAACGAAGCTCAATGCTTCCTTACATGTATATGCTTCACTCTCTTCCAACAATCCACCTAATTGATTTCTTCTACAATCCGCTCCAATAACATATAACCTCTAATTTATGATAGGGTTAGGTTGTAAGTCACCTCTTACCTCTTTACATTTTATGCCAAACCTATGTTTTTTTTTTAACTTGTAACCTTGTTCTCTCTTATGTAAAGATGTTCATTGCTGCAAAACTTAAGATAGACTGATTTTAAATGCAAATGAAAACATAACCAAAGGTATCTCTCTATGGAATTAATGTGGAGTCACCTCCTTCCTTTATTCTGCAAATATCTGAGTTAATTGCATTACCAATAAAACCAACCAGCTGTTATAACTCCTTTTTTCTCCCTGTAGAAACTTATTCAGTGACTAGGGTATAAGCAGAGGCCATATTTTTGGCCTAATTTTATAATATTGAAAGAACTAAATTCCTTAACAGTTTACAGACTGTTGTGGGCCAGGCATTTTAAAATTTGTATTTATAGGTCTTTGGTATTTTCTGGTCCTCTGGGAAGAATTTTTTTTCTCCTGCTAATGATAACCCATTTGTCAGCAGTGTTATTTGGAAGGAAGAAAAGATGACACTGTTGTGTGCAAAAATGGTCTGAAGCAATCTTGATATATGACAGTTACTTAGCTGATCTTTACTATACAGCGATCCATCCTTTATTTGACAGGTTATCAGTTCAAGATAGGTAGAGCTCCAGCCAATACTTCAGTAATTAATTCTCAAAGCAAAAAGTACATGAAGAAGCTGCATTGTTATAACCTTCAATTCCTCTCAGTGAGACTCTGTCATCTGAAATATAATAACTAGGCAAGAACCAAACTGTAGTTGCTGAAAATGGGTACAGCGTTCCTGAAAGTGATAGGATTTCTGAATTGTATAACTCAAGTCATTCATACATGAAAGCTGTAAGCCTAAAGTTATTAATCTAGCAGAAGAATTGCAAGAACTTGTGCAGACCTGATTTTTGAAATGGCAAAACTGTTTCAATGACAGAATTTATGAGACATGTATCTACACAGAAGAGAAGATGCATCTTTGATACATCATGCTCTCAGAAGGAATACCTACAAAGCAGCTTGGCCAGGGAAAAAAGAGGGAGAACATTCTTGCATCAAAAGTGAACATACATCAAAGGACTAGCAGTGTTCTTCACTGCATGTTCCTCTTAAACATTATGAATCACTTCAAAGCAGCTTTCTGATTCAAGACACACCATGCACGAACTGCATTATCACAACACTTGCATTTTAATAAACCTCAGCACTTTTGTTCTCTAATATTGGAGGTGATTCTATTAAAGATACAAAAGGTTAGAAATGATTTTGATAAAAATAAATGCTAACTTTCTTTCAGGGCTGCACATCAAATTATCCCATTACATTTTCATTACTTGCAAGTTTGGTATGTTAGTGAAAAAAATGTTTTCTCTGTTTTTCTGATTTGAACCATAAGACGAATGGGATAAAGTTATTAATTTAAAGTGATGGGTCAAGATTTG
Source organism: Thamnophis sirtalis (assembly GCF_051295495.1). Lineage (NCBI taxonomy): Eukaryota > Metazoa > Chordata > Lepidosauria > Squamata > Natricidae > Thamnophis > Thamnophis sirtalis. Next base: position 97,147,283 of record NW_028261385.1, on the reverse strand, counting down.
GCCAATCAGCAAAGAGGGGGTGTTTTGAGTTAAATTATTCAGATACCTTCAATCCTGAAAAAAGCTTGATTATATGGACTCCCTTTCTCTCTTGAATGCCACACTGACCTACATTTCTCAAGTATTCCCTAGAAATGAGATGCTCCAAGTCAGATGCATTGCGTTTTGATTCCAAACTGGTAGCCAAGGTCAAGAGAAATACAGTCTGTACATGCTTAGAGGCGCCTTTGTTTTCATTGCTATACTATACATTCCAAGGCTCTTGCCATAAAAAAGATTCCAGGGTGGAATATAGCAAGTTATTGTTGTTTTTTTACCCAGAATAAAGAGCTATGAACAATATTAATGAATTCCACAGCAAAAGAGGTATTACTAGAACTGCATATAGCAATGAAGTAGAACTGCATATGACAATGAAGCAATCCTTGATAAAGGTTGTACAACTTGTAATATCAGAACCTAGAATTATTGCTAAAATTCAGAGCAATGTACTTTTTATTTTATTCTTGCTTTTAAGGGAGAAATGTATATGCTATGTGAAGGGGCAGATAATTTGTCAGGAATGCAAAATACGCAGAGGTTGAATAATAAAGAAATTTGACAATTATGAAGAGCTCAGATAAAATAAAATCACTGTAATGGACATGTAAAGTCAAGTGACTTGGCAAATGGTACAGTAAGTTTCACTTCCCTCATATTCTTTTTGTGAACTTTCATAAAGGAATAAGTTAAAAGTATAATTTGCACTAACCAGCATCAGTTTTAATGATCAGGAAAAAATGTTCACTCATCATGGTACTTTATGCAAAGTGTTGTGATCCAACTGGCATAGGAAGTGGGTGGGCGGGGGATAAAATATGAACTTACCTGATTTTGGTGCAGCTGTTTGGATATTGGTTTCAATTTCTTGTACCAGGGATGCAGTGGTGGGTCTTTTCACTTCAGGTTTTAGGCTAGGCAGAGGTAGCGAGGGTACCAAAGATGGCAAGAAATAATCATTTCGGACAGTGTTATATGGAGATGGATTAGAGGCAATCTCAGAAGTAACTACCATGGGGCCTCTGGGTTGCTCCATGATCTCCTGTGCGGCTTCATTGGTGGGAAGGGGGAAGTAGGAGGTTTGCACTGCAGATGGCAACCAAGCAGACAGTGCAGTAGGGTCCATAGAGGTAATCGGATCTTGTCGAGCCCTACTGGGATCAAGGTGAGTAGGAGAATCATATTCAAAAATCTTGTCCACAAACACCCACTTAAGGCCAGCAATGCAGAGGCAGAGGCTGATCAGGCAAGCCAAGATTGGGACGATGCAGATCTTTTCGGAATTAAGGCAACCCGTCAGTCGCTCTGCCTCCAGGCACACACAACAAGTAGCTGCAAGGCCTGCTACTCCCTGCATCCTGGTTTCCTCCCTTTGAGTCTCTGGCATCTCTTCTTCACCAGGAAGCCCATCAAGGGATGCAGTGGGACTCAGCTGGGTTGAAGGATGTGGAGCTTTTTCCAGACTAGCTTCCGACATTTTTGAGCCTGTATTTTCCAAGGGGAATTCTTCTCAAGAACGCTTAATTATAAAGCTTGTTTCGGGTCCATCCCCTTTCACAGGAAAGCCGGCTTCAGAAATCTTACAGCATCACAGCACAGGCATAAAAATAGAGTCCAAGCATCAGAAAAAATGAACCAACAGAAAGAGACCACCAAAGAATCTAAACCTTCGAAATTCTCAGAAAAGAAGCTTCTCATAGTGAAGCTTCCTCCTCCCTTCCCACTTTTCAAAGGTTCTTATTTTAAATTCCTAGTTTCTTCTCAAGCCATCCCCGGCTCTTCAAAACAAGGCAAGGAAAAGCAGAAAGCTCAATTCCTCCACAAAATTGGTTAACTGAACCAACAACAGCCCAAAGTGAACAGCCGGCTTCTCACCTTCAGCATCTGAGACTGGGGGCTGCTCAGGAGGAGGAAAACACAGCTGGAGTCATGCAGGAGAAGCCAAAGGAAAACCAGTAAGGAGGGTAGCAGCAGCAGCGGCAATGGCAGCAGCAGAGACAGTAACAACAGCATCCTGTTGTGCAAAGGAGCTGGTTGAAAGAGGCTGAATCATTACAGAGCAGCAGGTGCCTGCTTCCTGAGCATCATTCCCAGCATCATCATTATAGAGGAAGGAATAAAAGGATGGGGACTCTCTGCTCTGCGTCCTTACCAACTCCTCCTCCTCTTCTTCGTCCCTCCAGAGTACTCTTTCTCTTCCGTGCCTTCCTTCCTTCTGCTCTCTTTCCTCTTTCCCCACCCCTCTGCAGGGCTGGCCTGAGTTAAATCCGCACACCCAGCAAGACAGGGCTGCCAGGGACTTCCTATTTCATCCAATTAGATGGAATAGAGACGTACAATCAAAAAGAGGCATGCAGGAGCCAGCGAGCGGTCTTTTTTTTCCTTTTCCTCCCAGTGTATGATCACGAAAGGATTCCCAACCATTAGAGAAATCTAACAAAGCTGCAGTGAGGACGGGGCGGGGAAGAAGGTTGTAGGTGACAGCCTTATGGGCTGGACCTCAGGCTGAGGCTGTTGGATATCCGATCCTTCCCAAGGGGGATGGCAGGCCTCTCAGCTGCAATTGCTTTCTGCTGCTACCTAGATATAAAGTTTGCCTTCCTATCAATCGAGCAAGTTAGAATCATAATGGACAGGATGAGAACATAATCCTCATTTTAAATTGGAAGTGTTTTTTTTTCTTTTTGGTCATATGATCCAATCTGAGAAAGCTTGCACTTAAATCAGAATGTTCACATCAACAATCTATGATTTTGCTATGATGATTACTGTGGCTCCTGCTTTATTAGTACTGAATGAGCTTCACACAAAAGCCTTCAATGGGAAAAACTGTTATGTGGGACAACAATCTGGCTTTGCAAATATTTCATTTTTTTGTCCGAAAGTATTTAAAGGAGAACCAAATTTAAAGCATTTCTTCATTTTCTTTCTTCAATCTGCATTATTTTCTTGTTAACTAATGAACTGCTACCAATTCCAAAATAAATACTTTCAAGGACACTGATACCATAAATGAAAAATATACAAAAGTAACTATAAAAGGAACTTAAATCTGCATAGAAACATAACCGTGACTGGTCAAATGCAGAAATTATATAAATATTGACTTCACGATGAAAAATAGTCAAATGATAATTTTCAACGGCAATCCACTTTTGTATTGTATATAAGAAAATGATATGGACCATATAAATCACCAGGATTCAGTGTTTGATAATTTATTATTTACCAAAACCTGTAATTGTATTCCTTAATTTAACTATTTCAATAGCAATAGCCCTTATATTTAAATACTGCTTCACAGTGCTTTACAACCCTCTGTAAGTGGTTCACAGAGTCAGCCTATTGCCCCCAACAATCTGGGTCCTCATTTTACCCACCTCAGAAGGCTGGAAGGCTGAGTCAACCTTGAGCCTGGTGAGATTCAATCTGCCAAATACAACTCAACTGCTTTTAACGTTACTATATAAAACAGAAGTCTGAATATCACAGTGTAAGGGTTAGCAAGATTTCCCTTGGAGGTTGTGCAGTCCAAAGTGTCAATATATAGTGATGGAACATATTCTGAATTCTTAAAATCTACAGTTTTTCAAGATTACGCACTGTATCAGTTTCTCTGGCCTCAAGGCACTGTGGAGTAGCCTCATTAATTTTAATCATTCATCCACTCTTAGTTGTTCAGAAGTATTGAGTAAAATATCTTCTGTTAAAATTAATAAAAACTAATCAATAACAGTAAAAACAGAGATTTTCAAATATGTAAACATAAAATGAGTATAGAATTATTCATAGGAGTAAACACATCAAAACTGATCAAGTAAAACTGAGGCAGCAAAAAATGTATGCAGTTCTATTGATGGAACAAGTTCAATGGTTTCTACTAATTCTCCAAAGATTTCACATTCCTTACAACTACTTTCCTACTTACCTACCTCTCTCATCAAAGGCAGCAGACAAATTGTTTCTATACTGCTGCTATGAAAATCATATGGGTGTAATGCTATTGGGAGTTGCGCTTGACTCAAAGGAGGTTACCATATCTGAAGTGAAAAGATATTGGCAATCACTAATTAGGATTTTGCTGCCCTCTAGTGGTTATCAGGATTCTTGCATCCCAGGTGATGGTAACTTGAAGGAGGACCTCTCACAAGCTTAAGTTTTCCAACCCAAATATTTGAGGCCATGATGGGAATATGCAGTATATGTAATTTTTGCATTTTGGCTGAGGAATTCTATAAGTTGTAGTCTACTCATCTTAAAGTTGCCAAGTTTGAAAAATGCTGATCTAGAGGTTTCATTGGGTGGAGAAGTATTCTGCATTATTCTGTATTTAAGCCTGAATGCCTTTTCAGAAAACTAAAGACTATTTTGACTTTTTAATTTTTTTTCCAGTGAAAGCTTTTACTAGATCTGCTGAGATTGTTGTTTGTTTACCCTATTCAGCCATTTTTGCAACTAGAAAAAAAAGCCTTTTCTAGCCAAAGATCCAGTCCAAAAGAGGGAAAAAACCTCATTAAAAATACAGGAAGGTGATGGCTCACTCCCATCTTTATTCCTATTACATCCTTGCAGGAATATACCTGTACTCTCTAAGGTGATATATATAATCATGATCAGTGATCAATCACAATCTTATTCTCAAAGAGTCTTAACATATCCATTTCAGATGTCTTTGAACACATGCATAATACCAGCTTTCACATTCTCTATCTTTTCAGACCAACTTTATTTGAAATAGAAGTAAATAAAATACTGTTCTCTATTTTACGTATATCATCAGCTCAAATGGCTGAAAAGGAAGGTATAGTTTTTTTAAAATCTACTTCCTTTGCAGTCCCTTTGTTTTCTGTTCTCCATAATCTTCTGTGATAATCAGAATCTAATATCTGCCACATAAGACTGCAAGGGTTGGGTAGACCACAAAACTGTAATTTTGCCTTTTGTAATGCCTGACCTTAAAATAAACACAGGTTGTTCTCAACTTATAACAGTTCATATAGTGACTTATGACTGTTTTTCGCAATTACAACCTTTGCAGCATCCTCATGGTCACATGATCCAAATTTGGATGCCTGGCAATGGCTCATATTTATGACGGCTGCAGTGTCCCGGGGCCTTGTGATCACTTTTTGTGATCCAATAAGAAATGAGAAAGCCAGATTCACTTAATAACCATGTACTAATTTAACAACTGCAGTGATTCACTTAACAATGATGGCAAGATAAAATGGACAAAACTCACTTACAACTGTCTTGCTTAGCAACAGAAATTTGGAGCCCAATTGTGGTCATAAGCCGAGGACTACCTGCAAAATTTTACTTTCACATTTTAAGCCAAACTTTCTTACTTTGCACTTTCCTAATGTGCAGGTTAATTGAAATACCCTCAAACAATCCTCAAACAAAACACCAAGCAGGCATTATTATGTGAACAAAAGCCTCTTCAGAAGTCAGGTGTCAGCTGTCTCTTGCAGCCATAAAGGGCCATCTCCACTGTCTGAAGGGGAGGGTTATACCTGTATATGTACCTAAAGACCAATAGAAACTGGGTAGAACACAATCCATTAATGACAAGTTATAGATTCCTAGAAAACCATTGGCTTGGAAGAAGAGGGAAAACAATACTTCAAAACTGGAATAGCTAAGGGTGACTTAAATTAAGGGTGACTTTAAGCTACTGAGAGATAGATTGCACAAGAATATCAAATGGACATGGCATAACAAACTGTTAAGGAGCTATAAAGTTATTACTTTACAGGGTAACAGTTGATAACAGTACAAAATGTGAAAAAAATCTTCAACATTAAAAAGAAAGTCTTGTCTCCCTTAGGATACTTTGCAGTTCCTTTTTCTTTTTAGTGGATCTAGTACAAAATAATGTCATGGTAGGTTTTATGGAATATCTAATATATTTCATCAAATCATAGCTTCACACAATCCTTTATAAGTCTATGGAGATTCTCAGTCATCTAGGCCATAATTGTCTCAAAGGTGCTTTTTTTAAAGAGCCAACTGGACTTTATTTTTTCTTTGAAGATGTTTCACTTCTCATCCAAGAAGCTTTTTCAGCTGCAGAAGCTTCTTGGATGAGAAATGAAACATCTTCATGAAAAACCATAAAGTCCAATTGCCCCTTGAAAAAAGCACCTTTGGAACAATCCTTTACAAGGTTTCTAATATGCTGGTCACCCCTGATACACTCCAAATCTTACTGGAATCCGATATGAAGGTACTCTGGAAATTACCAAAACGTTAACTTTCCATCATCATTTTTATCTGCTAATAGCTTTAGAATCTCAAATGTAGAAAAATACCTTTTTTTCCTGGGCTTATTAAGAAACCAGCCAAACAAAGGAAAATACAGAAAGGAGGAAAATAGCAACATATACTGCTCCATAGTGGTTTTTACAGCATTCTTTGACTGATTTTCAATGTCAGCATATTGTCCCCAACAATCTTGAGTCCTCATTTTATTGACCTCACAAGGATTGGAAGGCTGAGTCAGTCTCCAGCCATGTTAGGATTGAACGCCAGACTGTGGGCAGAGTTAGCCTGCAGTACTGCATTCCAACCACTGTGCCACTAAGGCTCCTTAGTTAGGGTATTAAAAACTATTTAATACCTAACTAAATCACTTCAAGGAATAGTATATTCAATCTGCAGAATGAGTAGCATAGAACCTGCAGTAAAATAAGTGTTTGCCACAATGCTATTAATCAACATGCAACAAGGGTGATAGCTTTCTTAGTATATATTTTCTTTTTGCATTAAGGACAGTAGATTGAATTTTACCATCCCAGACTGACAATGACTATCTCAAGGGGGTAAGTACAGCTCTCATGCTATTTCTTCCCCTTCCTTTTTCAGTCTCCTCCTTTTTGTAATATCCCATAAAGATTTCCCTTGCTTGATTAGATTGCTTTCCTGGTTTTATTTCCAGCAGTCAGCTATTATTGTAACACAGCCATCCATGGGAAATACACACAGCAAATCAGTATCTTTTTTTTTTTTTTTTGTCCTTGGCTTCTGATATACATCAGTTGTTTGGCAAGAAAGGGCGAGGTGAAAGCCCACTTATTTGCTGATTTTCAGAAAACAAGAGTTTTGTCCTTACTCCAAGTTGCTTCTGTGGATTGTGCATGCATGCTCTTTGATCTTCCATGGTACAATTAACCAGAGTTCCCTGCAGCCTGGTTGTAACCATTGAGGATTTCAGAAAATCTAAAGGGAAGCATAGCTAGCAGGTATATTGCTACATATCTGCTATGAGTTCATTCCCTCTCTGTAGAAATTAATGTTTATGCATATGTGGTGGCCAGTATTATTACTAATTTATTATCTTTCTAATAATTTCTTAATTAATGGGGGAGGGGGTCTGAATCAGCTCATGGAGTAAATGAAATTGTTCTGTATGAGCCTCCAACCTTTAATTAACCTATTTTTAAAATGCAGTTATATATTTTAAATGATGATTTATTATTTCTTCTTTTAAAGTTCTTTAGCAGTTTGCTCTAGAGTTGGCAAGGTTTATAAATTTTATTGAAATATTACTTGGAACGCTGTCTGATGCATTTTCTATATATCACAATATAAATAAATAAATAAATAAATAAATGCCTGTTATTTATTGCTACATATATTAACTACAACCTGCAATACAGACAAATATGTTAAGTGAAGAATCAGTGGGAAGCAGTTCTTCCTTCCACAATATGAAAATTATATCATTCAGGGCTTAGTTCAACATTACATAATATAGAAAATTATGAGATGAAGCATTATATATTTTATATTGCGTTTGGTTTTTAAAATTGGCTGTATTTATTTTACCCTTTCTATGTTTGGTCTATGATAGTAATAAAGATTTGAATTGACTAACCAAATTGAAAGTCCCTGAGCAGAGTGAAGGCCTTCCCTCTGGCATAGCAGTTTATTTTCACCTCAGCAGGGTTGATCCTCGAGGAGTCCCAACTTCGAACTGCATTGCCATTATGACTCCAGATGCACAGAAACACACAGAATACACAGAGCGAACACAACTACACAGAAACAAGACTATCTCAAAGGTGCTTTTTCAAAAGTTTTTTCCCCTGAGGAAGAAGTTTAGTCTTTGTCATCTTCTTCTTCTTCCTCAGGGAAAAAACAGTCCAGTTGTCTCTTGAAAAAGCACCTTTGAGACAACTGTGAGCTGGATGACTGAGAATCTCCACAGACACAGAAACAAGACAGTATTCATATTAGTCTTGTTCTACCACAACTACGTATATATTCACTCAACAATTATGGTACAATTTTACACTACCTTGTTTATTTATTTATCAAATTCATTTGCTACCCATCTTGTTGTTTTTAGATATTGTATTCAAATAATGTTAACATGGGTATGATTTTGAAAATGCTATTTCTAACATTTTCAAATATGATGGCTTTCTTTCCTTATTTTTTTGCAGGAAACTTTTTTTCCCTTTAGAAAAAAGAGAAGTTTTGGAAGCTTCTAGGAAAGTTTTCAAAATTAGAGCCCAGATAGAAGTAGACCGAACGTATTTATATACTTGGAATTCTTATCAGCTGATACAGCATCCACGTGAAATGTGTTTGTTAAAAAAAAAAATCAAGATATTGTTAACCATTCATTTGTTAGCACAGAACACCAAAAGGCCTGTACAGTGATGTATTAGCAATCTGATAATTTACAAATATGCATGTTGAGTATTCCTAAAGCAAGCATGCACATAGGCAGTAAAATTTTGTTTCTAAACTCAGCTTTATGGAAACTCCCTTGACATGCTTCTATTGGTCCATTATAAATGTTGTTATATCTGCTAAATTCTGTATGCCATTTCCCTCCAATCAGAATCCAACAATGACTTTCATATCTCCTGAGAAGTTAAAATGGATTTTTTTTCTTTAAAACATAATACAGCCACTCAACACTTATCAGATTCCATCACATCCCAAATTTCCTGCATAATAGAACAGCATTCACTGGACACTAAGTTATCAATTTTGATATGGGAAGGGCCAAGCTGGGCTCTACAAAGAAAGCGAGAGATATTAGATGCTACAATGAAAAAGATGCATTTTTTACAAACTTGCTAGGCTCCTCTTGGATGGAAGATAAAAGTTGCACATTATTGTGGTCTTCCTAAATCAATTTGCTGTCTTGGATATGATGATAAATAGCCTACTACCAAGGCTCCTATCCACAATCTATTCTATAGGTGGATAAGAAGCAGGATGCTACAGTTCTGACATACAGCAAATCATGAGTGCCTTAACAAATTTGTTTTTATTAAACGCAAATTTGTAAGTTGAAACAAACTTGGAGACCTTCCCATTTTTGGTATCAATACCATACATGTTGAAACTGCTATAAAACACACAACGCAACACATCAACTTAATAAATACAGAAACACTGCTTGATTAGCTTAGTGCGTCAGATGGATAGGTAAAATCCCATACATAATATCAATCACTTAAAAAAGAACAATGACATTTTGAAATTGTCAAGTGTGGAAGGAAGAAACAGTGGGTATTAATCCTCTACATTTTTTTATTATAACAACCAGTACAATCCCAAAATAATTGATGATTTCAAAAGTAACCTGATGTTTACTTAATAATAGTAACTATATGCCCTGTTTTGTCTACATTTGCCCTCCATCTCTCCCCCTGCTCAATAATCCCAGGCAGCATCCTTCTATAAGTGAAACTAAATGCATTATTTATGTGAATGAAGATGCTAGAAAGTCTATATAGCTTTTGAAATGGGAAGTTGTAGTTCCTGGCAAAGAGAAGCAAGAGCCTGTGCATTAGGTGATGAGACAGACCTAAAGCCTTGCCAAATAGAATTGTTAAGTAATGACAAACAATTTTTTGGGGAAAATTCATATATGGTTTTGGAAGAACAACCCAGCAGACAGTCTCAAATTATTCTTGTAGCAATTAACTGATTGTAAATGGTTTGGACATTTCCTTTGATCTATTAATGTGATTAAATGTAAATGAGTTTACTCAGCAATTTCTAAAAGGCAGACAGTGAACACAATGATAAAAATTAGTGGTTATAGAAGAAAAGAATGAGAAATCTAGTACCTCTTAACCCCCCCCCCCCACAAACACACACACACATTCTTATAATGTATAGTTTCAAAATAACAGAACAACAGCAACAATTGTGGAAGGCAGGACAGCAGCATTTGTTTCCCAAAAAGTTAAGAGACTTTTCATTACAGATGCTTGCCATGCTAATGTTGGCATGTACAATTGTTGCATTTCATAATTAATTTTTAATTTAATTTTTTTAATTTTATTAAAAATGCACAGATTTATGTACCTATTGAATTTTCAAGATATAGCAAATCCATGACTGAAAAAAAAAATAAGTTGATGATGTATCAAACTTGTAAGATATACAAGCTTTTTGATAAGATGTAATATGAAATTTTAAAATGTCACAATTTTAAAAGGGGTGTTTGTGTCAGCTTGTGTCAGAAGAGCAGGTTAAGCAGAATTCTATTCTAGTAAGGTTTCGTTTCTAAAGAGATAAAACAAACCCAGTTTGGTTCGCTAGTTTTTCTTGATTTTGATCATTCATTCATTTTTGTTAGTAATATAACAGCTGATGGTATTTTTACAGAGTTAATAATCTTCTCCCCACCCCCTTGCCTATATGAATCTGAGCCCATAGCAGGAAGAACAGCAGTCTTCCACTTGAAAGATGGCTCCATCAATCCCACGAGGCCATTGATTACCAGCAACCTCTTAGCTAGACTCTGACAGCTGACATATACTTTTTTCTACTGAAGCCTTTCAGCGTGTTCAAGAAGAGTGCCTGGCTGATATATTCTTTACACTAATCCTATTATAGAAAAAGGCTGCTTGCTAATGAAATAAATGTATTCTGCCCAACTAGCAAGGAAGTATAACTTCCCTAAATTGATAAATTATACATGTGTTCTACCTTACAAGGTCACATAGAAATTCCAGAAGAGTGGCTATATTAGCCTGGTGCCAGAAGAAGAGAAAGCCTCTTGTGGGAGAAGCAACATTCACAAAACTTTATCAGATGTATAAAGGAGCAGATGTATGGCTAGAGAGGAGAAAATATAAATCAGTAGAACAAAATCCATACAACGGAAAAATAAACCCCAAGTACACACAGATTAGGAATCAATAATTTCATGGGAGTTTAAAACAGAAAGCCCTGCGTCTTTGCTCCTTTGCTTGAAATAAACAGCAATTTTCCTACTTTCCTTATTGTACTATATGACTTTCCTTATTTACTATAGTAATATTGTACTATATTGTACTATAAAGCAATGAAAATACCTTGTTATAAATCCTATAGATAAAAACAAATTGCAGGGTTGCTAGGTATAAGGTTTTATATCTCTATAAGTGTTTTTATGATATTATAAACATATCTTGAAGTATACTGATTATATAGCATGTGTATAATTTTTTACTTTTATTTTATTCTAATAATTTTAATTGCGGTTGGAACTTTATCCGTAAAATATTTGTATACTATACATGCCATCACAGATACCTTGCTAAGATGTAAGGAACCTATTTTGTTATTTAATTAATATCTCCTCTTAGACCAATATTAACTCTCAACAATTGTTACAGAGTAGCATCATACATCACAATCTATTTGTATTTTCTGCAATTATGATTCCCATGAATTTGCGTGCATGTTGGGGAAGATACAAAGGCTAGACATAGTCTAACATGAGATAAATAAAGTTTTCTATTGATACAAAATATAAAAGCAATTGTGTAGGAATGGCAGACATCAGATTTTCAGTGTTTTAATGATCTTTTCACAGTACGAAGGGTGAAATTAAAATCTATTCATACGTCCATCCATCCATCCACTCATCCATTCCACACTATAATCACTTATTCCCAATTCTAACATTGAAAGTGGTATTTTGAGCATGTATCTTTACTCTCATGGCACTTTCACATTATTTTCAACATTGCAGTTGGACAATTTGGGACTAACTTTATTTTTATTTCCTGTTGCTAAAATTTTCTTGCTATTTAAGTCTTTTATCTTAGGGTTGGGAATCATAAAGAGATTTAACTTTCTTCTGTTACAATGATGTGAAGAGACTAGGGAGACTGATCACGCACAGAGCCACAGAATTGGAATTATGGGTCATTAAAACACTGTCCAATGTTGCAGATGTCCATCTAGGATGTCAACCAAAGGATAGAATTTCCCCAATTTTAGAATCTATCTGGCTTTGATAGTTGAACCCATCAAAATTGACAGATGTTCTTTGACTATGTCGACATGAAGCTTGAACTGGAATCATAGTTTTTATACCACTTTAAAACTTCATGTAAAATATACAAATCAGCAGGTTGGACTTTCTGAATTGTTGAGAATTGTGCAGTTCTATTTTTTTCCCCTTGTTATCATTTGCTATCCAATACCCATACCAAGTAGCTGGCATGTTGCTTTTCTTTCCCTTTTCTTTTGAATATACCTGAAGAATTTTTTTAGTGACTTTTGCTAACTTCAGCTTATTGTGAGCTTCAGATAAGAAAATACATTCACATCTTCCTGAAAACATACAGATATTTAAAATTATAAAACTAGACATCTACATTAAAAGAATTTTTGCTGCAACAGAAATGAAAGATCCTAAAAGATCCTTTGTCTTATTAAGGACTCATCTTATTATGGATCTGGATTCCAATGTCTTATTATTATTTCCACTAGCCTATTTTCCAATTTTCTTGTTTCACACAATATTCCTTCCCAAAAAACTTTCCTTCCCCAACTGTTTCATCTGTCCAAAGACATTCTGTTTTTTTAAACCATTCCAATTTTCATCTCCTGCTCAGTCTTATTTCACACTAAAATACCTCTTCAAATTTATTTTAATGTGAAACATAGTTTAACTGCACTCAGGTAAACTCTTCATAAAATACATTTATCTGATTTACCATATTCATGTGCCTAATTCATTACATAATCAATAGAAAGAAGTCTGTGTCTTGCAGAAAATCCTTAGAACGTAATCTTAGAATTTCAGGGTAATAGGAATAAACCCTTCAAATTTTACTAGACCAGAGGTGTCAAACTGGCAGCCTGCGGGCCGAATGCGTCATGTTCAGGTCACGCCCACCCCAGCTCCACAGAAGCAAAAAAGTCATGATACGTCATGAAAAGTCATGTGATGCAATTGAGTTTGACAGGCATGTACAAGACCAGTGATGGCAAACCTTTTTGGCACAGAGTGCCCAAACCGGAACGTGCATGCATGTGTGTGCACCAGAGCACTGGAAACCCAAAGATCAGCTGGCCATTGCACACATGCCTATTTTTTGCCTGTTTTGGGGACCATTTTCAGGCCGTTTTGAGCCTGAAAAACGTCCCCCAATGGCCTGTTTTTTGGCTGTTTTTCAGGCCATTTTTTATCTGTTTTCTAATGCTGCAGTGCCCACAAAGACTAGCACGCATGCCAGAAACCAGGAGAGCAGCTGACAACGGTGCATGTGCCCACAGAGAGGGCTCTGCATGCCATAGGCTCAACATGGTACTAGACCCTACAATCTTATTCACTGAGACTTATGATTGGGCCAAAATCATACAGTATGTTGCATTATTATTATTTTGGATATTATCCACAATCTTCTCAGCTCAAATCCATTGATCTATCTGTGACAATATCATCTTAATATTGCTAGCATTACTATTAATATTCATCAAAGAAGTCAAAAGGATCATTCAACAAAACACATTAGTATAAGCTAAGAACTTCTTGAAGCATAATATAGCACACAAAGCACAGTATAGTTAAGGAAGAAAGTGTCCCTAGAACTTTCATAATCTCATGATTCTTGACTGCAATGAAGAAGTGATATTTTTAATAAAACACCTTTTCAACATAGGCATTCTTCCAATTTGCAATTATTCTGTGCACTCCAATTATGTAAAATGGTATCTAAAGCGTAGGATTATTTGCATATTCTGGAGTCAGAAACACCAGTAATTACTGCTTCCACAATTTGCTTAAAAGTATTGGCAGTAAACCTAATGAAACAGTCTGCTACGGAAAAAAAAAACCCTTTCCAGAAAGGAAAGGGGGGAAAAGGAAAAAATATTTTTTTCAAAGAAAGGAAGCAAATTGCTTTTTCTTTTTATGGAGTGATTCCTTTTGCAATCTTTCTGCATTTTGTGCCTCCCAGATGTAATGAGTTTTAGCTTAAGATATGACGGATATTTTTATGGTGATATTTTGGATGATAGGGGAGTGGCAATAAACAATATATCTGAAAGATATTAGCTGGGGAAGGTGGTTTAAAAAAATCTGACTATTTTTGCAATTTGTTTTGTATTCCAAGAATCAGTATATATTTTGTATATTTACTGAAACAAATATAGGTAGGCTGTAGATATATGAAGATTGCTAGTAGTACTATATACTTACTAGAAGATGCATTTGTTCCTTCAGTAGAGGCAGAAATCGTGTCTATGAGTTCTGCAATACACAGAAAGCAACATGGTAATAGAGATGGAAAAATCCTATCCATGAAGTGGGATTTAAAATTTATCTTCCTAGGAAGGTCAAATTCTTTGAGGAAAATGGTTGAAAAAGCAGTTTCGAATAGCAGGGAACTACAAAGAAATTACATGTGGTCCTAATTACATTGGGAATTATTCGTTAAAGCCAAAATTAATCTTAAAAACATTCCTTATTCTTGGCAGAAAACTAGAAGTATTAAGGAAAATGCTTGTAACCACTTGTAAGAGTATGATAGGATATCACTGTATTGAACTGAAGGACCACTATATTATTACATTGATAGTACTAGAAATAAATATAATTTCTGACTAGATTAATTATTCTGGGTCACATAAGAAAATTCAGATGTTTAGATGATTCAACATCTGCAAAGAATTCATGACCAGCACTGCTTTTGGAAAAATATGTAATAAGAGCAAAATACAAAAGAATGAAAGAAGTTTAATGGTGCATGTAATGTTGATAAATTTAAAATAATTAGACTATGGGTATCCGATTCAAAAATGATCCACTGGAATCACCTTTTCAGATTGAATTGCATATCTGAAGTGGAACTTGGATAACAACGCAAACATTTCTTTTATAATGATAATTCAAATTATGTAGAAAAATCTGAATGGATGAAATTAACTTGACAAGTTGACAAAAGTCCAGATCTGATAACCAGCTGAAGAAAAGAGAAATAAAAACAGGAGTGACTGAATTTTCAGTCTGATAAAGCACAGGAAAGGCAAAACAGAGGATCTTTAGGAAATGCAAAAAGTAGTCACATGCCAAAATCCAGTAACATTTCAAAACATGCATTCAGAAGGCCACGTGCTCCGTTCTGGTTTCGGAATGCTACCACTCCAGAACTAGCAGTGTTAAGACAAAAGACTCTCAGAAAAGCTAGAGAGATGCAGCATTCATTATTCTGCTGTGCCACAAAAGTGACATGAACAGAACAAGCAGCAGCATGCAATATGAGCATACAAGACAGCCGTTAGAGTGGAAACTTTCAGACATTGCAAAGAGTAGGTTTTAAAAATTCCAAATGTAGGTAGCCCCACTGTAAATAATGTAGGTCCTCTTTCAAAAACTAATTTCTGTGAAAAGGAAGCTTAAAAAAGTAAATACAATCCAAGATGTGGAACAGAGGGAATATAAAATAGATAAGGAAAAGATCTAAATATAATAGCAGCTCTTTTTAAATAATGTTATTTTGTTAGAGGATGCATGCAAAACTAGAGGAAATGAGAGGCATTAATATTTCATGCCAAAAAAGAAAGTATCTTGTCAAGGAAGACAAAGGAAGGATGAATACCTGGCAAGTTGCAATTGTAATAGGCTGCTATAACTTATAATGTAATGGCATTATAATAAGAAAGGCACTAAATTCCAGTTGAGATTTCAACTCATAAATGTAGATCCAGGATCCAGTTGCATTCCCCTCTCCTCCTTATGATAAGTCTAAACTCTATCCAAAGTATAATGATGCAAAGAAAGGCTAGGGCAAAAAACCCTGAATCTGTAGAATTAACATTAGGTTGGCAAGTTGTACAACTTGACTTACGTGAGGATGCATTTACTCCTTTTGTCAAAACTGGTATCATGCCCGTGGGTTCTGCAAAAAACAAAAGCAGGAATCAGAAGCAGCTATACATGTCAGTGAACTGCCATGTGTGTAAGATGGTGGTCTGATGAAATTACAGGAAGAAAAAGAAAAAAAAGATTATAAGTTTTAATATAATTAAAATTTATTTCTAGTAATCTCACATATAGCTATATCTTAGAAATACTATTCTCAATTATTTGTATTTTTTTTTTACTTTTTGGAAATAGAAAATTTTTGAAAGATGATATAAGAAGTGAATAAGTAGTTCCCTTGGGTGACATAGACTAAGATCTGGTTAATCTATTATATACCATGCATTGTATAACTGAAAAAAAAAACAATTTAGGTGATGATAGCAGATTTAAATAATGTTTTCTTGTGAAAAATAACTTTAATATCTTGATTTCAGAGACTTCTTTCCTCTTTCTGAGCCATGTAGAAGACACATAAAGCTTCATTTGATTTAAGAATTACCTGGGTGTCTTGATGTATAAATAATATAGCTCTAAGGATATTATAGTGTCACACATTAATGTGAAACAAGAATATAGCAGTCAAATGAAATAAGAATGAAAGGACAGTTGTGAAACTGATAATGGAAAAGTTCTGTTGGTTCCATAATTATTAAGCTACAGAATATTGTCAGGTTGGCCTTCTGCTAGTTAATGTTGGTATGAAGCCATTGGTGAAGCTATCAAATAATTTCTAACCATTTTTAATTACTCTTTCTCAGACTTAGATGGGCATATATAAATTCTGCATCTGTCAAGAAAGATTGATTCTTGCAATTTAACGATTTTTTAAATAATTAAATGTTGATTCTTAAATATATATATATTTCTATATCTTTAGGCGAAATCTTGTCAAACTGAAGCACTGTATTTATGCATCTACCATATAGTCAGAAACCCTAATATCCCTTCATCCTTTTTCTCTCGCACAAGGTATGTGGACTGACTGTCTTTTATTCCTCTGGAGTGTGTTCTGTCCCTCCTGGGAATCCAGCCTATTACATTCGATTAGACGACTAGAATCTGCAGGATGAGGGCTAGTAAGAATTCCAAGAAAATGGAACTCCGAGGATGGTGTGCTGGAGTAGGCATTAGTTTGGGAGTAGATAATGGCTTGAGGCTATTCTATGGTATACCTTCAATGGATGCTCAAATAGCCTTAATGACCTGGAATGCTTTTAATCAGTTTGGACTAAATCATCAGCAAACCTGGGACATGAATTTATTCCCATGCCAATTATTGCAATGTGTTCTACATTCTTTATATGATACAATACAATAACAGAGTTGGAAGGGACCTTGGAGGTCTTCTAGTCCAACCCCCTGCCAATATAGGAAACCATTCCAGACAAATGGCTATCCAACATCTTCTCAAAGACCTCCAGTGTTGGGGCATTCACAATTTCTGGAGGCAAACTGTTCCACTGATTAATTGTTCTAACTGTCAGTAAATTTCTCCTCAGTTCTAAGTTGCTTCTCTCCTTGATTAGTTTCCACCCATTGCTTCTTGTCCTACCCTCAGGTGCCTTGGAGAATAGTTTGACTCCCTCTTCTTTGTGGCAACCCCTGAGATATTGGAACATTGATATCACATCTCCCCATGTCCTTCTTTTCATTAAACTAGCCATACCCAGTTCCTGCAACTGTTCTTCATATGTTTTAGTCTCTAGTCCCCTAATCATCTTTGTTGCTCTTCTCTGCACTCTTTCTAGAGTCTCCACATCTTTTCTACATCGTGGCAACCAAAACTGAATGCAGTATTCCAAGTGTGGCCTTACCAAGGCATTATAAAGTGGTATTAACACTTCTCATGATCTTAATTCTATCCCTCTGTTTATGTAGCCTAGAACTGTGTTGGCTTTTTTGACAGCTGCTGCACACTGCTGGCTCATATTTAAATGGTTGTCCACTAGGACTCCAAGATCCCTCTCAGAGTTACTACTATTGAGCAAGGTACCAACTATACTGTACCTGTGCATTTCATTTTTCTTGCCTAAATGTAGAACCTTACTCTTTTCACCATTGAATTTCATTTTATTAGATAGTGCCCAATGTTCAAGTTTGCCAAGATCCTTCTGTATCTTAAGCCTGTCTTCTGGCTATTCCTGCCAGCTTGGTGTCATCTGCAAATTTGATGAGTTCCCCATTTATTCCCTCATCCAAATCATTGATGGGGATGTTGAAGAGTACTAGGACTAAAACAGAGCCTTGGGGTACTACACTGCATACTTCCCTCCATTTAGATGCAGTTCCATTGAGGATTACACATTGAGTGTGGTTGAGGAACATCCTTTAAGGATGATGGGAGATTGTCACTGCTATAGAATATTGCTTTAGGAACACACTTTAGAAGCCATCTTTCAAGAGCTTTAAAGGGAAAAAAAACTTGTTATTGCAACCTTATATCTCTTCTTAGCAGAATATCATTACTCTTAGCTGCTTAAGTGGTTATCTTTTTTAATCACAATTTAGGGAAAATCTTTCAGTGGAGTTACAATCTCATAATTAAATTGAAGCACTATCTACGTACTTTACTTCTTAAAGAAGCAATCTTTTCACTAAATATTAAACGAAGCAGAGATTTCATTCTTATTTTTTCATACACAACACAAAAATCCTGATATTTTATCATCATTTAATCCAAACATGTAGGATAATAAAATCTTGTTTTCAGAGGAAGACAAGAAATTAGGATTTCAAAAGAAAATAACTCTTCAGGCCATTATTGTTGACAAGCAGTTCTACAGACCTTGTTTTCTTTTCTCACAGATCTTTAACTTAAAACCAGACTATACTAGGATATATATCATACAGTTCTAAATATCTCTTTAAAATATTTGAAATACTTGATTGCATCAATGTATAAATAAGCACCAAAATGTTGTAATAAATGAATATTAAATATTATTCATACTAGATCTGCATCTTTAGATATTTTATGGAGATTTTTTTCTCAATTAATGTTTAAATATAAATGTATGCACGGTAAACATTATATACAAAAAAAAGTACCCTATGTATATCTCAAGATTGTTCAGCCTTTCCAATATATGATACAATGTAAGAATGAAAAGATTTTCAAAAACCTTTTCTAATAAGCATTATAGGAAAAGCAATACAGGAAAACTGAGGGGTTTGTTTTGTTTGATCTGGAAGCACAGTAAGAATACCTCCCCCAATTTTTGTAAAGGACTCCTCCGGGATATTTTGAAAAAGAGTGGATGGGAAAGTATGAGAGAAGAGAACTAATAGGCCCCAACATATACTTTATGATCCATCACTAAAAAGGAAAGATCATTCAAGCATTGAGCTAATATGAAGATCCACAAAGGCAGAGTATTGCTACTTTAATTAATCAAAGATGTGTTTCTTATAAGATTAGTTTAAATCTTAGTGAACTCACAGTAGCTAACTTACATTTTTATTAGGAATAGCCAAAATGTCACAAAATGGTAGATAATCTTTTGAGATATTCAAGATTCTTCATTGGGGAATTTGTTACCCTGCCCCCCCCCTCCAAAATCACCCAAGGTCATATCTAGAATATGTATTAATATCATTAAAATGTTCCAAGTTCTGAGATAGGAAAATTATCACACTGTACTTCCCTTTATGTACAATTGTCCTCCAATCGACGGACTTTTTTGGTCCTGTGGCCGTGGATGTCGTTCCGGGGCATTGAGGAAGGGAGAAGAGCGGAGCAGCTCTCCCTTCATCTTCACACCATCGTTTCTATATCGTACTAGTGCAGTGCTCCGTGAATTTTAATGTATGGTGAGTGCTTGTGGTTATGACTGTGGTTGAATGAATGTACCCACTTTTATCTTTATATTGTTGTATTTGTGTTTTTTAAATCGTTTGTGGGGATTGCCTGACTGTTTGAGTGTGTATGTTTGAGAAGGCTGGGACTATAACCGGGTACCTCCTACACTGAGTGCTTAGCAGAAGTGTTAGGGGGGCCTAGGTTTAATCCCATCCTTAGAATGTATGATTTGAAGGGCCTGCCAGGGAACAGAGCGGCTATGGGGGAGGGTGGAGGACCCATGGACACAGGAGTTGGCCGGAGCATTACGGTCCTAACTGGGAGGGGCAGATATAGCGGGGACTTTAGGGTGAGCCATTACCGGGGAAGGAGGGTTCGCTATGTCACAGAGATTCCCCCTTCTGGCCCTATTAGTCCCACTCCAAGGCCAGATGGCATGAGTAGTCAGGGCCCTGGTCTCAGGCTGCTGTTGCTAAATGCCAGGTCTGTGGTTCACAAGGCTCCCCTCGTCCGGGAATTAATTTTAGACGAGGGGGCAGACCTGGCATGTATTACTGAAACCTGGCTGGGACCAGAAGGAGGAGTCCCCCTCACTGAGATGTGCCCAGAGGGTTTTCAGGTGCCGCGACCCCAGAGAAGGGGTGTGGGAGTGGCCATTGTTATTCGAGGGTCTCTGGTTCCTCATAGGGCCCCTGCTCTGGAGCTTGTCGGGTGTGAGTCCTTATTGGTGAAGTTGGACTTGGGGGTCAAGTGGGCTTGTTGTTAACATACCTGCCTCCCAACAGCATTGCAACAGCCCTCCCCTCGCTCCTCGAGTCAGTAGCCAAGCTGGCGGTTGAGTTCCCCAAGCTTATGGTGCTGGGGGATTTCAACCTGCCTTCGCTCGGCGAGCACTCTGACGGAGTGCAGGAGTTCATGGCTTCCATGACAGCCATGGGCTTGACCCAAGTAATTCGGGGTTCGACTCACTCAGCGGGGCACACGCTCGACCTCATATTTCTCTCGGAGCAGTGGAGTTGTGATCTTGGTCTGAGGGGTATTGAGACCTTGCCCCTGTCATGGTTGGACCACTGCCTACTGAGGCTTGACTTTTGGAGGCCAACCCCCCCCCCACTGTAGGGAGGAGGAACTGATTAGGTGGTTCCACCCCAGGCGCCTTATGGACCCTTTGGGCTTTCAGATGGTGCTTGGTGTTATACCTGATACTCTCGTCCACAGTCCGGCTGAGGCCTTGGTCACTGCTTGGAACTCTGCGGCGGCAGAGGCTCTCAACGGGATTGCACCTTTATGGCCTATCTGAGGCAGCGGATCCAGGAGGGCTCCTTGGTTCACTGAGGAACTCCGGGAGATGAAGCGCCAAAAGAGACGCCTGGAGCGCTGCTGGAGGTCCAGTAAATCCGAGTCAGACCGAGCACAGTTAAAAACTTGCATCAGAGCCTACCTTCTGGCAATTCGGACTTCAAAAAATACATACATTGCCGCTGTGATTGCATCCGCTGAGTCGCGCCCAGCTGTCTTGTTCAGGATAGCCCCCTCCCTCCTGAAAGGGAGGGATGCGGGCAATCTTTTACAGGGCAGAGCTGAGGAGTTTGTCCAATTTCTCGCGGATAAAGTTGCTCGGCTTCGGGCAAACCTGGACTCCAATTGCGCAGAGCCAGCTGAGGTACCGGGGCAAGGTCTTCAATGACATCTTTGGATTGACTTTCAGTCTGTTACTCCTGAGGAAGTGGACAAGGCCATCGGAGCAGTGAGTGCCTCCACGTGTGTACTGGACTCGTGCCCCTCCTGGCTGGTCGTGAACAGCAAGGAGGTGACACGGAGCTGGATCCAGGTAATAGTTACTGCCTCCCTCCGGGAGGGGTTCTTTCCACCCCCCTAAAGGCGGCGGTGGTGAGACCCCTCTTGAAAAGGCCGTCTTTGGATCCAGCCATTTTAAATAACTATCGTCCAGTCTCCAACCTTCCCTTTGTTGGGAAGACTGTAGAGAAAGTGGTGGCCTCTCAGCTCCGGCGGTCCTTGGATGAAACCGATTATCTAGACTCCTTTCAGTCTGGATTCAGGCCTGGCTACAGCACAGAAACTGCTTTGGTCGCACTGACCGATGATCTCTGGAGAGCCAGAGACACAGGCCATGCCTCCGTCCTGGTGCTCCTTGACCTCTCAGCAGCCTTCGATACCATCGACCATGGTATCCTTCTGCGACGGTTGCGAGAGGTGGGGATGGGAGGCACCGTTCTTCGGTCAGGTCGCAGTCAGTGTTGGTTGGAGGGCAGAGGTTGACCCCTAGGCCTCTTAAGTGTGGGGTGCCACAGGGTTCGGTCCTGTCCCCCCTCCTGTT